>NC_047664.1:33714362-34035751 GCF_011762505.2 Arvicanthis niloticus
GGCCGGGGAAGAAGTAGCAGGCATTTTCCAGCCCAGAAGTGTGGCAAGGCCAGAGCAAGGCCAGCTCCAGCAGAGGCACAGTCAAGGCTGCTTCAGGTAGAGAGAAAGCTGTGGTTATCCCAGGAGGGCACAGTGCCAGCCAGCCAGGGCTGAGTGCAGCCTGTAGGACATGGTTCTATCTGAATGCCTTGGAAGGCATCAGTGGAACCTTGTGAGGTGCGGATGCAGGGCTCGGGCCTAAGGTGGACCAGTGAGGCTCCTACGCTGCAGATGCAGAGGCCGGCTTAGCAGAGCACCACTCCAGAAGCTGTCTGGCCTAATAGAACAGAAGCAAACACAGTGCTTACCGTGGCTAACTCATCGAACTTGCCAAAGAGTTCATTGAGCAGTTTCACCAGCTCCTGGGCTGTGCACTGGGACGCCAGACCTGTGAAACCCACGATGTCTGCAAACAGGATGCTGCAAAAGGAAGGGGATGCAGGTCACCTCTTCTTGGTCACTTAGAAAATCATCACCTAAGAGTTGCATAGCCTTTCTCATCTACACCCCCACTTACACCTCAAAACACACTGAGAAACTTCCTCCTTCTCTTACAGGCAAGAAGACCTAGGCTTAGAACAGCTGCAAGGCACACTTCTTGGCTACAGAGGGATCAGCTAGCTACTTGGCTATTGGAGCTTACCATCCCCCATGGTGACCTCTCACCCACATAGGAAGCTCCTGCTAGCTGCTCATTAGGCCTGCTCCCTTTCCAGGGTGCTCACATAACTACATCTACACTGGGGCCAGGAACAGGAAGCAGAGCGGCCAGCTTTTAAGTAAGAAAATGTCACTCCCCACCAACCATCTTCTTCTCCTGCTACCTGGATGCATGTGACCATCGGAGGGCCATAGCCAAATGCCCAAGTCACAGCATACAGGGTCCATAGTCCCCCTACGATGCCTTCCTAGTACTCCTGGTGTCTATTTAGTGCAGAACTAGGGTCGGTCTTGTACATGCACCATTTTCTACAGATGATAAGACTCTAAAATGATAGTTCCTATTGTTTCCTCTTTCAAAACTAAAATATATTCTTCAACTATCTGAGAGGTGAAAATCATACAGATTTTGTCTTTAAACATTCTTCAGCCCCAATGTCTGTCTTAAAATATGCTGGTCAAATATTCAGAGATTTCCTGAGACTCCAGAACTTCCAGAAACTAGACACCACATCCCCGGATCCCTCTATCGGAGTTACAAATGTCAGATAAAAAGAAATGAGAATTCTTGTGGACAAGAGAGGGTGCCGCCAAAGAAAAGCCAGGCTGGGCAGCACTGGAGGGAAGCAGGGTGGCCCCACTGTATGAGCTACAGCAAGGGAACTGTCAGCACTTCCTGGTGCCCATTTCCTACCTGTGACGTGGAAATGGGGCTTCACATGTTTACAATCATGTACAGTAATTTTTATTATTTTTGTTTTTAAATTTTTCATACGGTTTATTTTAATAACATTCTTTCCCTCTCCAAGCTCCTCCCCCAACCCATCCACCTAGCCTCATGTCCCTTCTCCCTCTCTCTCTAAAACAAACAAACAAACAAAACAAAAAACCATTTTTTAAAGTATACACACACACACACACACACACACACACACACACACACACACGGAATCCATTTTGTTGGCCAACTCCTTCTGAACGTCAGTTTGGACACTCCACTGAAGAAAAGCGAATTATCCCTCTCTCAGCATCCACTAGACCTGTGTCCACTTCCCTCCTCCGTGCAGGGATTTTGTCTGCCTTGAACTTGGGCAGGTCTTGTGTTGTCACAATCTCTGTGAGTTCAGATGTGCATCATCCCTGTTGTGCCTGGCAAACACCATTTCCTTGGGGCCATCCATACACAATAATTTAAGTGTTATCTATATACTTGCAGGTTGTTCACTGAGGGCCAGACAGGCTGGGCAGGTGCTTAGATGATCCATAAACCGGAGATTCCAATAATCATCTCTGCCCTCAGGATTCTTTCTGGCCAGGGGAAGTGGACATCGTTTAAGTGTGGTGAAACAGACAGGGAGATGGGTGAGGAATGTGACTGCCCGTTATGGTCAGGCCAGCTTTGCATGACAAGAGGATGGGGTGATAAGGAGACACTGAGGGAATGGAGTTCCAATGAAAGGGTCGGTGCTGCTGCCCCTATGCCTGGCAGGATACAGAATTCTTACCTTCCTCCTTGGGCCTCTGGATGTACCTCCCTGCTTATTTCTGGTTCTCGCTGCCATAAATCAGGCATTGTCTCTCCCAAGCTCAGTTCTAGATAGAGTTCTCTCTCTCCTGCTGCTTCAAATTCTGCTCACACCTCTGGCTGTTGTCATTTTGACTAGGATATGCCTTGGTGTGGGATCTGAGCTTATCCTCTTTGAAACGCATCGAGATTCTTGCATATACAAATTAATATGGTGGGGATTTGTTGTGTAAGGACCAGTTTTGGCTATCGTTTCTTCAAATATCCTGTCTTCTCTCCTTCTTTTCTCTGTCTAGGGAATCTTATCATGTGTGCATTGCTAGACATGGTAGAACCTCACAGAGTTCTGAAATCCTTCCCATTCCTCCATATCCCCGTCATTCTGCAGCCTGGAGATGCTTGTGGCTCTGTCATTAAGCTCATTAGTCAGCCGTTGAACCCCTCCAAAATTTTCCTCACTTCACTTGAATATCTTAAATTTAGAAGCTCTATTTGATTTGGTTATTTTTAAAATGTCTACTCTGCTGGTATTCTCTGTTTGGTGAGAAAACATCGCCATGGCTTCCTTTAATTACACAGACACAGTTTGTTCTTTGAACACATTTAAAATCGCTGACTTAAAATGTTTGTCTAAGAATCCCGATGTCTAGGCTTCCTTGGGACAGTTTCTGCTGGCTGCTTGTTTTGCTCATGTATGAGACATACACACTTTTGCAGCATGTCTAATATATTTCTGTTGAGAACACAAGACAGCAATTCTGGAAATCAGAGTCGGAAGACATCTGCGGGCCCTGTTTGCGACTGTCTAGTTTTCACTCTGGTGATTTGTGAACTAATGCCGCAGAGGCTTGGTCTTCTGAAATTCTCCCAATTGTGCTTAGACCTTTTCAAAGCCTCACACGCTCATTCATTACCCAGTTTTTCCTTTCATTCTTTCCATTCAGTCACCTTGCCTTAATTGTCACCACTGCTGGAAGCAGCTGCAATGCTCACATATCACCCTGGACTGTTTTCAGCAGCTCACACGGGGCTGAGGACTTGGCAGGGAATCCCCAGGCCATCAGACCCTGCTGACTCTAAGCAGGGCTCTGAAGAGGTACCTTCTTAGCCTCCAGGGGCTGTGGAGCTAAGGAGGATGAGCACTGGTTTCTCTTGAGGAAACATTCCTGGGTGACTGCAGGAATTTGGTGAATCACCAAGCTGGATCTCGTTCCAGTTATTCCTGCTCTTGCTGCTATGAAATCGTTGCCAAAAACAATGTCAGAGAACTTGGTGAGATTTTTTTTTTTCTTTCTTTCTAGGATTTTATACATTTCAAGTTAGAATCGATTTTAATTGATTTTGTGTATCGTATCAGATGAGGGTCTAATTTTACTGTTCAGCCTGTAGATGTTCAGTATTTCTAGCAATATCTATTGAAGATAAACCTTTTTTATTCCACTTTGTCACTCTTGAGGACAGGCTAGATACATGTATGTAAGTTCCTTACTCTAGTCTATCCTAAGTCTCTGCTCTCATGCCATGTTGTTTCAATAATGACACCTTTGCAATATAGTTTGAATTCAGAACGTATGGTGCTATTAGGTCAAGAAATACCTCAAATCCATTTTTGGAATTTTCTGTGACCTTACATGACCTGTGCTAGAGAGAGCCACAAGCACTTGAGAAGAATGAGTTGGATACTATTGTCTGTTTTGTCTACTAGCACCAAGTCCATAGTGGTGCTGTCAGAGTTGTTGCCTCTTTCTTCTTCTTCTTCTTCTTCTTCTTCTTCTTCTTCTTCTTCTTCTTCTTCTTCTTCTTCTTCTTCTTCTCCTTCTCCTTCTCCTTCTCCTTCTCCTTCTCCTTCTCCTTCTCCTTCTCCTTCTCCTTCTCCTTCTCCTTCTCCTTCTTCTTCTCTTCTTCTTCTTTTCCTTCTCCCTCTCCCTCTCCCTCTCCCTCTCCCTCTCCCTCTCCCTCTCCCTCTCCCTCTCCCTCTCCCTCTCCCTCTCCCTCTCTCCTCTTCCTCCTTTTCCTTCTCTTCCTTCTCTTCCTCCTCCTCTTCTTCCCCAACCCCTCCCTCTCCCCTCCCCCTTGCTCTTTCTCTCTCTCTCTTTATCTCTCTCTGTGTATATGTACCACTGTGTGTGTGCCTGTGTGTATGTGCCTGTGTATGTCTGTGCCTCTGTGTGTGTGTGTGCCTGTATGTGTGTGTGCCTGTATGTGTGTGTACCTGTATGTGTGTGTGCCTGTATGTGTATGTGCCTGTGTGTGTGCCTGTGTGTGTGCCTGTGTGTGTGGTTTGTGTCTATGTAGATGCACACATACACTATAATGTATGTGTGGTGGTAGAGTTGGTTTTCTCCTCCCATTTGGGTTCTAGGGGATCAAACTCAGGTATCAAGCTTGACATCCAGCACCTCTACCTGCTGAGCATCTCACTAGTCAGACTTTTAGCTTTTATGCAACCACAGTGAAAAACTATTCACCTTCATACACACATATAACATGAATATGTATATGTATGTGTATGTGTATATACAGTCATCTTTGTCAATGTGTCTCACCATTTCTTATGCACTGTTTTACTGCATAGGAGTCTTTCCATTTCACCCTGAGAATCCCTTAGCTTTTTTTTTTTTTATATCTGGTAGCCACAAACTCCCACAGCTTTCCACTATCTGACAGAATCTCTGTCTTGCCTTTATTTCTGAAGAATTTTGCCAGGCACAGCACCCTTGGTCTGTGGAGTTTTGTGGTTTGCTTTAAACATCTGGTATATGCCACTTCCTCCCTCTGCCCACATGGTTTGTCCTAAGATCCACTGAAAACCTAATGGGGATTCTGTGGTTTACAGAAAAACACTTTCCCACTGTTGCTTTCAAAATTCTCCCTTTGTCTCTAACTGTACAGAATTTTATCATGTTAATTCCTTTAAGTTCATTTTACTTGCTGTCATATATGTTTCCTATTCTGGGTGCTGATTTCTGTTCCACGTGCCTATCTAAAAAGCTTTAAAACAAACAAAGAACCTCATCCTTCCCACTCTTCTCCAGCAACCCCTATGATATGTGTGCTGGCCCAGTGCTGACTTCCCAGATCCCCTTAAGCTTTCGTCTCTCCATTCTTTCTTCTTCTCTTTCAGACCCATCCAGAGACCTGTCTTCCAGTTCAGCGATCTTTCGTTCTGCTTGATTCTCTATTCTCCTGTAGGGAATTTTATATTTGGTTGCTACCGTCCTGAGCCTTCTGATTTGTTACTCCTTTATGCTTTTCTCGTTGAAATTCTCATCTCTCATGTGCATAATTCTTGTCTGTCTTCATGAGAGTTGTTTCTCTTCTCTTATGCAGGAATGCATTTATGTGCATTTTCTTAGACCTGTGTCTACAAGTCTCTCTTCCTCCTTTGTTTGGAGCGCCTTTGCCTGGCTCATCATGACCTAGCCTTTCGAGACTAACTCACAGAAGAGAGCAACCCCATCACCTATCTCAACTTAGATTCTCAGGCTCTTTATCAATGCTCTGTGTTCCCAGTAACCAGCTGTGGATTCCACATGTTCACTCTGTCCTGAGCAGGGGACACATGTGTAAAAACTGTGGCATTTTCCAGTGTACAACCCTCTTCTATTTTCCCAGAAAACCAGGCTGAGTCAGACCTCTCAGAAAGTCAGGACAGAAAGGCAGATGCTGGTTGTTTAGGCAGCCCCAGAGAAATTGAGGAACTGGTCACCCTGATCAATGCTCTGCCTCCCAGAGTGTGCTGGATAATTTAATCAACTTGACACAAGCAAAAGGCATCTGTGAGGAGGGAATCTTAATAAGATGCCTCCATAAGAAAGGCCTGTAGGCTAGTCTGTAAGGCATTTTCTTAATTAGTGATTGATAAGGGGAAGGCCCAGACCATTGTGGGCAGCGCTATTCCCTGGGCTGCTGGTCTTAGGTTCTATAAGAAAATAGGTTGAGCAAGCCATGAGTCTGCAGCACCCTCCATCACCTCCACATCAGCTCCCTGCCCTGCCTTCCTTCAATGATGGACTACAAGGTAAAAGTGTAAGCCAAATTAACCCTTTCCTCTCCAACTTGCTTTTGGTCATAGTATTTATCACAGCAACAAAAACCTGACAAATACAGGGGGAGGCTGCAGTGCTAATTTATGTATTTGTTTATCTGCTTGCTTTGTTGAGCAAGCAGAAGTCAAAGATGCCTACTCACTCGAGTTACCAGCAGACGCTCGACCATGACACCCTCCTACAGGATCCCCCCTCCCCCCAGTTCTTTTTGAAACATTCTGATAGCTACGGCTCCTCTACAGTGGGGCACTGAATTATGTCCTTTCCAACTAACAAGGAGCAGCAGGTGTGGTGAATGATGTAAAGCAAATGCAAGCATCAGCTGGTCCCGTGTCCAGCCCTCTTCCCACTGCCCAGGGCATCCTGCACATTTGTTTCACGTGGATGAATCTCAATTTCCTGATGTCTACAATGCAGGCAGCAGTGCCAGCTGCTCGCGAGAGCAAGAGGACTGCGAACAAGCATGAACCCAGCAAGGAGCGTCTGAGCCCTAGTTCTGGAGAGCATCTAGGCTCAAGTGCTGGCTCTGTGGCTCCTTTCCAAACAGCTGGGCCCTAAGCCTGGTCCACTTCAGCAGCATAGAAGACGGCACTGGTCCCTATCAAACTACATGACAGCAGAAAGTGGAAGAATTCACAGAGCTGATTAACCATGTCTGTTCTCCCTATAGGGATGGCTTCATACCTGGATGGTTCATAAGCCTTAACAAATTTGGGATGAGCCAGCCTGTGCTACCCAACGTAAGAGTTTTTCCACATACTTTTGTGTCTCTGGGGGCAGAAGGCTGGGAGTCCTGACACCTAACACCCAGAAGAGCAAGCAAAGAACAACTGAGCAGAAACTGCTTTGTGCCTGCCCAATCATCTCCTGAGTGGCACTTACATGGTGGCACTCCCCAACAGGTGGCACTTAACTATTCTAAGAGCATTCAACTACAATAAAAGGTATTTTAAAAAAAAGAAAAAAGACTATACAATACATTAGGGCAAATAGTTTCAGCAGACTCTCCAAGCAGAAAAGCAAACTTCAAAGTATCCACAAGTTGGTTCATATGGAAGACACAGGTCCCTTGCCAGCAAAATAGGAACAATAGCTCCGACCTCCTAGGGAGGATGAGGAGACTGAGGGGGAAGAGCTCATCTCAAGCAATGCTCTGCCATTATTCAGAAATGGAGACTCCCCACACCAAATACCACAACAAAAACCCAGTCTTTGGGCCACAGTTCTGTTTCCCTATCAACTGTCTCTCTATCCCCATATCAGGAAATGCAAGTGCTGATGGAAGAAATGTGAACAAGAACTGGCATGTGCCACCTAAGAAGCCACGATCTCCTCCACATGGGACCAGCTTCCCTGCTGCCCACCTCACCTCTCCAATACACTTCCCAGCTCCTCTACCTTGTCCCTACCTTGTCACCTCTACCCTGCAGCCCCACCCCCACCCCAAACCCAGCAAACTCACTGTTGAGCTAGATTGGTGTCATTCCCCTACCTCACATTGTCATGCCTTTGGATGTAAATCTTGTGAAAAATCCTCTCAGGGGGCTTCAGGAAGTCTTCCTTCATCTCCATGGCGACATTCCGGGGCAAGAGGCTCATGAGCAACCGCTCCTGGGTAGGAGAGACACACTTTGTCAGACAGTAAGGTCTTTCACATTCACGCTGGCTTAGGAGAGGCCTGGGGGCCTATAGACGCTGCTCAGGCAGGCCAACACATGCCCAGGCCTGTAGACACTGCCCAGTCCCCAGAGCCCCATGAACTGACACTCAAACATGGAATACTAATGAGCAAGCAACTGCCTCCAGACACCCAGCCCAGCATAGGTGAGCCTGACCTCCTGCACTCAGACATGCTTTGCAGACCTTGCATGCTACTCTTCTGGCCTACAGTGCATTCTGAGCTTCAACCCAGAAAATTCCACCATCTCCAACCGAGGCCCTACTAGCTCCCTCTCCCCTCCTTATGCTGCTCCAACTAGATCCAGAAACAGTCCTCAAGATTGGTTTATAGTAAGTCTGTGTTCCTGGGGCACACAAAAACTCCTTGTTACACAAAGATAAAGCCTGAAGAACAAGGTCACCCCTTCTCTTGGTCATTTTCCCTCAGACCTCTCATGCTCTGTCCCATGTTGCCTTGCAAAGGAAGACAAAAATGGTCTTTAAATCACAAGAAAGGGAAAGAAGATCCTACCAACAAGGGCAGATAAGGTGGAGAAAGGTCCCTGCTCTGACATGCTGCAGGCTCTCCCCCAGGCCCCTGACTGGTCCAGTAGCCTGGCCATCCTCTCTCTGGGGAACGTTAGTGGGTATGTCCATGGGATGCTTCCCTTTCCTGCCATTCTCTGAGTCTCTTCTAGACTGTGGCCCACTGTGACAGTGAGAGGCCACTCCTCTGACTGAAGGTGGCTGCAACCCTGGTGAGTTTCAAGGAAAGTCAGTGTCCATAGAGTCCATCAGGGCAACAACTAAGAGGACAGGCACAGTCCCAGAGAGCCTAGTGGCTCCAGGAAGTAGTGTAAGGGCCTCACCCTTCTGCACCACACAAAGAACAGCAGTGAATGTGCACAGCTCATCCTGCGAATGGAGAGCACACTGGGTACACTGGGAAACCCCAGAGAAAGCTGCTAACATAAGCATGCACAGACAGCAGAAAACCAGGCACAGCGCTGGAGGATAGTTAGAGCTGAATCTGTATGTCTGAGAGAAGCCACCAGGGCCCTGCCCCAGAACCATATGTCTACCACACCAGCCCCGCACCATCTCCCACTACAGTTCCCGTGAATCTCCTTGCTGGATGGACCCAGACATTCAGGAAGGCTGTAGGAGGCAGGGCTACCTGTTTACAGATTTGGTCACACAGAAAGAGGACACAGTCCATGCCACACTCTCAGGGACAGAAAGGCATCAAGCATGGAGAATGAAAGGCAGGTGACGAGGAGGAGACACCAGAACGCTTCCTACACCACAGGCCTCTAGAGGTGCAGCCAAAATTGAGGCCCTCAGAAGTGGCCAAGTGCCAGCCATCAGCTATGCTAAGTGGAAGAGACACCCCACCCAGGGGGCAGTATTCATTGATCTGTCAGAAATCAACAAAGCACCAACCTGGGAGTGATCAGAGAATGTTACAGCCAGGAGATTCAAAGGCACAGGCCAAGTGGGAACACAAAGACAGCTGCATACTCAGAAGGCCACAGGGAAAGGCTACCAGAAGGGAAAGGGCAGATTCTGTGCTCTTCACACAACCCCAGCAGCATGAAAGAAATGGAAAACCTCTGGAGCTGATGAGGCAGAGGCAGGCTCTGGAGGCAGCACCTAGGCAGCCTAGGAGATCCACGTAGGAGCGCCCTAAGTCTTGAACCCAAACTCTAGTACAGCCTCTCCAGTCATCCTGGAAATACATGGTGGAAAAACCATGACTGTAACCCAGATCACCGCTTGGGCCTTGTCCTTGCATAATTTATCATTCAGTGTGCAGTCATTGCCCCCACCAGGCACCACCACATCACTCCAGCACTCAGCTTGCTGCCTTTCAGATGTCACTCATCTGCAATTCCTAAGTGTGAAAGTGGCCCGAAGTGAAATCAAACAGGAAAAAAACAAAAAATGAACAAACAAAAAAACCTCTATCCTTCACCCAGAACCCACTCAACACCTTCATCCCTCCCGACAGCCCCACAATGCTCTCACCATAAGCCTATAGGAAAACTTGTAGGCTATAGCATCACTACCTGCAGTCATCATCAGTACAAGCAGATTGCTGGCCATAAGGCTGGAGCAATCAGACTCGGGAGACTGCCTTCCAGGGAACTGGGGTGTACTGGGGCCAACCCAGAGGGAAGGCAGTAAAGCCACTAGACCTGGCACAGCCTCTAGCACTAGCATGGAAAGTTGGGCCAGTGTCCTGGTCACTACAAGAAGTAGTTGTGGCAGTTACTTCACTGTCCTATTACCCTGCTCTGCTGCTAGCATCCTTAACATGGGGATTCTTGGTTACCAGGGTTTTCCAGATGCCCGAGCAGCTAGATGTGGACAAGAAGATAAAGTAGCCCATTCACATTGTAAAGATAATGAATATCTGAAGTTAATTTTCAATCTCAAGCCCAACTCTGCAGCTTCAACACAACCAACATTAGAACAGGTTATGACAGCGATAAAATCTAACAAAGGAAATAAGATCAAAAGCCAAAAAAATTAGAGAGACAAAAGCTGATACAAATGTGAATCATAGAAAACATCACAGTGTCCCATGAAAACTACATAAAAACTTAATGCATGTACCTTGACTGTGACCTACATTACATGCTACTCTCAATAAAAATTAGATATGTGTGTGTGTGCACGCATTTCATGTATATACATGTGCACTCTACTGCATGTGTGTGCATTGTTTATGAAGGCTAGAGGCCAATGGCTTGTTTTCTTTAACCATTCTCCACTTATCTTTTGAGACAGACTCTCACTGAACCCAGCATTCACCATTGGCAAGACTAGCTGGCAAGAGAGCTCTGGAGATCTGCCTGTCTGCTTTCCAGTCCCCAGTCTCAGGGTTATAGAGGATTGGACCACATTCAACTTTCTTACATGGGTGCTAGGGATCCAAACTCAGATCTTCATGCTTATAAGGTAGGCACTTCTCCATCCCCAATCAGATTCTTTATGATTATGAGGGCTTTGTTCCTGAGAAACTGGAGAAGGATTCCTCCCTGTTTCTCACAGAGAACACCAGTAAAAGTCATGGATATTCCACATCTAACACCATAAGACTAAAAGCTGGATGGAAGAAGGCAGAGATCCCAGACCAAGGCATGCCCTGGGAATGAGTCCTCTGGGGTTTGTTTGCCTCCTGTGTCCCAAACACAGGGCTAGGGAAGAAGGAATCTGGAACACCACTGAGCACAAAACAAAACAAAAAGTTGGACAAAAGCCACCCTCTTTAGACAAGTCCAGGAATGTGGCAGTTCTCAAGAGGAAACCTTTGGATGGTAAGTGTGCTACTCCAGGCCAAAGACTCTGAAAACTCTGTACCCTGATCAACCCATTCTGGCAAAAGTTAAGCACCCAGGCCAGACCTCCACCTGTCCCTTAATATGGTATGATGTCAGAGAAGGTCACGGGGGACCTCTTTCCTCATCTGATAGTATCAAAACAACTCCTCTTCCCCAGCCAGTATGATGTCATAGAAAAGCAGCCCAACACAAGACCCAAATAAAATAGAGTTTCAAACAATATAATCTAGATGTCTAGATTCCAACAGGGCACTATTTATAATAACAGAAACTAAGAAACATGCACTCAATGTTCAGTGAACAAAGACAACCAGCACACACTGACATCAAGAGGACAGACACCAGAATAATTAACAAACAGTTTAAAGCAGCCATGGCAAGAATGACTGAAGAGAGGCTGGAAGATGGCTGAGCAGGAAAAGGGCTTGTTGCACAAGCATGAAGATCAGAGTTCAGACCCCAGGACCTACATAAAAGACAAGCATGGTGACATGCATCTGTAAGCCCAGCCATGTGAGGGGAGGGGCAGAAAATAGATGCATCCCATACGAGAGGGTCCTCTGACCATCAAGAGCTCCATGTTCAATGAGAAAGCCTGTCTCAAAAAAGTAAGGGGAACCTGATTTTAGACAAAGAGGCCAGAAATGCACATTAGAGGAAAAATAGCACATTTAAGAAATAGGGCTTATCAAGCTGAATATTCTCATGTAGAAGAATGAAACTTGATCCTTATCTCGAACCTTGTACGATACTCAACTCCAAATGGATCAAGGACCACAACGTGGTCCTGATACCCCTGATAACCAAAGACCTGATACCCTGAATCTGACAGAGGAAGAAGCAGGCCATACATGTCAACTTATGTGAAAGGACTTTCTGAGCAGGACTGCACAGGCATGACGACCAACAACTGACATAGGGACCTCATGAAACTAAAAGCTTCCATAGAGCAAAGAATACCACCCTTCAAGTGAAGTGGCAGCTAGGAAA
Source organism: Arvicanthis niloticus (assembly GCF_011762505.2). NCBI lineage: Eukaryota > Metazoa > Chordata > Mammalia > Rodentia > Muridae > Arvicanthis > Arvicanthis niloticus. Next base: position 33,726,632 of record NC_047664.1, read on the forward strand.
AAGTTTTACCAGCTCTACATCTAAACAAAAGCTTGGGATTTAGAATAGTCAAAGAAAAAAAACCTACCAGAAAAAGTAAAAATAAAAGGCAAGGAATGAAACAGAGTTGCTGAAAGAAAAATGCATATGGCTAAGAAATATTTTTTTAAGTGTTCAAAATCCTTAGACATAGGGGAAATGCAAGTTGAAATTACTCTGAGATATCATCTGACCTAAGTTAGAACGGTGTAGGTTAAAAACCAAATCATATCAAATTCTGACATGGATGAGGAAAAGGAAGAGCACAAACCAGTGGAGCACAAACGAAAGCAGCCACCATGGAAACCAGGGTGGATATTCCTCAAGATGCTAAAAACACTGATCTACCATATGATCCAGCTATGTCACTCCTGGGCACATTCTCAAAGATGCTAATACCCTACCAGAGACACTTCACTTCCCCATCCATTTCATTGCTGCTGTCTTCACAGTAACCAGGAAGTGGAAGCAGCCCAGACTCCCATCAGCTACTTCATGGATAATGAAAACGTGGCACATAGACAGAATGGGTTGCTACTCAGCTGTAAAGAAAAATAAAGTGATAAAATTCTCAGGCAGACCGATGGCGCTGGAAATAATCTTTCTGAGTGAGTTCACAGAGACCTGGAGAGACAAATGCCATATGTTCTCTCTCATATGTAGATGTTAGCTTTAAATCTTTAGAAATGTATCTTTAAATTGGAATACTTAACAATCGTACAAAAAAAAGTGGTAAATTTCAAGGGAGAGGTGATAGAACAGAGAGGAAGGAGTATAATGGCGCAGGAAGAGTTAAAAAGGAAGGGTCAAGGGAGAAGCGGAGTATAAAGGGAGCAAGGGAAAGTATAACTAACTCTGAAGCCCTTTGAAAAAGCCATAGAAAAACCTGTGACTGCAGAAGCTTCTGAAAGTATATGCACATGTAAGAATAGTTCAAATAGTTACCCTATAGAATATAAAGAGGATACCCCTCCTAGACATTATAGGCTTTCAAATAAAAAGCCCAGTGCCAGCTATAGGTTATTTCTTTTTGAGTTTTTGGATCCATGGGGTTCCATAGATACCCCCCAAACATCATAGACTAGCACTTTCGTTCTCGGTTAACCCCTAGAACTTCATGCAGAGCATTACCACTGGAGAGAGCACACACTTGAGCTATAAGACATGGAGAAACCAAGCTAGTCCTGGCCTGAAAGCTTCATCCTCCATGCACCCAGGGGAGAAAGGCAATCAACAGTCTTACCCAGCTCTGAACTCTGAAAGACAGGATAATGATTGGCCCGGCAAGATGTGCCCACTGGTACAATAGTGGCATACATGGAGTAACCAGCTATTTTCTGTTTGGACTTAAGGCCTATTTCACAAAACAAAACTCATGCCTGGTATCATTAAGTAGGCCAAGAACCTGTGACTATTAGATCTTAAGGTCTTAGGGGAGAACTTTCTGCTGTTTGCTAAATGAACATAAAATTAAACTGCCCCCCAAGTGCTTATCTTTATACACATAGATTAGTGCATTTCTAAACCTTCATCAAAAAAGCCAATCTTTGAAGCCCATGGCGATTACTGCAGCGATCCATAACTGGTCAGCATGCGGAGACTAAAGACTGCGGAATTCCCAGCCCTAAATGAGACATCCCTTTCCTTTCAAGACTCAGAAGCATCAAAAGGAGGAAGAAAGACTGTAGGACCAGAGGGAGTAGATGACTGCAGAGAAATGGTGTTTTCTGGACATGAGAAAGGGTTACACACATGAACTGAGAGGTGTTATGACTACATACACATGGCTCACACACGGTCAAGGCAACCAAAATCCTAGCACTTATGAAATCCCGCCCTTAGCTGAGGAGGCACTGCCAATTGATGGCTGCTGAGGGAGTAAGAATCAACTGTCTTCAGTAATGTGGACTGGATTACCAATGCTCCAGGAGACAGCCTTACACCCATGCGCATACCAGCTGCATTGAACTCAGTGCATTTAAAACAAAACCAAAATGATACAAAGAAAGAAGGGATAGTTGGGAGGGAGATAGGGAAGGAATTGGAGATGAAGATATGAGCTTAACAATTCATGAATTAATATGAATTGTAAATGGAGAACAATAGAGGAAAGACGCACTAATTTCTGGCTTCCACTTGCACATGTACAGGTGTGTGCAAGACACATACACATACGCCGTAAGCACGCCCCAAAAGGAAAAGAGATTACAAGAATCCATAACAAGATGTTTGCAATTTCCAACACATAAATGAATTATATATCCTACCACATGAGATCTAATACAAGGATGCAATGTTAATTCACTACTGAAATGCCAATGTAATATAGTCCACGACAACAGGATAAGGAATAAAGCAGCAATTAGTACTGATAAAGAAAACAACAAAATGCAGCCCTTATTTAATGTTTATAAAGGAGGAATAAAGAACTTCCTCATCTTGATAAAGGACAGCCCCAGAAAGCCTACAGCTCATGCCACACTTGGTGGAACTTCAAATGCTTCCGGTGGAACAGGAGATGGATGGTGACTCTCATTACTCTAACCTGATATCACACCTAGCAGTTTAGCCAATGTGATGAAGTAGGAAAAAGATACAGACTAGAAGGAGGTAGTGCTAAGGGTATGGTGATCTCTATATAAAACACAGAGGATCTATTAAAACAAAACAATTACACCTAGAACAAATAACAGACTTCAAAGAATCACAATAGACAAACCAACGTTCAAGAACCGGCTGCACTTCCGCATAGTAGCAATGAACATGTGTACACACACTAACTACTACATTGTTTACAAGTGCTCGAAAGTGAAATGCCATGGTAGAAAGCTAATTTTAACAGTTTGTATCCCGAAAATCATGGCACTGAGCAAGGAATCAAAGAAAGGCTAAATAAATGAAGAAGCAATCTTCATTCTGTCGTAGAAAGAAGACTCGGCCCTGTAAGGATGCAAATACTCTCTAGATAGCACAAATGTGGTTAAAGTCCAAGCAAAGCTTTTAGTAAGCAAAGGCAAGAGCATTCCAAAAGCATATGGATAACAAAAGGAATAGTAGCTGCTAACATTTGAAAAAGGACCAAGAGGTAGAAGGAGTTAGCCTACCCAATCCTGAGGAGTAATACTCAAGACAATGTCAGGATGAATGTTAAGGATGATGTAATAAAGTATAGAACCCAGAAGCAGATGTTTTCAATAAACCACAAAGCAACTGGACAGCCATCCCATCACCAAGAGAGAAACCTTAACCTCACCCTCACACCTTGTTTAAATACCACCCTGACATACATTGTCACAGATTTATCTATTAACTCAAAAATTGCAAATCTGTTAGAAACACAGAGACAGCCATTAGCCTTCGGGAATTAGGGCTACACTCAGTGTTCTTAGATTTGACTTAGAGCAATAGAAAGAAACTTTGATCTAGTTGACAACCTGACTGGACCATAAGACAAAAAGAAATGATAAGCTGACTCTCATCAAAATGTAAAATGTTTGCTCACTAGCAGACCAAAACAAAATCTCTTAAGACAATGAGATGACAAGCCACAGGGTGAGAGAAAATGCTTGCAAGTCGCACCTCTAGTGAAGGACCAGCAGTGAGCACGTTCAGAGCCTCCTCAGAGTCCTGTTTTTTAAACTGGAAGCTTAAAAACTTTCCAGTTCTGTGGTGTTGAACCTCTGAAAATGGTCTTGCCATATCTCAATATTTTTGCAAACACCATATGTCTGAGCACTACTTCTAGGCATTCGGGCCAGGGAAATTAATATTTATGCTCATTTGAAGATCTATACATGGTGTTCAAAATGGCTTTCTTCATAATCATCCTAAATTGGAATCTGCCAGGATGTCCTTCACAGACAGAATGTTATTAAACACACTGATAACAGCCACACTGTGGAATACCACTTAGCCATTAAAAGAGTAAACTATTGGTATGTTCAACAACCTGTATGAATCTCCGAGAATTATGCTGAGTAGGAAAATGTTCATAAACAAAGATATTACAAATGTATAGCTATTACAAGTTTTTGGTTCATGGCACTAGCTTAACCATGTGGGTGTGGTTCGGAAGGGGCAGTGAGAGGGATCCTGTGCCTTGTGGGTGGGTGTTGTCATTGTAGTGCTGTACCAGTTCAGTAAGCTGGTACCACTGGGAAACAAGGAGAAACCCACATAAGATCTCTGTCTTCTGCCTTGACTACATGTACCCTCAAGTCTTTAAAAAATAATGAAAATAAATCAAACAATAAATAATAAACCAAAGCAGGGCTGGAGTGGTGGCCTGGTGGTAAAAAGCACTCACTTCTCTTGTAGAAGAAACTAGTTCTGTCTCTAGCATCTACATAGTGACTCACAACCATCTGTAACTTCAATTCCAGGGGATCCAATGTGCTCTTCTGACTTCCACAGGCACCTGCCACACCAAAGATGCACATACACAAATGCAGGCAAAACACTCATAACAACAAAATAAGAAAAACCAGATTCTAACACGGAGGAACGAGTGCCTTTACACGTTCCCAATGGGAACAGGACATGATTGGGCCAAACACAGTCTGGCTGTCCCTCAAAATGGTATTTACCCCCTGGCCAGAAACTCCTCTCTTAGACTTCCCCCACAGTTTTCCCAAGAGACGTCAAAAGGTGTGTGTGTCCACAAAAAGGTCTGGACAATTTTCATAGCATGATTACTTACAATGTAAAGAAGGCATGGAAACAGCCCAACTATCTGTCAAACAGGAGTAGATAAACAAAACAGCCAGGCATAGTGCCACAAACCTGCAATCCAAGCCTTTAAGAGGTTGAGGCAGGAAGATCAGTAGTTCAAGGCCAGCCTCAGCTACATAGTGAGTTCAAGGCCAGCTAGAGCTATGTGAGACCCTATCTCAATCTTTTTTAATTAAATTAAATAAAAATGTGGCCCATCCTCCCATTCCTTCCCCACTAAAATGTGGTTTGTCCATACAATGGAATAGCAGTTGGTCCATGAAAAAGCATGAATTACTAGTAAGACACAGCCCACTGGATAGCCCTTGAAAACCTCATACTGGGAGAAGTCATTCACTATGGATCACATACTATATGGCTCCATTTGTATGACATATCCAGGATAGTTAAATCCATAAAGGCATAAAGTAGATATGTGTGTATCTATGTCTGGTGGAAGAACAGGTGGTTACAACAGGCATAACTGCAAATGGACAGAAAGTTGCTTTGAGCAGGAAGAAAAAAACTTCCAAAATTAAATTGTATAATAATCCTATACTAATAGTATTTAGGTTAATTTAATTCATATTTAATGTACATGTCAAATAAAGTTAGTATATAAGGCTAAGATTATATATAAGCATATATTAAATAAGATTAACATGTAGCATTAAGACATAATTCTATATAACAAAAATAATTGTGTAAATACCGAAGAAAGCATTTAATAGTTTTAAGCTTTCAGTTAATCTTGATAGTTTGCCAAATAACAACTGTAGTGGTTTGAGAAGTACACTGTGAATAGATCAGCCTATTTAAAACTCCACCCAAGGCCTGGGGTTGTAGCTCAGTTGGGCAATTGCTTGCCTTGTAGCCACAAAGAGCCTTGGATTCCATCCCCAGAATCACATGAAACTGGATGTGTAGTGCAGGCCTGTAATCCTGGCTCTAAAACGGTAGGGGCAGGAGGATCACAAGTTCAAGGTTATCCTCAAGCAAACAGCAAGTTTAAGGTTGGCCTGGTGCCCATGAGACCCTGTCTCGATAAAAATAAATTAATTAAATTAAACTAAAATCCAGCCTGTATTATTTAAAACAAAGTATCCCTTTTCTTGATAAAATTTCCTCACACACCAAGAACTCAGTTGTTCCATTTACCTTGTTAGGATAACAAATTGAGTGTGCTTTAAATAGCTACACGTTTCTGGAGGGTTCTGATTTAGTAGTGGCATCTGAGGAACAACTAGGGCCCTTGGGGACAAGCCACTACATCTCAGAAGGCAAGCTGGGCTCAAGAGTGCCTTCCTGAGTGGGTTGTGGGCAGCAGTAATGAAGACCCAGGAGATGATGTGACCTTCAAATGCCACTTGTCCTGTGTTCTCCAGCTGTGACAGAAACTCCAGGGTTGTGCTCCAGGGGGAGGCCGTAAACTCAAAGCTCCCTGGAAGCTGGAGAGAGGTGACTCTGGAGGCAAGAGCCAGATGCAGAGGAGTAAGAGGCATGAGCTCTCCACCCAAGGATGCAGCTTCTCTGACAGCACAGGCAGGCAGCACAGGGCCCGTCTTACCTTGCCATGGTCTCATGTGCTTGGGCAATTGGCCTTCTGTCCACACCACTTCAGAGAGTCCCTTGAGCTGCCTAGTCATCAGCCATGACATTGGCAAGCCGTGTGCTCCAGGCCTGCTCACATCCCACGTATGTCCTACAACTGGGATTGACTTTGCTCCTCCTGGGTCCAGTCAGAGCTTGGGCTCCACAAATGGTCATTCATGGGAGCTCCTTCATATCCATAGCATCCATCTAGTGCCTTCCCCACTGCCTCTGGACTGCCAAGTGCCTTCAGCAGCTGTGTTCCACCGGCCCCAATAGTTGAGGCCAAACCCGTGCCTTCTCTTCACATCAACTCTGAATTAGAATCCCATGTCTGCAAGTCAAGGTCTGTCTCCTACTGTCCTCACCCCGATGGTCCCAGGTTCACTGCTAAGGTCATCAGCCTACATTTAGCATCGAAAGCAGGGAGCACATAGGAGAGCAGATGAAGAACCCTCCCCATCGAAAGCAGGAAGCACATAGGAGAGCAGATGAAGAACCCTCCCCATCATCATGTCTGTCCACAGCCCATTTCTTAGTGAGGACCAGAGAAGCCGCCTCTGCCAGTCACTAGGCGGCGCAGTAAAATCCATCCTAGCGAAACCAGAAGGAAACTGGAAACATCCTAGACTCAGCTTTTCTGAAGCCATAGGAGTGCTAAGAAAGACTGGTTCTCCTAGTAGAGATGGCTCATCCCTACAATGAGCACTGAGAGCAAGCAACACCTGTCTAAGATGAGGACTCACACACAATTATCCTGAAGGGAAACCCATGCCAGGCTGGTCCATCCCAAACCAGACATAGCTATATAATGGGCTGCATATAGCCAGTACAAGACAGAGTGAGTGGAAAGCCTGCTTGGGCTCTGCTCCTAAGCTGCTGGGAAGCCCTGGTCAGAACCAGAGAGATGGACAAGAACCAGTAGGAAGAGGCCAATGTTCAACCCAGACTACTTCTCTGCCTTCTCTTTGGGAGCCTAGGCTTGCTTCTTCTGTTTGTGACTGGCCTTCTGTAGGAGAAAGATAGGTACCCTCCACCCAATACACACACTCGCCTAGGCTCACAGCCACCCTGTCCTCATTCATGGATCATGCATGCACTTAACTTGTTCTTGGTGCACAGCATGGATGGAACTGTGTCTCCCACAAGATTTATAGGTAAACTCACAACTCCTAATGGGACTGTACTCCAAGATAGGCTTTATCTACAACACTGAGAGGCTCTGCCTTCTATATAGGACAGGGAAGCGATACCTATGAAATCTTAACATTTGGGCAGCCTAAAGAAGACCTGAATAAAACACCAGTTATCATGCCCACTTGGATAGGGGAATGTCACAAGGCCCTACCCCTAGATGAAGAGTTACAAGTGATTAGAGACTGCTGAGAGAAGGAGAATTAATATTAGGGATGAGTTCCCTAATTGATTACTCAATACCAAGTGGTCAGCCCTAATAAAATATATGTATGAGCAACGCTAAATGGACTCAGAAGGCTACATTTACACATTTATACATATATGGAACAATAATGACTATAGAAACGGACACAATAAAGATGATGCATGAAAACAGAAGTTAGGAGCCAGAAAGGGGACCTTGGAGCATTGGCCATATATAATAGACATTGAAGATGATCAAATATGTCCATGTATGGGATGTCATAATGAAATCCATGATTTTGTACAATTAATAAATGCTAATTAATAATAAATAAATGTTTAAAAGTAAAAAAGTTCTAATTTTTAAAAAAGGAAATAATTAAGTTACAACAGTCACTGGGGTGGTTCCTACTCTACTCTGACTGGTGTCCTTTGAAGAGATTTGGGCATGTAAGGCACTAGAGATGCATAAACAGATAAACAGCTATATTAAGACGTAGCTAGAAGGTAGCTATCCTCCACCCTGAGGAAAGCCCCCAGAGCTTCCATCTTGGATTTCCTGGCCTCCAAAACTAAAATAATGGAGTTCCTATCCACTGGAGTCCACCATTAGGTCAAGGCATGCCTTCATCCTGGGATGGTTCAGTCCACACCCTAGTTCTAAGATTTTCCTCTGGCTCTTCTCTTATCTTGGTGAAATGGGAGCCCTTACCAGAAGCTGCACTGCCTAATCCTAACCAACCAGCAGTCTCTAAATCCGATAATCTGTGATAAGTCACTTAATGAACACAGCCAAGGTTGGCTGTCCAATTTCTGCAAGCCATGGAGCAGATACTAGGCTTGTAGCTGCAGACCTGACCACTCCCTCTAGATCACCAGCTACCCACAGGACAGGAGACCCAATTTCTCATCAGCATGGCTGGAGGCCCCAGTGGGATCCAGAGTCCCTTCCTCACCAGACACACCAGGGTTCTACAATATGGTGTCAGTGTTTCCTATGCATGGGTGCTATCATCAGGAGAACTAAGAGCACTGGCCTGTCCAAGTATAGCACAAAATCACCAATTATCATGCAGATTGAAGGGAAATGAGGCTGAGTCAGTACTCTAAGGTCCTTAGAAGCCTCCTGCAGTCCCTGGGCTATGCCATGATGCTTCCTGCCTAGAGGGAGGCTCTAACTAGCACCGAATCCTTCCTGACACTGCCAAGATTCACCACAGAAAAACCAGTGACACGGAACCCTGTGGCTTCTGCTGCCCAAATTCTGGAGCACTTAGGGACAAATAGTGAAAGGGAGGTCATCCCTGCAAACCCCCAGAATAGGTGTGGGCATATCTAGACACAAAATTATAAACACAAAGAAAATGTATTACCACTAAAGGGTGGGTGAGGAGTGGGGGGGGGATGTCTGTGCTAGGGTGAGTTGGTAAATCCTGATTGGAAATATTAGTCAAGCGATGAATTTTGATGGTTGGACATTGGTGTTTAGTCTCAGAAATGAGTCGGTGGCCAAATAAGGAAATAGATCTTGGGGCTAGTTTGGGGGATGTAATCACTTTTAACAAAGTAGAGGAAAGTGGCAAAACCTGTCTGCAGTATTTGTCATACTAGGACCTGTTCTTGCCAAGCCCTGACTTGCTAGAGCCCTTCAAACAGCATGGGTGAACTTGATCAGAGAGCTCCATGGTGCTCAGAGTCGGAAAGAGCCTCATATAACATGTCTGTCACCGTGCACACAAATAGGCAACATCCAGCTAGAGCAGGCATCCCCACCACATTCCTGCTGACTATTCAAGGCCAAGGCTGTATTCAATAGATAGATAGATAGATAGATAGATAGATAGATAGATAGATAGATAGACAGACAGACAGACAGATAGATGACAGACAGATAGATAGACAAGCAAACAAGCAAACAAACCAATAGAAGTAGACATCGCCCCTGCCCATGATCTGACCACAAGTCAGGAGAAACTGAACTTGACCCAAGCCAGAGGACTTCTGGGTCCTCTGTTCCATTTGCAACGTGCCCTGGCTACTGTGAAACAAACTACACTTAAGTGTCAGGTCACTCACTCCAACAAGGAGTGGACAACAAGCATACTGCTCCAACAAGCACACTGGCTCCTTGCCTAAAACCAATGTATTAGCAGTGATACCACAAGGTAACAAGCAGTCAATAAATGCCTTCCCAGTTCACCAAGGTACCAGAATCACAAGGGCCACAAAAGAGTCTCTAATGAAAACTAGACAAGGAAACAGGCTTCCACAAGCATCCCTGACCCACCTGTCCTGGCTGAGCCTCCTAGCTTGGCCCAGCACTATCACCAGGAAAGCCATGCTAATCCCAAAGAACACACTCCTTGCCAGTGCAAGGTCCAGCTGGGCAAACATAGGCATATAGAACTCATCTGCAAACCTGTGTGCTTGCTGCTACTTTGGGGTCCACTTGTAAGTGACTGAATTGGGAATTAGGGTATAGTTCAGTGAGAGAGCATCTACTTGGAATGTGCAGCCCTGGGGTCAAGCCCCAGCCTTGTTAGACAAGTAAAACACAATATGACAATAAATAAACCATTCAATCAGCATTTCTAATGGCAGTGGAGGGGGTTGGCTTTCTTTCTAGGGTCACCTTTGGCTACTGATGCTTTTCTAGGAATTTGCCTGTTTTATGCATTGAAGTTGTCAAGTTCTTGCAGGCATCAAATGATCCCGGCATGCCCCAGCTCTCTATTTTGGTCAGCTGCTTTGTCAGTACAGACCCCTTCCAGGTCCCATGCCCCTCGTGGGTGTCTTTCTTCTTGCTCTCTCTCTCTCTCTCTCTCTGGCTTTTCTGCTTCAAAGAATGCACTTTGACATCTCTGTTGAAAAGCAGAGTGAGCCTCGGAGCGTTTCAACTCTGTTCTCCGTGAATATGCACCTCTGAATAAGCCAAAAGTGGCACAAAGAAGGGAGTGGCCACAGGTCCCTCGAGGAATAGATTCTCTGTTCAGCAAGGGCTCTGCCCTCACGATCATACTATACTTCCATTATCATCCCCGGGTTGTTGAAAATCTCTGGGCCATGGGTCTCAGGTTAATCAAACAGAACGGTCTTCACAAGGTGATGCAACAGAGGCCATTTCGTGGATGATTCTTAACTGTAAAGGGGTTTAACTACGTGTTTTAACTGTAGGATGAACAAATGTATAGCAGACCTTCTATTCCACACAGATCCTATAGGACAAGACTTCCCTTTGTTTTGGTCCCTTTTGTTTAGTTGGTCATTTACTACACGTAAAATCCTCCCCAGAGAATAAGCCATACTGACCATTCAGATAAGCCTTACACACACACACACACACACACACACACACACACACACACACACATTCATATGTACACAATCTCGTATACACTTACTCTTGCACCACACATTCTCTCTCTCTCTCTCTCTCTCTCTCTCTCTCTCTCTCTCTCTCTCTCTCTCACACACACACACACACACACACACACACACACACACACACACCACAAAGAGGATTCAGTGAAGACAGAAATAGCTGCTAGCACATTTTTTCACGTGGTGCTGGAGCTTTCCAAAGATGCTGTTTCTCTGTTAAAGACTAGAGAGCATTGTGACTAGGGAGTTGGAATGTTGCAGAATGAGAGCCAAAACGACTCTGGCTCTTTAGAAAAACAGCAACTTACCTTTAACCTATGTATACAGCCTAACATTCCCATGATGGTTGGGTAAACTTCTCAGAAGGAACAGCAAAGTTGAGTAGCTTAGCCTGCCCCAACCCTAAAGCTAAGAGCGTTCTACAAACACCTGACCTCTTCCATGACGGAGCATACCAGTCCATATTAAATCCCATCTTAGCCTTGGTCATTTATCTTTGCTTCCAAATAAACTATTTCCGTACTTCCTGTAAAGCAGAGGGAACTACATTCTGCTGATTGGGGTGATGGAAGCCTCACACTCTAAAATAATGTGAAAAGTCAAGCTTGGTGGCATCAGCAGAAAAATGTCTCAGCGTAGCCCTGCCACAGAGAACACAGGTTCCTGTCAGCTGCATTTAACAGTCCTACTTCATGATGCTGGGGCAAAAAGCACAGTCTAAGTTGGCACTGAATACTTCAGAGGCCCCAAATGGCCAATTCTCAAGTGGCACCACCACTCAGGCCACTCGAGGTTTCCACAGGGGCAGGGGCAGGGGCAGCACACACTGCCAGCACAATAGAAAGTAATTGTGACAGGGTCAAGGTGACCAATCTGAAGACAGTGGAAAAGAAATGAGCCTGCACTACAGCCCTGAGCAACTGTACGAGGGCATGGTCACTAATGTCTCAGTGATTTCTGTCTGTTCCACAAGTCCCTGGGACAAAATGGAGTGTGTGTGTTGGGGGAGGGGGGGAAATAAGCTGATGGAAGGACAGTCACACAGAGGTTTGTGTTTTAGAACAGCAGCCCAACACTCTGCCCTTTACAGATCCAGATGGTCAAGATGGACCACAGACACACAGCACATCTGGTGGATACAGACACACAGCACATCTGGTAGCCACATGCCACATGGTCTCTTGAGTCCAACACCTGCTTTGAGAACAGAGCCCAATCTTCTCCTTGCCAGATACCATCAGTTACAGATTCTCCCCCAGGGAAGAGGGAAATTGAGATCTCTAAACCCCTGGTAGTTCACCCCACTGCATCGAGAATCTTGCCTAGGCACTGACACCTTACCCATTCCATGTCTCCTGCTTGTGCCAGAGACCTCGCTGTCTGGTCCCCACATTTGCCATGGCTCAAGATCCTCCCCAAGCAGTAGTTCATGAACAGTTCAGCCTCTTGTTCTCCTGTGAGCTGAGGACACCAGAGTTCTTAAAACATTGTACCCACAGCAGTGCCCCACTGGTGTCTCTGCCTATGCTCCACCCCTGAGGTTCCACCAGCTCAGCCCTTCTGAACAATCTTCTACCATTTCCTACAGATGATACAGAACACTCCCACCCCCACACCAGGATTCCCTATTAGAACCAAGCTGCAAGCCTGCATCCTGCTCACCATCAATGTGAGTCCCAAGGACTGGCAAAGCCTGCTAATTGAAGTCCCTGGGGTGGTTGATGCTGTGGCCCTGGAACACCTAGGGTACCAGTGCTTTAGGGTGGACTATAATCAGGTATTGCTTAAAGAAATAAAGGTGCTCTCCACTGAGGAAAACACTCCAGGCCATGTCAAGTTCACACCGCTATAACTGTAAGGAAATATTTGAAATCTGGATGACTGCTTTGAAGAAAGGGCTTCTTAAAGCACAGTGTCTAACTACCAGTGGCAGAGACCGCTGGAGCAAGGCACAAAGAACAATTCACAGGCAATTTAGGGTACAACATGTGTGATTGTGCCCAAGCAAACTGTCAAGCCACAGCACAGAAAATGAGGATATACAGATGAAGTTACAACTGTGTAGTTAAAAAAATACACATGACACTATTAATGATACTCTGCTATGCTTGCAGACAGGAGTCTAGCATGGCTCTCCTCTGAGAAATTCCACTCAGCAGCTGGCTCAGACAGATGCAAACACCCACAACCAAACAGTACAGAGAACTTTGGGAAGAATTGGGGGAGTATTAAGGGCCCCAAGGGGATAAAAACTCCACAGGAAGACCAACAGAGTCAACTAACCTGGACCCTTGGAGCTCTCAGAGACTGAAGCACCAACCAAAGAGCATACATGGACTGGTCCTAGGCCTCCCCACACATATGTAGCAGATGTGAAGCTTGGTCTCCATGTGGGTCCTGAATAACTGGAGCAGAGGCTATCCCAAAAGCTGTTGCCTGTCCATGAAATATGTTCTTCTAGTTGGGCTGCTTTGTCTAACCTCAGTGGGAGAGGATGTACCTGGTCCTGCAGAGACTTGATATGCCAGGATTGGGGAACACCAAGAGGGGAAAGGGGTGGGGGAAGGATTGTGGGAGGGTGTGACTGGGAGGGAGCAGTGAATGGGATGTAAAGTGAATATGTAAAAAAAATTAAATTTATAAAAAAAAAAAAAAGAACACACATGAAGACAAACCCTTAGAAGTGGATGGCATTAATCTGGTTAATGAGGTTGATGTCATCACCCAATGGAAACTTCCTTCTTAAGAACCCAAATTCCATGGGTACTAGGCTTCCTTCCCCTCATCTGCTTTCCTCATCCTTAGAGCTGGAATCAGCCTTGTTCTCAGGGCTACTGCAAAACCAACAGAGGTGACGCTCAAGCAACGATGGCACAGCCGCTTAACACAGCACCAGTCCTAAGAGGTGAGACAGGAAAGCAGCCAAGGCGACTACCAGTGGCTGAAGGGATAAAGAATATGAGTATTATTCAGCCATGGGAAAGGACACAATCATGCCATCTGCAAAATGAACAGAACCAGAGGGCATCAGGTCAAGTTAAATAAACCAGCACCAGACACCAGAAGACGATATATACTGTATGTTCGATATCTCTCAGGACTAGAAGCTGAGACAAGCCAACATGAATGCAGAATAGTGATGGCCACAGTGTGGGAGGCGGGTTACTGATGGAGCTTGGGTAATAGGTGCGGAAGCCCAGTGAGGTGAGAGGAGTTCTGGTGTTCCCAGCATAGTGGAGTGATAACTTCACAACCTACTGTATATTTTATTTAAAAACATAGCAGAGAGAAGTGCAAGGGCTATGAGATAAAGAAAACTTGCCAGGAAAGAAATGCTAACTGTTCCGACTTTGATCAGTGCATCCTGCATGTGCTCACTGCAATCACACTGCACCCCTTAAATTACCATACCCAATTAATACAGATTAATCAAAGTATGATTAAATACCTTCATAAAATAGTCTTCATAGCCATGAGAGAAAAAATATGAAAGGAAAAATGCTATGAAGCAAAGTGATCAGTAGAAAAGGCAGCAGAGATATAAGAGAAATGAAATCAGACCGAAGTAGATGATGTAGGAAAAGGCTGACCAGAAGATGAAAATGAAAATCAACCCGAGAGAAACCATGGGCTCATTCAGAAACACACCCAAGCACGGCCCACAGAAAAGCCTGTAGCTTCAATCCTGCAGGATGCCTATAGGGAAACGAGAAAAATTCCACTTCTCAACCTTGTGAGGTAATAAAGCCAAGCGCACGCTAGGTGCAGTGGTGCTTGAGTACATCTCCAGCATTTGAGGGGCTGAGACATGAGGCTCGAGAGCTCAAGGCCAGCTCGGGCTACATAGCTAAGTCCTGTATCCAAAATTAAATTAAATTAAATTAAATTAAATTAAATTAAATTAAATTAAATTTAAAAGCCACACATATAGTGGTATTGGGAGTACCAGTACCACTATGGTGACTCTAGAGCCCAAGGAGGAACCTCTGGAGATGTCTGAATCACATATTTATACATACAGTATACAACACACACATGTATACATGGATATGCACATATGGGCACACAAATGTCTATACATGGATATCCACACAAACATGTGTACATATACAGACATTCCTATAGTTCTGTGTGTGCCAATGTGTGTACAAATGTATCCGTATCCACATATGCATTCCCATGGGCATGAGTACACCCATGCACACAAACGCAGCCCTCCATATGCTGACCCACACGTGCCATACACTCACAGCACACATATGATCTAAAAATACGTATGCCATTTATTCTTCAATTATATCCAACCTTTGCTATAAATACTAGATTTTATTACAGTGTCAGACATGAGAAGAAATGTCTTAAAATTAACTGTGGGTGTAATAATATCTTCTCTTGATGAGGAAGATTAACAAACCAGTTGAAAAATGGATATTCTGTCTCATAGCCTAGATAACCACTACGCGAGGCACACAGAATGCCTGTGAGCCCCAAGCTGAAAGAAGCTTCTGGATTCTTCTGGTAAAGGAATCCATGATATACCAGGCTTCATTTTTAGGCTTCTTTGAGTTACCCTTTCTTAGCTCACCCAGTGGACCAAGTTTCCTCCCTACACCAGACAAGGACACACAGATGACAAGCCACAGCTGGACAATGGAACTGATCTCCCTGCTGGCCAACTTCATCTGCAGAATAGGGTGACAAGTCACACTGCCTCAGCAGACCACTGCAAAGGAGGGTTCTCAGGCCAAGGAAGCTGAATGCCTGAGCCTAGGCCAGATGCACATTCATGTTCAGCTGAGGTGTGCCAGGATCCACCCACCACATGCCACCCACAATGATCCACAGATTACAAGCAGCTCAACTCCTTCAGAGAAGCAAGCCCAGGCTGTGTGCCCATTAGATTCCTCCCTCTTTCCCAGGTACTCTCAGGAAACACTGAGTGTTACAGCCCTGCCGTTAAAACAGACTGAGGCTCAAGGAGAGACGTAGGCGCATCACAACGACAACTGCCCTTTATTAGATAATACACATATCAAAATTCAGCTGGAATAGGGGCAAAGCTGGCCGAAGGGCCACCGTGTACTGAACACACTGACCTGCTTCTCATTCTCATCCTCCAGCCGCAGCCGGTCCTCAATGCAGTTTCGAGCCTGCAGGAAGGCCTTCCTCTGGGAGCGCTCCGTCAAGATCCGCACGAAGACGCCATACATGTTCACACCAAAGAAGAGGAGGGCATTGGCACCAAGCTGTAGGGAGAGAACAGTGCAGATTGTACGGTCCATCCAGGCTAGTCAGGTGCCAGAGGGCCTGGGCCACCATGGAAGCACACAGAGGCCCTCCAATAACCCCTCGGCCAGCCAAACTCATAGCCACCCAGGGATATCTAAGCACCGCCCAGGCAGACCCACAGTGAAGCAGAGCGGTGACACATGGGGCAGAAACACACCTTTGCCCACACAACAGACAGCAATGTTCCAGCATGTCAGAGATTGAAGGGCAGCTCCATCGAGGCTGGGTTTTACCCCCTTCCAATTTCAGATAATTTCTTTATTGATCATGTTTTTACTTGATCTTAGAAGACCTCAGAGCATGACTATATTTAAAAAGCAGTAATTAAGGTAAAAATAAGATCATTAGTGTGAGCCCCAATCCAACCAGACGGCTAACATCAGGGCCCAGAGGACTGAGAGGCCCAGGAGAAGCCAGCCCTGCCCCCACCTTGATCATAGATCTCAACCTCCAGAGCTTTGAGAACCATCTCACACACACACACACACACACACACACACACACACACACACACACTTTGTGGCAGTGCTCTGTTATGACAGCCCCACAACAACACACCTCCTACCTAAGAATATGAAACGGCTGCTTCAACACTACATGGGATGTGCTAGTAAGAATAAGAGGAGATAAGTTGAACAAAAATAGAATTAGAGTCATTGATTTGGGCACAAAGTAAACTACAGCACAAGAACACCCTACTCTGTAATCAACCCCTTCCAAGGTAACAGCCAGGCTGAGGAGGGGCCTGCAGGGAGCCCAGATTCTTAGGCCTCCTCTGCGTTTGGTTAGCTAGGATCTCAGGAATACAACTTGTGCCCCTAACCCAGACCTCGGTGAGATCCCACAGGACCAGAAGACTTCACACAAATTGGCAATGGCCAAAGAACTCAGCTCAGACCCCAGACATCAACCCTTCCTACTTCTCCCTGAAGGGCCCTTTCCCGTGCCTATCCCAGTGCCTAGTAGACCACAGGACCAAAGGTGGACAGAGATTTCGTTGTGAGTCATAGAGGAGCATGGTAGCCCCCACAGCAGGGAATGCCTACCCAACCCAAGGTGACATGGGTCTGTCAGCTGCTAATGTATAGACTTTCTATCTGATTAAATCCAGCATTTTCACCTCTGCATGAGGGAGGAGGAAGATGTAGGCTTTGGATGCTACCAGTCCTCATTGATTATCCTCAAGGAGTTCAGCCATGGCTGTACCATACTTTACACACAGAGAACAAGGGCAAAAGCTACCATGAATGACAGCTGCTGGGAGACTGCAGAGATGTCCTGACCAAGAAGGGTTACAATGGATAGGAGTGGACCTGAAACAGCCTTCAGCCCTTGGCACTCCTGAATACTGACCTGGGAATAGGCAGGAGATCCAGCCTGGGACACCACAGAGGACAGATTTGGGCAGCAGAGAAGGATCTGGGTATCTTCACAATCAGGTTGTGTGAGAAAATCTCTTCCAAAGTAATTTAAAATGAGGACTAAAACTGGATACTGTCTTAAAGCATTCAGGTCTCACACGTGACCTAAACCTTGACTTGATGTGCAAGCACGGGAAGGCCTGACAGTGGGCTCTCTGTTGCAAATGCCTTACTAATGGAAATTAGAGCCTAAGTCCAAGCAATGGAGGCAGCAGTTAATTTAGAGCTGTGTTGCAGGCACCTTCCGGTGGGGTGTATCAAATAAGGTAACAGTGAGATTGTAACCAGACAAGTTCTCTAATTTGCTTTTGCAATCATCCTCTAATTACTTACACCCCTGCTTTGTCATCAAACACTAAATCCCTTCTGGTTTGGTACCTCTAACTTCATGAATTCCATCTATCTTAAATAAAGTTTTATATCTCAAAGTCATAAAGCAGTCGTGGTCATAGGTACTCTAGAAACGTATTAGAGAGAGAGCATCTCACTGTGACCTTGACCTCAGCATGTGATCCTGAGAATCTCACTGTGACCCTGATATCACGGAACTCACTAAGGATAAGAACAAATGTGTCCTCTGTGTCCTCAGTAGCTGTACTCAAGCCCAACCCCACTGTGTGTTACTTCCTCTTGGCACCTACTCATTCCCGTGGGAGATTCACTGGACCATGTGCTTAGTAAAACAGACTATTCCAATAGCATCACTGTGGCTCTTCCAACTCACAGGAAGTCAGGTAAATCACTCAGCTAGAGGAAAACACATTAAGTACATTGGGTGACTTCTCAGACCAGGAGTTGTGGGAAGAGGTACATGATACAAACAGCAAAGACGACCAATGTCACCAACTCCCAGAGGGGTGGTAGAGCTCTCTGGAAAGCAACCAAGGTGGTAAGCAACAGAATAGGACCCAGCACAAGGGCCAGGTTCGCTGTTTCTAGGGCTCACAAAACCCTGAGCAAGGCCTGTCAATGTCTATCAAACCTCCTCCTCTTCCTCCTCCTCCTCCTCCTCCTCCTCCTCCTCCTCCTCCTCCTCCTCCTCCTCCTCCTCTTCCTCCTCCTCCTCCTCCTCCTCTTACATCCCAACTGGACTTTCCTCTCTCTCCTCTCCTCCCAGTCCCTGCTCCCACCTCCCTGTTCTCTCCATCCACTTCTCATCCATTTCTCCTCAGAAAAGGGCAGGCCTCCCATGGCTATCCACCAGCCACGGTATATCAAGTTGCAGTAAGACTAGGCACCTCCTCTTCTATTGAGGCTGGATGAGGCAATGCAATAGGAGAAAAGGGTCCCCAAAGCAGGCAAGAGAGTCAGCGACAGCCCCTGCTCCCACTGTGAGGAGTCCTGCAAGAAGACAAAGTTACACAATTATCTATCAAACCTTCTAAAGCTACTGAACACTGAGTCCCAAATGCAAAATCAGCTCAAGGCTATAGCAACATCTCTAAATCTGGATACTGAGTAGACAGAATATCAGGACTCGAAGCACACACTAGTTTGGATATCATGGCTATTACAAAGATGACCCTGTAGGAGATGCTCAGGGCCACAGGATAGATGGCACAGTGTCACCCTCCCCTTTTCCTCAACACAGGACAAGAGCCAAGGCTGAGGTTTGAGGGACCAGGCAGATGGGCCTGCATAGTAACAGCATCTTTCAGGATAATGCAGTGGACTGGGCACTAATGGGACACCTGACCAATCCCTGAACAGCAGAGGAACCTGCAATAGGCCAAGGCCAGAGATAAGAGCCATGCTATCTGCTGAGCTACTGAGCCCCTGGGAAGGGCTTGCCAAGAGACTGCCTCCACCTTCTAGAGGAAGTGAAAATCAAACAGACATCACTCCTTAAAGTAAAAACTACAATTAAAGCTTCCCTTCTCGTGTCTCCCAACATCTTGTCTTCTTTTCTCCCATGACGTCCACTGAGAACATGTATGCTCAGATTAAGGGTGTGTGACTGAGAGTGGATGGAACTGGCCAAAGCCAGTTCATTCACTTGTCAGGTGCTAACCCTCATGAAATGTCCCTTCCTCCCTAACTGCATCAGAGCCCTTGTACTCAGAGGGGGTGGGGAGAATGTGAGAACAGGCTGGCTACCCATCTCCACGCAGCACAAGGGCATCTCTGGGAGACCCCTGGCTTCCCATCATCAGAAGTGAGAAGCTCCCTCTCCATTTCCACTAGCTAAAATTCTGCCCACTCCAGGAGAGAAGTATGCCCAACTACCCTTAAGACATTTGGAAGACTGCACCATCAAGGAAGTCGAAATTCTACAAGATGATGTTTTCCTGCAAGGCACCAAGGGAAAGAGATCAATGAGTCAGACAGCCCCACAGAGATGTGTGGAGAAGGGCTTATGAGGAGGAAAGTGACCCCTCAGGAAGACTACGGGAGATCTGCTCAATGACTCTCACCTGCCCAGGCCTGGCCCACCTAGCTAGCCCTGGACCCCACTCCTCTTATTGGACAGTGATATGATTGCATTCACCTGGCTGACACAAACTCACCACTTATGCTATCCATGGGGGGGGGGGGGTGGATGGGAGGGGTAGTGATTCTCAGCTCTCCCCATGAAGCTTTCTCAACTTCTGGCCCAAAGGACATTTGGATCCAACAGACACATTGCCCAGTACATAAAACTGGCAATAGGGCTGGAAACTTGCTCATAATGGTAGAGGGAAGAGGCTTAGAATCATTGTGAGATTGTCAGAGACAAAGGAGCCAAGGGCTACAGAATCTTTTCGGGGGGTGGTGCTGGTTCCCATCCCACCTCCATACTCCCTGAAGGCATCCTGGTCCACCACTGCCACTGCCCATTTGGCCTTCTAGCAGCTGGGGCCAAGCAGACTGAGGAGCCAAGGCTTCTGGCCTTAGTGTATTCTCTCTGGCCTTCTACCCAGTCACACTCTTAGCCCTTAAAATGATCCCTTTGCTCCTCTTCACTTGTAGGTTTTTCTTCCCTTCTGATCCCTTCCAAGATTCTGTCTGTGGCCTCCAAATCTGTCTCAAATCCAGTGTGGCAAGGATGGGTACCATGCTCAAGGCCTCTCAACTATTCTTGTGTTTCCAAAAGCCCCAACCTCTCCATACACACATGCACGCTGCACACCAAATACAACAATCATGCTAATCTCACGGAATGCCATGAATATTCCTCGTGAGCCCCGCCCAGCCAGGCAGAAGGTCGGTGCATGGCATAGCAGAGCCAGCTGGGTCTGTGAGAACAGGGCCAGCTCTAATAACTGCTCTACATTCTCCCTGCATCCACAACTTACTCTGTGCCACTGACCCCATTCTTCAGACAGACACAATGAGGGCAAGAAGAAGACAGGGTTTCCCAGGTGCTGCAGCACGTGCACAGTCCCCTGCAGCGGCCCCTGCCTGAGTAAGACCCCAGTGATGAGGGTAGACCCTGCATCTGAATCAGTGTCCACCCCACAGAAATCATAACCAAATTAACTGCAAGGAACCAGTCATCTCTCGCATTAAGATGCAGAGCATGCTGGCACCAGACCCTGAAGACCCGCTCCAAATAAGTAAGTGCAGGGAGCATTCATAGCCCCAGGTCGCCCAAGCAGAGTCCAGAGAAGGATCTCCCAGTGGCCCAGAATTTCTCAAAGCCACAAATACAGCAGGTTCCAGGAAAGAAAGGGTCCAGGATCGGCATCTCCATATGCTTGCCCAGCATGCTCAAAAAACATCACCACCAACAGCTCCCTCAGCACAGGAAGGGGTTATGTCTCTGCAAAGGGGGAGTCGGGGTTGTCCATGGATTAACTCACTAGACTCAGAGGCATCAGGATGAACTTGTGTTCAGCTTAACTCAGAAACAGATGGGCTCAAATACAATATTTACAGGAATGTGCACTCTCGCAAATCTGTTAGCACTGCTGACAGAAACAACAAACGGTACCCAGAGCTCTGGCGGTGGCCTCTAATGAGAACCTCTGAGGAAAACCGAGGCTCATCCAGGTGTGTTGTAATACATCTGTAATCCCAAGAGACTGAGGCAGGAGGATGACAATCCAAGGCTAGCCCAGGCTAAAGTGAGGCACTATCTCAAACAAGCAGAAAGGATCCCTGGATAGAAGAGCTGATTCCCAGACTGGGACAGAGCATATAACATGAATGAGTCTGGAGCATCCTCCAGAGTAGGGAAGAGGCGTGTAAAGGTCACCAGGGGAGGGGTATGCGACAGCACAGGAGAGCACACAAAAGGGCTCCAAGCAGCCATATTAGGACCACATGAGCAACAAAACCAAGTGGTATTGAGTTACAAGCCAAGTGTGAAAAGAGTCATGCTGACAGAAATCAATGGCTGAGTGAAACAGGATGGCAGACACTGGCAACATTCCCAAGCACTCATGGCCACCCTGTGCTCTCTGAGGTAAATTCCCCACTCCCCAGAGAAGGGGAGGTAGCACCTCCCTTCCCCCAAAGAGCACAAGAAGGACAAAGAAGACAGGAGAGAGTAACTCAAGGGGGGAGGTTGCTCAGCACCTGTCAGCCAGGCAACACAGCTTGGCAGTGACAAGCCACACCCACGGAGGTGGAGAGCTTGCTGTTGAAAACCCAGTATCCCAAAGAGATAGAGAAAAGTCATCAGACCTGAATGGGCACTGGACAGCTTCTGGGAGGTCACTGTAGTCACACCTGGGAAAGCCCTGACCTTGACACTCCCCCCACCCCCATTTCACCATTCTTAAAAAATGGCCTAACCCAACCTGACACCATTACCCCACAGTCGAAGGCACCTGTTTCTTCTTCTCTGTACCACATACATGGACAGGTACCTTGCCAAGGCCAGGAGCTGGGAGTTCCTTCTCTTGGCCCTCACCTCAGCAATTCCTGTCCCTGTGGACTCTGGGGATCCTACCCCTATCCACCCTCAGCACCAGCACAACCTATGCTGACTAGAACTGTTCTCGATACAACAGATGTGCCTCCCTTCAACACCCTTTCCCCACCCCCCAACATCTTATGTTCCAGAAAGAGCCTTAAAACTTGAGCATACTGGAGGGTAACCTGACCCTGGCCCACCTCCTAGGATTCTGTCCCCTGTGCAGCATGCACAAATACGCAATGCCTGTCCCTACATGTGTGCAGCATACGGCTCTAGGCAGCTCACATTCTCAGGACTGCTCCCTCAGCTGCAGCCTCGACCTAGAGGCTTTTCTGACCCCTTGATAGGGTTGAGTGGCCCACTATCATCCTGTGGTTCCCATATTTATCCTCCTCCTTATTTAGTATGCAAGCCTGTCCACTGAATTTGCTCCAGCTGTCAACCTGTGGTGTTCTGGGCTGCCCCTGAAGCAAGTACCAAACCTGGGCATCATTCAAACTGTCTGGAAGACAGAAGAGTACCACAGGCTGTCCTCAGACACATGAGCATCAGCACAGGGCCTACTCTGGGGAGTGTTCTCTCCCATCAGTTGATGGCATCTTTGCCATTTCAGAGAAGGAACTGAATCCACACACTGCTCCCAACACAGCCCAGGGCACATTTAGGGGCAAATCCATAAGCAGGCTTCACTTTTTACAGCTGTCCACAGGTGGAGGTTGGAGGGGGAGGTCAGTCTCTTGGCTTCCTCAGGGGCTCCTTAGGTAGACACCATCAGTCCCTGCCTATGGGTATCCGCCAAGGTCTGGGTGGAGATTGTATGTCACTTTCTTTCAACTGTGCCTGCATTTTCAACAGCACGCACAAGTGTGTTTTTAAATTAATGTAATTGCTTGCTCACTCGCTGGTTCTGAATTAGTAAACGCTTTAGAATTAGCATCATTTGAAAGAGGACCAACAGAATGCTGATCTTTGCTGGAGATAGTGATGGCAATTTAGGAACCATGGTCCTGGTCTCTTGCTTCTGGGTGTGTCTGAATTTTCCATGGTTAAAATAAAAACGAGTTTAAAATCAAGAATATGGTGACTCTTCACAAGCTCCTTCTACTTAGTTTCCCACTCATGAACCTGTGGTCACCAGGCCAGGAAACAACTCCCCCTGGGACCTTAGAGGCATGCCCCTTGGTGTATTCTGTTTAATTCATTGTACCTCAATACCAATGGGCTCCCAGGTCTTAGAACCACACATAGAAGCTGCACTTACCCAGCCTCACAATACCCCTCTCTCAGTAAATGGGACCTCTCCTCCCAGACCACTTATATGATATCACTTATCATCCTTAGATGCCAGGGGAGGCAAGAAGAGCTGATTCAGGGACACCAGCAAGAATGTTATGAGTGAAAGGTAGGATGTAAGAAGCCAGATATGAGGCTCTAGGTGGCTTGGCAACCCAGGGACAGTTCTCACCCAAGACAGAAGCTCCCCACACAGCTCCACACACCCTGCCCAGATGATCGGCAACCCAGGGACAGTTGTCACCCAAGACAGAAGCTCTCCACACAGCTCCACACACCCTGCCCAATGAACAGCAACACAGTGGCCATCAAAGCTTCCCAGGGAGGGGGCTCAAATTCATCCACTGGAGCCTGGGAAAGCTCTACTTCCAGCTCACCCATTCCCTATGATAGTCTCTGTGAGTCAATGCACCTCCAGCCTCTTTGGACACCCGGACATCAGCCAAAGCCATTAAGAGATAAGATTGCTGGCTATGCTCTGGGCTCTGATCTTTGGATGAGACCCTACCTGCCACTCACCTCTCAGTGCTCAGGAAACATTTTAAAGTGTATACAAGTGAAGGGGAAGGGGGCTAGCTCAACCAATGATTTTTAATGCATGATCATTCCATTAGCCCTTCATACCACAGGGAATATAGCATTCGAGAAAACGCCATGGAAAGAAGTTCAAAAGGCTGAGTTTTCCAGCCCTTTTGAGGCTGTGTCGCTTCAGAGGGCAACAAGTCATCTTCCCAGGCAGACATACCTTCCTCCTCTGGCAAGGGCACAGGTTAAGACACAAGGCAAAGCACCCTAAGCATCCTTGGATTGACATCACATGTGACCTCAACGCAGCATCCTCACACTGGCAGGTGCCCAGCGCTCCTCCACCATGACCAATCAGAATGCTCGTGTCATATTTTTCCCTGCAGGAGTAGGATATTCTGGAGTGGGCTGCCTCTGCTCCTGGTTCGTTCCCATCTGCCACTTTCCAGAGTCTCTTGAACTTGCCTCTACCCCTCTCCAGGAGACTCACTCAGCCAAATGTACAGTTAACACGATAAAGCTGCTTCTGAGGGTTGCATGGTAACTCATGGCCCATAGATGCCCCCCAGGGGGGTGCTGAGACCCTCTGCTGTACAGGCAGGTAGACAGGAAAGAATCATCCATAACAATTCGCATGCTAGCCCCAGGCTAGGAGATCTCAACTTGGTTCTGGATCACACAGGTGGGCAAGGAAGGGGAGACACCCTCCAAAAAATAAAAAATTATATAGGTTTTTGAAGAGCGCAGAGGTCCTGTTGCCAGAGAACAGCACTAAAAGGGCTGTGTGCAGGGTCAAGAGATCAAGTAGCCCATGAGGACCAATGGTCTAGCACTGACCTAGGACCGTGATAAGGTTCAGACAACCGGGGGTGACCAGGTATTTCAACTCAGTCATGGTCCTGTTGCAAACTGGTCGTGTTCCTTGTTTAAGATGTACATGCCACACCTCCTCACTCAGAGACTACTGTGTGAGCAAAAATGCCCCTCCTGTCTATTGGAAGCATCATCAGTGCTCCAAGGAAGCAGAGAACGAAGCAGCGGGCGAGCAATCACCACACAAAGCATGTCACACAAGAGCAAGCAGATAAGCCACTGATGCTAAGAAAAGGGCACTCCAGTGGTGAGCACTGGGGAGCCAGCCAAGCCATGTACTGTGTGTAGGTACCGTCTCAGGTTAAGTGCTACCACTTCTGAAGGCTGGAGCATCTCCTTCAGAAACACTGTACTACATTTAAGGCTGTTCTGTGTTCTTAGAGTAAAAGATCCACAACGTGGTGCTAGTGTAGATTTCTCTGTGGAACTCAGAGGCCAAAGCAGAGACATGAAGGGGCCCTGTCATACCACAGGTGGCTTCCTGTTCACAGGAGCCATCTTCTGGATGCTATCAACTTTTCTTCATGTGTACATATGCACACATCCGCACACACAAGCATGGATATATGCACAGACACAAGTGTGCATTCCTCTGTGTATATTTCCACAGGTATGCACCCATGCACACACATACATGAATGCACATGTGAGTGTGTACACGCATGAAGGTGGCCAGATTGGGTGAACAATCACAGGGTCTCTTCAGTCCTAAACCCTGGGGTCCATACAACATGACTTCAAGCTTTCTTCTTATTCCCAACTAAAGGCAGAACAAACGCCCAGCTTAGCCATCGAAACAGGCCGCTTTTCTCCAGTCCGATGGCAGATCATACAGGGTCCATGCTGCCTTCAGCCTGACATGGACTTCCAGCATCATCCTGAGGCTGGTGTTTCAGCACAGCACATAATAGGAGGGTAGGATCTTTTAGCATGAGAATGCACGGTAGGTCCCTGCACAGCTAAAAAGAGGGCTGGGGGGAGTGGGAGGTTAAAAAGAACAGAGAAAGAGTCCTAGGAAGGATGACAGGAGGGACATGCTGAAGGAGCTACTACCACGTGTGGGGAACACAGGACACAAGCCCATATTGGCCGAGGTGAAGTGGTAGGAGATCTCACTCCTTTCCTCACTGAGTGCTGAGACCCTGGACCTTGTCCCTCTGACACGCTGGCCTCACACAGATACACACAATCTCACTGATTCAGACGATGTCTGAACTTAGACCCCTTACTCCACAGTGCAGACCCAGAAGTGACCCACAGTCATGGAAGTAGGGATGCAGGAGGTAGGCCCTAGCCAATGACTCTGCCCAAGTACTGCTGGGACTATGCTCACACTACCCTCCTTGGGGCTACATCTCCCTCCTGCTCACAAATCTACCCTACATAAGAAAATGCATTTGAACAATCCTGTTGTATGGGTGGCCATGAGCATGCACAAGTGTGTAGAGGGGCATGTTTGGGTGTTCATGTGTGGGTAGAAGAGTACATCCATTTCTGGATGTTCGCATGAAGTTGATTTGCATGTGCAGAGGAGGACATGAGGCTCTAATGCAAGTGAGCATGCGTGTAGTAGAGTGTGTGTGCACAGGTGTACGAGTGTGAGAATGAGCGTGAGAGTACATGCTGAGGAGTGTGTATGTGCACCAAGTGTCTTCAGTGTGGGAGTGTGCATCGATTTGTGTTTGTACTGCCATGTGCACATGCACAGGCATAAAGGAGACGAGCTTGGCTGTGCATGGAGGTGGATTTTTGTGGATTTGTGGGTGGGTGTATAATACTGTGGGTGTGTCTACATGAGAACACGAGTGTGTAAGTGGGAGAATATGGCAGGGCGCACATGAAGCATTTGTGTAGGGAGTGGGTGGGAGTGCTTCAGAGTGGGCATGCGTGCTTGAATGTGAGGGTGAAGGGGGGGCAGCTATGACTCATATCCCCAGACACAGTAAGTAAAGCAGTGTCCTACAGAGCAGGGGTTCTTTCCTTGCCCCACTCAGCTTCTGAGATGAAGCCCCTGAGATAATGTTCCCCTAGGAACAGTCTCCCTGGGGCCACCCTGGGGCCTTGCTCCTTCAACCTCATCTGCTGCAAGTCCATGCTTCATAGAGGCCTGCCAGGCAAAGTGAAGGCTCAAAGCCCAGGCCACAGGGCCACCATAGCCATACGACCCATATGACCACACTCTGCTCCTGCCATTGCAGTTGGCAGAGAACAGGCAGAGTGTTCTCTGATAGATTTGAAAGCACCTCGCTCCAAACAATTCTGGTTCTCAGAGCTAGAGGCAAACTAGCAGATCATTGGCTTCAGGCAGCCAACTGAAGGGGCAACATCCAGGCCACTGATTCCAGGATGGCTGATGGGACAGGGAACACCTGCCGGGCACAACCCACACATATACTCAGAAAACACAGCTATCCTATAAAACTATAAGATGAATTCCTGCTTCCATTGACAGTGGGAGAAACTGGGGCACAGAGATCATCCTGTGCCCCCACTCACAGGACTGTGCCAGCCCCCCTTAAGTGCTTGGAGACCCTCACAAGCCCACCTTCACCCATCTACGCCAGCACCTGAGCCACCCTGCTCCATGCCCAAAGCCACCTGTGCACCCAAGGAGCTCATCCCTTACCCCTGGGACATGAGGGATGTCACCGGAGAATGAGTGCATCTGAAGCCATTGAACACCCCAGAGTGGTGCTGACAGCTTTGATGATAGACAGGAAGAAGAGTACACACATATATATTCCTTGACAATCCTGATTTCCATCACAGGCAACCTATGGTTAAGAACCAACAGAAACTGAAATCCATGTCCTCCACCCTGATAGGCAGCTTAATTGAAAACACACAATGCACACAGTGTAATAGAGCTGGGCTACTTCAAAGAGAAAAATAATAATAACAGTAATAATGACTCATCTGAGGCAAGCAAAGCAAAAAGAAGAAGAAGCACATGGGGCTGGCTATGAAGAACACTGGGTAGAGAAGAAAGCTCAGAGCCAGAAGACCCAGACCTGCCTGCCTCCTCTACTCCGGCCTCGGGAAAGGCAGGGCGGGGGCGGGGGGGGGTGGACCACTGTGGGCAGAGGTCTTGACAAACCCAGGCCCACTTTTCCCAAGAATCCCCTCCCCGCAATAGCACTCCAAGGAAAGGACCTGCTTTGCTACCTCTACTTCCCCAAGGCTCTGAGAACCCCCTCTGAAGGTGGGCAGTGGTTCTGGAAGAGACTTGCTCCCCTGTAGAGAGTTAAGGGCCCACCTTCACAAACCCCAGTACAAAGTGTCGGTTTGCTCTGAGCCTCTGCCCTTGACAGGAAGCTAAGGCTGTAGTTCTGAGACTGGGGTGTGTACCTGATCTGGAGCTTCCACAGGACTCGGCCCCAACAGGCTCCCATGGAGCCCTAACCCTCATCAGCACCCATGCCCTGTGTATGCAGCAAAGGCCACCCTGCAGCACTGCTGACATTACTCCTTCTGCACACCTGTCCCATGCCCTCCCGGGTACTGTCTGCCTAGAATTCGGAGGTGAGGAGGCAGGGCCATGAGCAGAAGGCTGTGCAGCAGAGGTGACAAGGTCTGAAGGGAGATGGCCTCTCAGATACTAAGTGGCAGAGATCACTAACAGACTGCAGGGTGGCTAGGATTGTGTGATGGGGAGATGTTTGAAATCCTTGGGGACAACCACTTCCCTTTACCACAGGTTTCCTTACGAGATCCCCGTTTATGTGTTGATAAGGGGGTAGAGGATTAAATGCCTTAGAAACGGCAGAAGATTTCCAACACATGCTTTCCTTATGGACTTCCTACATTCACACCATCACTGTGGGAAGCAGCATCTTCCCTTGGGTTGGGGGGGAGTGAGGTAGGGGGAGAGGGAGGCGGGGCAGAGGCTGAGTTTTGGTGAGGAAGGGATTTATATCAAATTGGAGGCTAGTCACAGGAAAATGTGGGTAGCAGCTACCTAAGAATCTCATTGTTTTCACACTGGGCTTCCTTCCCCCACTGAAGTAACAAGGTCTCCTGTATCCCAGAGGGAGGGGCACCGGCACCTTTGCAGACTTCTCCCTAATCTTTTCTCTAAAATGAATGCCTAGAGGCTGTGTAGGAGAAAAAAAAAAAAAGAAACTTACAAGTTTTGTCTTTGTTTTTTTGGTTTTTTTTGGTTTTTGTTTTTAACTAACAATACGGCCTTTTAAGGCTCCTAGAGAATCCACCACGGTCCCCCAGACTCCGCGGTCCCTCTCTAGACCTACAATGTAGGCTCAGCAATAGACCTGTCACCATGGCCCCCCTAAGACCAAGACCAAGACCTGCCATCTGAGTCTGGGTGTGAGTGTTGATCTTATAGGCGGCAGGTACAGCTGACTGACAGCCATCTTTCTTACAAACACCAGTTATTCTCCCCCCCAGTTTGGCTTTTATGCCTAGCCCAGCCCCCCACAACTTCCCATATGCTCGCACAAGCTACCTTCTTTCATTCGATGGGCTCTCCCACCTTTCTGTCTCTGATCTCCCTCCCACTATTCTGTAGCTAGATCTAGAACAAAACCCTTCCTCAGATGCCACGCCTGGGCAGGACCAGAGCAGGAGAAAATCCCAAACTCTTGGGAACAGTCTCCTGGTCCACCTCCCACCTGCTTGGGTGCGGTGGTACCGGAAAACAGAAACCTCTAGGGTCCGGGAGGATCCTCGAGAGAAGTCAAGTCCCATGCCCTTGCCCCAGCAGCCAGCTCACCAGCCCAAGTTGAAAGAGACAAAGTTCAGGCTCCATGGAGCCAGGGTCAGGGCTGGGAACAGAAGCTGGGGAGACCAGACTGTGTGTGACCTTGGCAAACTCCTCTCCTTCAGAGCAGAATTCGGATTCACAGCGGGGTGGTTAGCGATACTGGAAGGGTTCAAAGACCTTTCCCTCCCACTAACTGCTCCCTCGGGTCCGCGAAATTGAAAAGCGAGCCCCAGATGCGCTCCAGGCGAGCTGGAGAGGAACCCAGGGGCTGCGCGCTCAGCCAGCCTAGAAGCCTGGCCTGGAGACCGACCGCACACCCTCCCACTTTTCAGTACCTCTACAGAGGGACACGGGTACAACCCAGCCAGCGCGGTGGATCAGGCTTGGGTCCCCGCTTGGCCACACAACTACTGCCTGACCTTGGGCCTGTCACCATCATCATCACCATCACACACCAGTCTCACCAGTCTCTGATCTCCACCCTAAAGACGCTATGGACTCTTATCTCGTAAGAAACACCGGGTGGAGGGTGCATCCCCAGCTTGCCGAGTGACCTTGAACACCCGTCCCACCCTCAGAACCTCAGTTTCCCCACCTTTCCCACATGGAGAACGTTAAACTCCTGCCACCTCCGGTGCTGCTGGCAGATGTGTCTCCAACCCAATGGGGCAGTGGGGGACGCGTGGTGCCACTTACCGTCCTCCAGAGACGTGGGCGCTTGGCAGGGACCAAGGCGGCTGTGACCAGTAAGTGTGAGGCAGCCACCACCAGCCCGAAGCCGATGGCCAGGAGGCTGCGCACCGGCAGCAAGGCATAGGACACGAAGGTGACCAAAAGGAGTTGCCAAACCCCCTGCTCCGCGACTGCTGAGCCCATTGCGCCTCCCGCAGAGCTCCTCGCGGGGCCGCCCAGCGCGAAGGGGCAGCAGAGTAGCGCGAAGGTGAGGCTGAAGAACAGCGCCAGCTGACCGACCTGCTGCAGCTGGGACACCTGCAGGGATCGGACATTGGTGACCACGAACAGCGCCAGGAAAAGAATGCAGTGCACTGGGTGAGATCCCTTGGCGAGGCCGGGCGCTGGCCCCGGTGCGCCCAGCAGCTCAGCCAGCGCCAGGGCACCCGCCAGCAGGCTGAGCACCGCCAGTGCTTTCAGCGTGGCCGCCTGCTCCAACCGCAACGTGTAGCCGCGGAACAGCGCCTCCAGCTCGGGGCACGCGAACTCCTCTCCACACGCCCGGAACCCACGCCGGCTGCCCGGCCCGGCCGCCCGCTCTGCGCCCCCGGGCTCGCCCGCGCCTCCGCCGCCGCCTTGGCCGCGCGGCGCCCCCGCCATCTCAGCGCCATGCAGCGGCCGCGGCCACGGGCGCGCCCCTCGCCGGCCCGGGGCGCCGGGGCGCGGGCGGCGGCGCCGGGGCGGGCGGGCGGCGGGCGGCGAGGCGCCGGGGCGCGGGGCGGGCGGAGTTGGGGCGCCGGCTGCCCAACGCGCGCGCCCCGAGCGCGTCCCCTCCCGCCCGCCGCGCCTGCGCACTGGCGCCCGCCCGCGCCCCGGCAGTGGTCCTCCGCGGCGACCGTTCTGCGACAGGCGATCCCCAAGAGCCCCGATCCTGTGCAGACAGAGTCCGCGCCCAACTCAGCGCCTGGGATCCCCGTACGCCTGAGGGGCCACGTGACCTTGGGCACCGATCTTGATTCTCTGAGCCTCGATTTCCCCTCCTATGTACTGTGGAGCCCACCCCTCTACGAGTCTTCGGAGGCGTTAAAAAACGCAGAAATTCCCAGTAGAGGGAGAACAGCTCTGCCAGATGTGTGTCCCCTCCCCAAGCAGAACCAGGTCACCCCGAGAGGAGCCCGCACTCAGCTCTAGACTCAGTGCCCACCGAGAAGCCCGAGGATCCCTGGTCACACATGCAAGCCGCTCTAAGTGGCTGGTTTGCCCACCACCTGGGTGGGTGGTGGAAGCTCTGCCTGTTGACCTGAGCAAGAATAAATCCCTGCAATGTCCAGGGACACTGTGAGGTCTAGGTGCAGGAATGGGTGAGGGAGAGCTAAAAGGAGAGATAAAATAGCGCGGCCGTCTCCCTAAATAGGAGCTGGCCATGCAAATGATGGCAAAACGTTTTCTTCCAGCAGAACAAGTGGCAAGGACAGATTCGCCTCAGATGCTGATCTTAGTGATGTCCATTCTCTAAGGGAAGGGACTGGACAGAATTTCATTCGGTGCTCAGGAAGGCCCCCTGGGATCACGCCTCTGTTCTCCTTTAGAGAGAGTCCCAGAGGACCCAGAGAGTAGAAAGGATGCCAGGAGCCTTTGCCACCTCTCGATCCCACGGGTGCACTAGGAACTATGTCTCTCACAAAATTTTGCAGCCCATATGCTGTCCCTCCTACTGGAGGCCCTGCTTCCAAATTTTCTGTTTCAGTCCATCCTGCCCAGACTGTTTTAGAAGACGCTAAAGATTCCCTGGGTAAGAGTCCCTGCTCTCCTATGGTTTAGGTACAGAGATTAGGATTTGAGGTGTTGCCGTTTGAGCCACATAAACTTGTCGTTTTAATAAAAATGTTCCCACTCAACATCTCCAATAGTGCATACCCAAGGGCTGCTGGAACCACGTGATAACCAGTTAATAACTGTTCTTAGAGCAGACTCCCCAGCAAGACACCCCCCAGTGCAGAGCCTAGCTGGCCCCACTCTGCACCCAAGCTGTTTTCACCCCAGTCCCTGCTCCTTCCATGAAGTTTCACACCTACTACTCTGCAGCCTCATTTTCTGGTCATTTTCCTCTCCGTGTTCTTTTGGCTGAAACCCATGGAGAGAGTCAGCTGATGCCGAGAAGATGGTCTGGCCCCATCTTTAGGACACTGCCTTGAAAAAGCATCGTTATCATCACCTGATTTCCAATTGTCTCTTAATACTTAAAGTCTGCAAGATTTCTCAAGTGTCCACATTAGACATAGTCTCTTGTTACTTAATATTGTGTGGTTTTCTGTCCTAATGACTTTATTAAAGCACATCTGAAAAATATCCCTACTACATGAAAAAGAAAGCCATGTAGTGAAGTCTTTTAAACGCTAAGTTCATAAGTAAACCTCACCCACTTGCTTCTGTGTTGGCTCCCAGTTCTCCCCTCACTCAAGGCTGTTTGTTTGTTTGTTTGTTTGTGAGCCAAAATCAACTGCTTTCAAGAGAGCCTGGAGGAACCTCTATTCAGGTTTGGAAAGAAGGTGGGTCCTGGCATGACCCTTTTTACTCACTGCCATAGCTGCCCAACTTTTTATGTCTGTCTGTTATACCCTACATAGCATCTTGGAAAATAGCCTTTGTCACCTTTGTTTTGTTGATGAAGAAGCAGACACTCAGAGAGGCTCAGCTGCTGGCTGAGTCTCACAGTCTAGAGGGGGTATGAGGCTCCTCACTTCAAGCCTTGTTGCACAACCTTAGAAGGCAGGAGAGCTGATAATTGCTATCGCTGGTATAGACTCATACACTATGTGCCAGGTTGGAAGAAGGGCTTCAATGGACAGTTTGCAGCCACAGACAGACAGGAAGGTTATCTGTAATACAGTGGGAGCATCGGTGGTGTGTCCCTCCCATATAACTGTTTAATATAACTGTGGCCATTATAAAAGGGGCAAACCTGGGCACAGATTCATACAGAGAGCATCATGAGTGAGGCTGTCCCAAGCCAAGGATCTACTAGAGTTTTGAGAGAAGGGCCCAGAACAAACCTTCCCCCACAGGAGTACCTTCCACTCCAAAAGATTGTGAACTTAAAGGGACACGTGGCCAATCATAAGAGTGTATATACACCTGAGAGGCCAGAATCTTGGTCCCTTCCCAGTCACTATAGCATCTCTCTTCTCCCTCATCCACTCCATTCTCTCTCCAATAAATAACTAAATTTAATTTAATTTTAAAACTCACAGGGCACTTTGAGCATTTTTGACCCATGCAAGGGTTTCTCCAGTCCAGAGGCTTCTCTTCCATCCATATGGAAGAATGTCACTGGCCATCCTCTGGCTTGTCATTCTTAAACAGAGTCTTCCTATGTGTTTTTTTTGTATTAATTCGTTGAAACTGCACAGGACAGGATCATTCTGGTGATACAGAATGAGCCTGGCCTGAATTTTTAAGTGATCAAATGCACACATGAAGGTTTCGGAATAGTGGAGCAATCAAAGTCTTTGTCATGCTAGGCTCAAGTGAGCTCAAATAACCTTGACACACTAGGCCCAAGCCGTGAGTGAGCTGATCCCTGCCTGTGGATCCCATGAAGCCTCAGCCCATCTGACCCAGCCCCAGTTCATGTCAACAATAACAGGTCATAAGATGTCATGACTAAAAGAGTGTGGATACCTGAATCGGTGCTGAGCTAATATCTCAGGGGCACCCTTGCTAGCTGTGTGACTTTCAGCAAGCTCCTCATCCTCTCTGGGGTTTGACTGTGAACTTTGGATTTAATGCCTAGTAAAATGAGGAAAGAAGGAGCCATAAACACACAGACTGCCCTTCCTCTGCACAAAATAAAGACACTTTTCCTCTACTAATTCAGTGCTTTATATACACACAAGTGGGCGAGGCTCCTTCAAACTCTTGGTTTCGCCATCTGAATACTGGCCCTAGTAGCCAGAGAACTCACCTAGTCCTGGTTTCCTCTGACTGTAGTCAGAAATCAGCATTTGCAAGGATGTGTACCACAGTGTATTCCCACTCCATATTTGGAGAGCAAGTTTCCCTGTGAACCTGTGGGGAGATCAGTGTCTACTTTAATTGCCTTTGAGCCACTGCCAACACGAGCTTGGCCAGGAAAGAGGATGCCAGCTCTATGACTATAGGAAGCTCAGTAAAGTTGGTGTTGCCATGATGATTCTCAAAATGCACATGTAAAGGTCTCAGAATAGTGGAGCAATCAAAGTGTTTGACATGCGAGGCTCAAGCCTTGAGCAAGCTGATCCCTGCTGTGGGTCCAGTCTGGTTTGTCTTCACCAAAATTCATCTTGGGGCTTAATTCATCTATGTGGTACCATTCAGAGGTGGGCTCTAGTGGGAGATGTAAGGGTCGTGGGGGTGAAGCCCTCATAAATGGAACTTCAGGAACAGTTGGCTGTTCTGCCCCCTTTCCCGGTCCCCATCTACACATGCCCTTCCCTCTTCCACTTTACGCCATGTGCGAATCAGCATGAGATCTTCTCCTGAAACAGAAGAGTCTGGCATTGTATTCTCAGATTCCCGGCTTTCCAAACTGTGAGCCAAATAGCCCCTTTTTTCTTTATAAAATCTTAATCCTCAGGTATTCTGTTATAGCAACAGAAAATGGATCAGAACACTCCCTGGCTTGCTGCTTCCATCTCATTTCTCCCAGACTCATAACCCCCCTCCTCTCTCACACACACATGCACATACACCACGTCTCCACTCCCCTTCTATGTATTTCTTTAGAGCATCAGGGCACAGAAAGGGGGTTTCTACTTCACATGGCAACCATCAAAAACCATCTCATGCATCTGTTTAGGATTCTTCCTTTCAAAAGGACAAAAAGTCTTAGACTGCCTTCATCTGAAACAGAGGAGGGCTGGCTCTTGTGACTAAAGGTCTGGGGTAGTCACAGCTGTGTCCATTCTGAGCTCCAAAGCCTGGAAATACTACAGATGGGGCTCCCGCTGCCACCTGCCAGACCTGAAGATGACATTAGTAGGGAGGTATGGGGTCTTTTTTGATATCTGGAATTGAAAATAAAGTGTTCCAGCACTCCAGGCAGGGATGCAGCTGCACAAGGAGGCATGGGTAACAAGCAGCAGACAAGGACCATAGTAGGCAGAATTGGGGTTCAGTGACTCTGTCACTTCAAACATCAGTGTCTGGTGATGTCCCCTGTGTCACAGAAAGAGGAAAAACCAGCTGTTGGCCAGTCATGCTGATGTTTTTATCCTTAGTATATCCCTAGAACTTAGTATATCTCCTAAACTTTCCATGGGGAGACATGAACAAACACCTATCCCTGTGTTAGGGCACCAATTCTAGACCAAAGAGAACAGTCCCATGCAAACTCAGGTTGGTAAGCTTGTGAATGTATTGAGGGGCTTGCTTACAGGAGCATGGGCGACCCCACACTGCACCCCCGAAATGTCTCACTCAGCATAAGTAATGCTTTTCCCATAGCTGCAATGGATAGTCCCCACTTTAGATCACCTCACACCCTCTCTATACTCGAGCACTGGACAACTACAGCTAGGCCAGAACTGCATACAGATCAGATGGTAGGGTTGTGTAGAGGCAAGTGGTGACAGCTCCGGTGAAGGTCTAACGACCCTCTCCATCCCCTCCTTCTAGAAGGGAACACTAACAAGCCTGATCTTAAGCCTGATCTGTCTTGCTGATAATACAAGGGCTGCCATACTCAGAGAACCATGCTCCATGCTAGCTTGATGGTGATCCAGTCATGCCATCCTTGCACAGACTTACCGTTCTTTGCCTAAGAAGTTTAAAGTCATCCTTTAAACTTAGATCACAGTCTTCTGATCACCCCTCGGTACATGTAAACCTCACAAATGCACATGGTTTTCATTGTTATTAAACACAACCAAGGAGCCCAGGAAAGAGCTAAGGCGGTGAAGAGAAACTCCTTCTCGGCAATGCCCTGAGACTGTACACGCCATGACTCAGCAGGCCCCACTGTGAAATCTCCCACGAGCTCCTCTGTGACTCTTCATCTCTCCCATCTCCTTTTCAGACTGACTGAGGTCCTAGCTTCTCCGCCAGGCAGCAGAACTTCAGCCTCCATTATTGTCTGTACACAGCATTGTGGCCTCTCTGTCCTGTCCTGCTCCTGCTCTCAGAGACTGTGAGTCATTCCAGACACCTACACATGCTCACTCAGATTTTTCTAAGGAAGGGCCATCTTTCTAAATGTGCATCACACATCTCACAAAGCCCAAAGCTAGTTCATGCATATCCTGCATTTTTATTGCAATTCATTTCCACTGAATTCAAAGGCAGAGTCATTAAAGTGTACTGGGAACCTCAGATGTTCACTCTCCTCAGATCTGATAGCAAAGGCCAGCTCCATACAGACCATACATGGTCAGTATGGTGTAAGGTACATGCTGCATCTTTCCTAAGCCCTCTGGAGCTCTTTGGTATATCCTAGAGGTGATGGGTACAGCTCTCCCAGAGGGTTTGCCAGCTACTATTTTCCAGATCTCCTGATGTGTGCTCTGCAGCTTTTTCTCAGGGATCACAGCCTTCTGTCCTTGGTCCTGATAAGTTGAGCATGACTGCCAAGGAGCTTGGTTTTTACAACAGGTCCCCTTGTGGTATATTTTCACAATGCAAGGAGGTACTAGAGTATAGAATTTGGAGAACAGATGCAGCTGTCTCCAGGCTCTTCCCCTACTGAAGGAGCCTGGTCCACTTGCAGTCAGACTGCATCCGCCCTGCTTCCTTCTATTACTCCCTTCTCTCTACATTGTTCTCTTAAGGCCAGTATGTGGCAGCATTTGAAGTTTACTGGACAGCAGTTTATGAGTCAGGACTTTCCAGAAAAACAGAAGCCACAGGCTATGTATACTGCCTACACACACACACACACACACACACACACACGCTGGTGTACAAATGGCATGTTCATGGAGGAAGGTATATTTTGCTCATGCCATGATGAAGGCTGTTAAGTTCAGGATCTGAGTAGCTGGTGGGCATCTAGAGACCCAGAGAAGGGTTCATGCTGCAGTGCAAGTTCAATGACCATCAGCTACAGAGGTCTTTACTCCTGGATGGAAGCCAGTTGTCGTTGTTGCTGTTGTTGTCGTGTTTTGTTTTGTTTGGGGGGGGGGTTGCCCTTTCTATTCAGGCTTAAGTAAACTGGATGAAGCCCATTCACATTATAGAAAATGATCTGTTTGACTCAGAATCTCCTGGTGTGAATGTAAATTTCACTCCCAAATCATCCTTGTAGATGTAAATTTAAAATAATGTCAGACTACCTTTCAAGGCACCGTGACCCAATCAAGATGACACATGAAATTAACCTCACAGAGAAGTTGGCCAAAGTTACCAGTAAGGAATGGATAGGGTGTGTTTATTTGCAGAAATCAACAGCAGGGTACATGTTCTGCCAGTGGGCAAGCTAGAAGTCAGGACTCAAAGCCTGGAAGGTATATTTGATGCTGGACTAGGTATCTTTCTTTTAAGTGTTTTGTGAGTACAAGCAGAAAAAACAGAATGTTCCGTTCCAGAACAGAATTTCACTATGCATAAGGCACATAGTACATTATAAAGATGAAGACTTTGGACAAAGAACCCAAACAGAAGGCATTAAAATTCGCGAGGCCCCATTTTTCCATCCTCTGCCAAAATCCTTGCTTCGGAGGAAAGGGAACTGGTATCTTCTAGTCACAAAACGCCATGTGATGGCAAAGGTCAAGGAGATTCCAGAAGCTATGCAGCCACACCACACTGGTTCTAACTGTAGGCAGTGACTTTCTTGTCCCTTTTCCCAGATAAAATGAGATTTGTATTCTTTAGACAATGGTAGGCTCAGTATCTTCCCAGTAGAAACCCCTGTGAATAATGTCCTGGTACTCCCCAGGGGCATTGTGTG
The DNA here is from genome assembly GCF_011762505.2 of Arvicanthis niloticus. NCBI lineage: Eukaryota > Metazoa > Chordata > Mammalia > Rodentia > Muridae > Arvicanthis > Arvicanthis niloticus. The sequence goes on from NC_047664.1 coordinate 33,765,274, forward strand.
TATTTTCTGGGGTTACAAAGGTAGAGAGTCTCACCCTGACCCCAGGAGACCACAGTCCTGCACTTGACCTGGGGACAGGAGGGCAGGAGTGCCTGCACCCTCTGAGGTTACTAGGCCCTGTTGGAACCAAAGAAAAGTTAGAAGGGACCTCTCCCACCAGGAGGCATCTAGGAGAGCAAAGGAACAACAGGAACTTCAAGACCAGCAAGGTCCTCTGGCTGAATGAGGGCAGTAGGAAGGCATTCTCTAAATCCCCTAGTGACTGTTGGGGTCAGCATGTGCCCCTGCCCACCTGTCTGCCTGTCCCCGGGTGGTTCATATTCACCAGAGCCCAGGTGCTTCCTCAAAGCCGCCAGGACCCGATTATTTATAGTGACACTGGAGACCTAAGCTGATGAGCGCTAAATGGATTTGTGTAAACCATCCTGGAGCCGCAGATGGGGAGGAGGCTGGAGGGCTTGGTGGGCAGGCTTGCCCTGGAGTGAACAGGGAAAATATCGAAAATCAGGTCTGGCTCTGGAGAGAGGAGTGTGGTGAAAGTCGGGCGCTGACAGCTGCGCTTGAAAGGCCCAAGGAGCTTCAGCCTGAGGATTTGTGCTAAAAATAGCATCACTGGCTTGTGGGTAGAGAATTTGACCCAATTAGAGATTACCAGTTTCAGGAATTACTGGAAAAGAAATCTCATTAAATAGGTTAAATATAGGAGCCAGAAGCTTAAAAGGCCATTTGGGACTAAAAGGAAACCCAAAACTCCAGAAAGATTTAAAAATAAATTTTGTTTCTCCTTTAAGAGCAGGGGTCTCAGTGGGCTACCTAAACACAGCCGCTGTCTGGAAGGTCCTGAGCAGGCCTTAGCTTTACAGACAAGGCCAAAGCCTTCTGAAGAGCCACCCTGCAGCCTTGGACCTGAGCCCAGAGCCATCCCCACTAGCCACTGTTGGAGTGCTAGCTGTTAAATGGCCATGCTCGAGAGCCAGAAGTGGAGCAGGGGCTCTGGTTGCACTTGACACGCATACATGATGATACCGTCAGCATACAGTGGATGCATGCCAGACCCCGCCCACTCTGGATACTCCCTATCTCCCATCTCCGTGTACTACCTAACCCCGGCCAGGAACCCAGCAGCAGCACGTTCCCCTCCTCCCGCTCCTCCCCACAGCCAATCTGTCACCAAGTCCTATGGATCCTGTCCCCAAAATAGCTTCCTCTGTGCATCTCCACACCAGACCTGTCACTGCCTGAATTCAGGTCCTCAGAGACTCCTGCCAGGACCCTTAGAGCTACCGCCCTCTGTTCTGTACCCCGCATGCACCTGCTCAGGCTCCAGCAGTGTCTCTTCTGAAATGTGAATAGGATCTTGTCATTTTCTGAGATACTCAGCAGCTTCCTGGTGCATCAAAGCACCCCTACTGTGTGTTTTTACAGGGTTCATGTCCCAATGGGGGAAGAAAACTAAAAATAAATAGAATTTTAAAATTAAAAAAGAAAAACTTGCTATCTTTCAGTGCACTCAGAGGTGATAAGCCAGACAAGACACACCTTCCCTGAAGGCAGCACCTACAGTTTCTCACCAGAGAATGCCCTATATGTCCCAAGGATGACCCAGGCCAGCACACCAGCCCTGGGGCTCTTCCAGCTGTATTTTTCTCCCCTAAACACATCTTGCTGCAAGTCCCCTGTACTGCTCCCTGGGAGTCCTGACCCATCCCTGTGTTTAGCTTCTGTAGCTTGCCACCTTTTAGACCCTATCCCAAACTCGCTTCCTCCTTACAGAGAACATGGAGAAGGCCCACTGCCTTTCCTCTCAGTTCACACTCCACATAGGACACTTCCAAAGGTGAAGAGTTTCCCACAGAAATCAAAGCTGACAGTGTCTGGATGTCCTACAGTGTCTCTCTGGTCTGACACTGCTTCCAAAGGTTAGTGTCAGAACAGACAGGCTCAGACCCTCAACTGCCTCTGCCTTAGATTCCACCTGGAGGCAGGGGTCCACAGGTCGCCACAACTTCTGCTTGACACAGCTGCAAAGCAGACGTTCTTATAACCCTGGCCTAAGGTTTTATCATTTTGTCATTCTAAGGGACACCTCAGAAACCCCCAGAAAGTCTCCTTGCTGGGTTACCCATTCATTACAAAGTACATGAAAGGACATTGCTGAAGAGCCACTGAAAGAGATACACAGAGGTCTTAGAGAGGCCCAAAGCACCATCCCTTCCAACACCATGAAGTTTTGGGGTACAGCACCATCCCAGCAGCTGGATGTGTTTTGTTTACTAATCCTAAATTCCATCCTTAGGGGTGTTGAAATCATTGATCAATGGTGACCAATTAAAACATCGCCTCATTTTTTTCCTCCCCCAAACTCCACAGGTAAGGCTGAAAGTTTCAACCTTTCCTTCTCAAAACTGGTTCCCCGCCCTGAAGCTGGGCGCTAGCAATAGCAATCGGTCATCGCATCAGCAAACAAAGACACACGGGCAGAAATCAAGATCTACACCATTCCAGCCTGTTCTGCCCACCAGGCAGAAGACAACCTGGGAGTCCTCAGACTCCTCTTCATGCCTACGGTTGAAAAAGAGAGTCTCTTCCGGCATGTGGCTCCAATCTTCAAGGTTTACTGGTTTACCAGTAAAAAGAGCTCCCTTTCCCAGCTCTGGTCACATGGCCTTCCATGGAAGTAGTACTATACGGGACATCAACGTCATCCCTGAGGTTTGAGGGTGTTTAAAAGACATATAGAAAGTCCAGTCCATGCGAGCATGCTGGTCAGGGAAGATGGGGATGCCGCTACAGTGAAATGCGATCAGTACTTACTGAGAAGCAACCCAGTTGCCTCTACGTTGAAGGACATGAAGGACAGTCTTTCATCGCCCATACAGACCCTTTGCCTTTAGCCCCTCCCCTTCAGCCTCACTGTTTGTGCTGGTTGGTTTTATTTCAACCTGACAAAAGCTGTAGTCATTCAAAAAGAGGGACTCTCAATTAAGAAAATAACGCCTCTAGCAAACTTGGCTGTAGGCAAGTCTGTAGGGCATTTTCTGTGATTAAAGATTGATGCGGGAAGGCCCAGCTCATTGTGGGGTGGTCCAAGTCCTGGTTCTGGGAGCTATAAGAAAGTAGGCTGAGCAAGCCAGGATGAGTGAACCAGTAAGCAGTGTTCCTCCACGGCCTCTACTTCAGTCCCTGCCCTGACTTCCCTCAGTGATGGACCGCTACCTGGAAGTATAAGCTGAAATAAATTAAACCCTTTTCCCCAACCCCCACCAACTTGCTTTTAGTCATGGTGTTTCATTACAGCAACAGAAATCTAAAATAAAATTTGGTACCAGAGTCACAGGGTTTTGCTATGACAGACCTGACCAAGTTGTTTTTTTTTATTATTATTATTAGATATTTTATTTACACTTCAGATGCCATCCCCTTTCGCCATCCCCCCCTTAGAAAACCCTGATCCCATGCCCCCTTTTCCTTTTTGCATTTATACATTTTTTTTAAAATAATGTTAATCATAATTATAAGTTTGGAATTGTTCAATCACAGGTGTAACCCACTGACCAACCTAGATATAACAACTATCTTTGACTGGTGGAGATACATGAATATCTGCCTCCCTGTCTCCCCCCTCTTTCTCTCTTTCATCACCTAGCTTCTTCTCTCCTTCTTCTTCTCTTCTTACTCCTTTTCTTCCTCTCAGTACTCCTCCTACCTTAGCTCCTCCTACACATCACCCTTCTTGTTAAAATGAAACTTTTCTCTCAAAATACAATTAGAGCATAATTATGCCAATTTGTACCAGTGAGGTACAAGATAGTCCTAATACCCCGTCCATCTTTTTGTTGACTAACCAGCACCTCTGTCATCTATCCTAACTAAAACATTTAGTTCTGAACCTGGCTTAGGATGAATGTCAGCTGACGACCATCCACTCAAATCTTTTCTCTTACGGTAAATAGCTATAAGTTTTCAACCCCGTCAGAAATCCAGAATGACTGAGTTAACTATAATTGTGGGAAGCACAAAGCATAGCTTCTAAAACTTAGCCAATTTATAGAGACCTCTGAACACCTGAAAAGCCCCTATACTACCGAACATTGGAGCATCAAATCTTCAGCCTTCTGGCCCAGAATCATCTGACAGACCTTGGTGATGCAGGATTATTAAGGACTGATTACTCTGTCTAGGCAGATATAATCAGTCGACTATTCTGCATGTGTGTCCTTTTCTGGACAGTAGTTTGTCTGTAGATGGAGAGAGGCAATTCTTGCCTAGTGGCTGTTACCACACAACTGGAGTAACTCCAAGGATGCTCAATTTCTTCTTAGAATCCACGACAGGAAGCTGTCAGGAGCAGACAGGTCTCTAATCAGTATGAACATTAATATATAAATATTTGTAGCATCAGTTCTATGGACTTCTGATGTTTTGAAAACCAACTATCCATGTAAGGTAACCTGGACTGTTGTCTGTTCACTCCTCTCAGCTATTTCTAAATAAAATATGGAAAACACCCTAACAATAAACTCAAAAATATGAATTTGCTATAGTCCCTTAACTCATAGGTTAACCGTCCCAAATCAGTTAAAAAGGTTAAAAAAGGGCTGGGTCTAGGCATTGTATTCCTAAATGTGTTATACAGGCACAATGCCCATGAGCGTATCAATATTCATCTCATTTTTATATTAATAAGGAGCTCGTACCAATGAAAACCTTAAATTTGAGATCAAAGTAAATTTTGTACCATTTAAGAAATTATAACTTCATCTTGATAATAATTATACAGATTTCTACCAATAGGTTATGGCTATGCAATAAGTCCTAGCTAATCCCCCCTGTTCCAACAAAACCACTACTTGTCCCTAGAAAGACAGACCATTATTAACCACATTAGTCCCCAAGCTCAGGGAATAGGGGCGCTGACTCTTCTTTAACTTCTTCAAGCTGATTAAGGGCGTTGAGATTTCAGAACAGGGGTGGGGGGAAGAGTAAGTTGATAAGCCTCTGATGCTGTGTCTTCACTGAATCCAGATGGAATTCCAGGACATCAGAGGTTTGGGCAGGTCTGCTCAGTATGCTTGATGAGTAGATACACCAAGGCTGTGTATTCTGCAATATACAATTCTCAGAACAAGTTTTAGTATCAAGAAAAAAAAAATTTCCCACCCCCAGGGGGCTGACTTTTTTTTAAAGATGTTGGTTCTGAAGACTTTTTTTTTCCCGCTTGTTAAAATTGGTTGTAGTATTTACGTTTCAGATTTTATCCCCTTAGCCTACTTCCTCCCACCACCCAGAAACCTATTCCATTCCCCTCCTCATGCTTCTATGGGGCAGTGACCGCACCTATCCCCCCTCACTATCCCCTCCCCGCCCTCACATCCCCCCCCACTGTGTGTTCATTTATTCATTTTTCATTCATTTTTTTATGGGACCAAGAAACTCCTCTCCCACCTATGTCTGACAAGGCCATCCTCCCCTACATATACCTCTGGAGTCTTGGGTCCCTCCCTATGTGTTCCCAGGCTGGTGGTTTAGACCCTGGGGGGCTCTGGTTGTTTGGTATTGTTGCTTTCCACCTGGGGTCAATAACCCTTTCTGCTCCTTCAGTCCTCTCACTAAGTTCTCCATTGGGAAACCCCTGATCATATCAGTGGTTAATTGTGAACATTGTCCTCTGAGTGTTTTAGTCTTTGGCTGACCTCTAAGGAGACAGCTATATCATGTTCCTCACATTATGCACTTCCAGCCATTCACAACAGTGTTTAGATTAGGTGGCTGTACATGAGGTGAATACCCAGGTGGAATGGTCTCCTGATGGCCCCTCCTTCAGTTTCTGTTCCATGTTTTGTTTCCCTATTTGCTCCCTTGAGCATTTTTATTTCTCGTTCTAAGTAGAACTGAGGCATCCCCTCTTGGTCTTCCTTCTTCATGAGCTTCATGTGGTCTGTGGGTTGAGTCTTCGCTAATCCAAGCTTTTGGGCTATCATCCGTGGAGATATGTTTGTGTAACTATCTTCTTTTGGGGTTTTTGGAAGATTACTTTCTTGCCTTTTCTAGGTTGTAGTTTCCCTCCTTGTGTTGGAGTTTTCCACCAATTATTCTTTGAAGTGCTGGACTTGTGTTGAGACACTGTGTAAATTTGGATTTGTCATGGAATATTTTGGTTTCTCCATCAATAGTGATTGACAATTTTGCTGGGTATAGTAGTCTGGGCTGGCATTTGTGTTCTCTTAGGGTCTATATGATATCGGTCCAGGATCTTCTGGCTTTTATGGTCTCTGGTGAGAAGTCTGGTGTAATTCTTATAGGTCTGCCTTTATATGTTACTTTGCCTTTTTCCCTTACTGCTTTTAGTATTTTTTTTCTTTGTTTTGTACATTTGATGTTTTGACTATTATATGGCGGGAAGTATTTCTTTTCTGGTCTAAACTATTTGGAGTTCTGTAAGCTTCTTGTATATTTATGGACATCTCTTTCTTTAGGTTAGGGAAGTTTTCCTCTATAATTTTGTTGAGGATATTTACTGGTCCTTTTAGTTGGGAGTCTTCCCCCTCATCTATACCTATTAGCCTTAGGTTTAGCCTTCTCATTGTGTCTTGGATTTCTTGTATATTTTGGGTTAGTAGCTTTTTGTATTTTGCATTTTCTTTGACAGTTGTGTCAATGTTTTCCATGGTATCTTCTGCACATGAGATTCTCTCTTCCATCTCTTGTATTCTGTTGGTGATACTTGTGTCTATGACTCCTGATCTTTTTTTTTTAGGTTTTCTATCTCCAGGGTATTGTCCCTTTGTGATTTCTTTATTGTTTCTACTTCCATTTTTAGATCTTGCATGGTTCTGTTTAATTCCTTTTCCCATTTGGTTGCATTTTCTTGCAATTCCTTAAGGGATTTTTGTGTTTCCTCTTTAAGGGTTTCTATCTGTCTACCAGTGCTCTCCTTAAATTCTTTGAGAGTGTTATTTATGTCTTACTTAAAGCCCTCTATCATCATCATGAGAAGAGATTTTAATTCTGAATCCTGCTTTTCTGGTGTGATGGGGTGTTCAGGGCTTGCTCTGATGGGGGAGCTGGGTTCTGATGATGCCATGTAACTTTGGTTTCTGTTGCTTACATTCTTGCTCTTGCCTTTTGCCATCTGGTTAACTCTAGTGCTGCCTGTACTTGCTGTCTCTGACTGAAGCCTGTCTTTCTAGTTATATAGCTTGTTTCTGATCTCCTAGGGGTCCAGATGTCTCTGTGATCTTTTCCAGCTGCACTGATTATAGTGGTACCTCTAGGGTGCCTCAGGACATGGTGCCTCCAAGGTAGTAGTCCAGCTAGGTGTCTGCTGTTCTGGGTGCAGTGTCTCCTTTAGAATATCTCAGGATATGTTGTCTGAAGCTCTGAGTTCAGTTGTTCCTCTGTGGCTCTGGGTTGAGTGGACCTTCCAGTATGTCTCAGGTGGAATCCGGCCGGGGTCCACACAACAGCAGACCTGGCAGAGGTCTGATCCAGGCCTCAGATGTGAGAACTAGTTTCTAAGACACTGTCCAAGTTAGAGCACCTGGGATCCCTGCTTCCTCTGGGTTCTTGGATGTTGGGGGCAGAGCTGCCACCCAAGATCTGCTCAGTGCTCTGGCCCAGACCGGAAGCCTGACCAAGTTGTTTAGAGGAAGATTACAGAGGTATCTAGAAGTCGGGTCTGAAAAACCAACTGATGCTCAAAGCTCAAGGCGTCACCACAAGAGCTTATGAGGCTGAGAACCATGCAGATGGAGAAGGCCTGGCTTGTAAAGTTTCGGGGGGGGGAATTTGAGGGTTGTAAGCTGAAATAAACAAACCCTTTCTCCCCATGTTGTTTTGGTCATGCTGTTAGCAGAAGAAACCTAACTAAAACATGACTCTTCAGTGTCTTGGTTAGTCTTAGTTAGTGTCTTAGTGAATGGGGCCTCCAAAGTTCATGTCTATCTGAAATGTCGGAAAATGGCCTTAAGAAATGTGTGTTTGCAGATGTCATTGGTCATGAGCAAATAATGCCATCAGAATAGACCAACACATCTGTGTCTTTCTACAATTCTCAGATTGTTTGTATGTATGTATGATGTATGTGTGTATGTATATATGTAATAGGTCATACACGACACCTGTTCCATTGGCCTTTTTTCACCAGGTGTACCTCACTTTACTGAGTCGTGACCATGATCATCCAATCTTAAAATTATCAGTTTCAGTAGTATCTATAGCAGTCAATCACACATTGTATTATACACAAAAATATACACATTCAAGGAAGCTAGAAATGCATAAAGAAAATGATAGGCAGTGGAAAAAGAGTCAGTAGAGCTGGTGAGGTTTGGATACAGTAAATAGATCACAGAGATATGTGTGTTGTATATGTGTGTTGATATGTGTGGTGCTGGTACAAGGTTTGACCATGTGAAGCTGTGTCTGAGGATAGCTCATCACCTGACAATTTCTCAGACAGAGGCTGGAATGGGCATTAAAAGGTGGTCCACTGTGGCTGGAGTGTTGGCTCACCATACAGCAGTACTTACTTCTCTTTCAGGGAACTGAGTTTAGTTGCCAGCACCTATATGGACTGTCCATCATTCCAGTTCTAGAGGATCTGACATCCTCTTATGACCTCCTTGCTCACCGGGCACAAACATGATGTACAGGCATATATATGCTTGAAGAACACTTATATGCATAAAGTAAAAATAAATAAATCTTTAAAACAAAAGTGGTTGGTGATAAAGTGCTCCTAGTAGTCGTGCTGTGCTGTGCTGCAGGCTAAGTGGCTCTCCTTATATGTGTCTGTGTCTCTGGTCCTGTCCGACAAGCTTGATGTGTTAGGGGTGTCCAACATTTCGTGGTTGTTTTTCCATTGTTTGCTGCAGTGCCGTGAGTCTCAAAGACCCAAAACGTTCACACGTATCTGCTTCCTTCAAATATCTGTAGGGTATTAAAGTGCTAAAGATCATTCTTTCTTAACTGTGGTTCCCCAAATAGAGTACCTGGCAAGGCATAACTAATTCAATTTGTTAGCACTCTTGTGGTGCTATCAATTTAGATTTAGTATGGACACAGGGAATAAATCATGGGAAAGACCAAGTCAGAGTTTAATGTGATGCTAGAACAAGTCTAAGAGCCTTGAGGATTACTGGCCACCATCTGTGATGGAACAAGCCAACTCCTCCTGACTCCCTTCAAGCCTATGTGGCCACTGTGAGTGGCTCAAGGAACCAATGAGACAGATTGACAAGGGGAAGAGAGATGTGTTTTATCAATTTTTCATGTACCTGGATCTCCACCAGTGTATGAAGTCCCAAGAAATAATTGAAATGTCACTTTTGATAGTTCTTCTACAAAGGATGACAAGGTTTTGAAGAAGAACAAAGAAAATGGATCCCTAGATTGGGTAAGTGTAGCTCATGAATGGAAGATATAGGCCTGTATGAAGATGGTGGAAGATGAGCGTCACTCTAGTGAGTTTGTTCATTCAGATATATTGCAACCCCAACGTCTAGTTCTGCTGATTAGAGCTATTTGTGGGAAGAGACCCTGCCAAGGAAATTTACATAACTTTATGTACATGGGGAAACATAGTCTGATTGGCCCTTTCTCTGAAGGTGAGAGCCAGTGCACTCAGTTTGAAATAATCAGTGTACTAATGAATGTTAGTGATGACATATCCTTTAAACTTTGTGGCATAGTACTTAATTTTTCTAAATGTCACAAATGTACCTAAAAATGTATACTCTCCAGTTATAGCCTGCTTAGCTCTTCACACACAACAAGGTAAGTTTTCTCACGATGTTCAAACTTGATCTTTACTAGTGTCTTGGTGTTTTAACCTATTAATAATTGAAAGAGAGTGATTGAAGTTGATTAAAATTATCCAGTTTGGCAAGAAGCTTTTAGTGCCTCTTTACAATCCTACCAGTTTTTAATTCATGTCTTTGTAGTCTAGTTTTGCATTGATTAGTTAGAAATGATATCTTCCTTGTAAACTCTCTGCTTTTTGTGGTAGGATATTATTCTCTTTCCTAATATGTTGGTGTTTAACTTTGTCCTGCCTGATTTTGATAGTACCAGTCATCCCTTTGTCCAGCATTGACCTTCCTTGTTCTTGACTAGCTACCATCAGCCATTGTTTGTATTCCCTGAGTAGCTGATATATAATTAGTGTAGTTGTAGGTGCTGCATTTGTCATTGAGTCAACCCCTCACTTCATGTCACCTCTTTGGGTCCATTTCCTCCAAGAACACTCCAGATGCTTCTAGAACACTCCAGATGCTTCTAGAATACTCCAGATGCCTCTAGAACACTCCAGATGCTTCTCTGTGTAGTTATTTGGGAGCTCTCATACCTCTTGGTCTTTGCTTTTCTTTAACTGTCTTAATTTTGTCCTCATTCACAACATATATTCTTCAGATTGTGCAGTGGTAGGCTACAAACTAGATTTGTCTCTGGCCTTTAAAATTGGAATCCCATGCTTCAGTTGCTTTTCCCATCTTCCTTGTCTGCAGTCTTGTGATCACTCATCTTTTAGCTATCATGTTAGCTCCTTTAAGGTACCACTTGTCTTTCATTTGCACTGTATCTCTGAGCCCTACCATGTCTTCAAGTCTCATCTGTTGACTTTCCTAGTGGATGCTTCTTTTTTAGCTTCTTCTGTCTTTCATCATTGTAAATATGAATCTCAGGGCTTACTTTTTTCTAATCTGTGAAGAGCTAGGGGCCTAAAATCTAAATGTTTTCCCATAAAGTTTGTAGGCTCCTTATGAAAATCAAGGGGACTTCTGTTTAGGATCCCAGATAGGTCTTTTCTTTTTCCCTCCCTCTCATTTTCCTAACTTTTGATGTTAAAATTTTCAGTGGTAAAGAAGAATAGAAATTGTCTTTGGTTCAATTGAAAGACAGTTATAGACACAGTAGAACTTCATCAATTTCCTAACAATGAAGGCTCTAGGTTTTTGTTGTCGATCTTAAAAAGATTAAGATAGCTAGCCAATTAGTCATACTCCTCATATTATAACAGCCTCTACCACTTTATATTTCCTTGATTGTCCCCCAAATACCCTTTCAGGTGTTTGTTCTCTAAAGTAAAATCTAAGCAAGGTTCGTGTGTTACAACCAATCAGAATTTTTCTTTTATTCTAGAACAATCCCCTACATTTGTCATATAAGTTTTTTCTTTTTTATACATATAATCTGAGTGCACTAGAACTCTCCCACCAGGTTGCCAACATTCATCCCAGGTGGCCACTCTAGGAGCTGCTTCTCTAGGCCATCAGAGTGGAAAAATTCTCTCGCCCAACTCCACCTCTAGGAACATACCCTCTTCTTCCCTGCGTCTGTCTCTCTCTCTCTCTCTCTCTCTCTCTCTCTCTCTCTCTCTCTCTCTCCCTCTCCCTCTCCCTCTCCCTCTCCCTCTCCCTCTCCCTCTCCCTCTCCCTCTCCCTCTCCCTCTCCCTCTCCCTCTCCCTCTCCCTCTCCCTCTCCCTCTCCCTCCCCCCCCCCCTCTCTCTCTCTCTCTGGGGGGGGGGGGGCAGAGGGTCTCCTTTTCTTCAACCTGGTTCCTTCCCCAGCACAGAAATCTCTTAGCACTTCCTTCAAGGCAATCATTGATTTTTTTTCTTTAGAATCCACCTTTTCTTTACAGATGAAAATGTAGATGCTTAGAGGCTGGGACCCCCAGCAGCAGATCTTGCCTCCATAGGTGGAACTGAGAAATAGGTTGAGGGCAAACAAAAAACCCAAGGAGTGTGTTCAGCAAGTCACTGAGCTTGGCAGAGTTTTGCAAAGTGAAGACTGTCACCATATCATATGACTTATTCTGGGGAGAAATGAACAAATGTGTATTCACCCCAGATATAGGATCTTGGCACACAGCACTGACTGTCGGATAGTTTCTTCCCAGTAGTCCTAACGCTTACATTACTTGGAGAAGGGCCTTAGGAACCTTACTAATTTCAGGAACTTCTAGAGATTTGTGAGGTTTCTTTTCTTCCCAGATGTCAGCAAGCCTCTTGTCATTATGGACATTTTAGTTTGAAGGAGATCACTACATAAAATTCCATCCATTTCTCTAGCTCTTTCTGACACTTCTTCTATATTTCCTGAGCTGTGGGGGTAGAGGTTGCTATAGGTGCCTGAGCCACACCAAGTCACTTAGTCTTAGGAGTTGGACCAGTAATGAGTCTCTGCAGTATATCTCCCACTGCAAAGATGAAATTTTCCTTCCATAACCAATTAAGGCTAATGGCAGCAGTGATCTATGGGCATAAACAGACATGGCCAGAAGGCAGTTTGATAGATGCATTACATCTGTTTAACAAAACAATAGCATTAGACTCCATGCTGAAGCCTATGACCTTTTGAATTGGCTTACAGTACCAAATGTGAGGTCCTTCTTGCATCACAAGTTAGTTGCATCTATAACAGCCACGCCACTATTGTACCAATGGGCCCATCTTACGTGGCACGTAGGCACTCTAGTACTGAGGGTCCATACCTGAACAGGACTGTTAGTGACAATTTCTAGCATTGTGACAACAAGCCAGCAAGGAAGGCACTTTCAGTTTAATCCCACTCCGTAGCTAATGCATGCAGTGTCTTCAAAAATAGAGGGTTACTATCTAGTTCTGATATTCAACCAATGGCACTGGTGATGCCTTTTATGGTTTTGGGGAGGCCTTGAGGACCTCCCTGGCCAACAACTCATAAGGAATTAACCTGTCCTGATACTAGGATTTTTACTCAACAGCCATATGACTCCTGGTAGTGCCTTCTCCCACTCATGAAAGGCGTCTTTATTCAAACAACTGACCTGTTTATTTATTATTCTTTCAGGTGTTTTTATATATCTGTAAGGCAGTCGAGGGTTAGCATTATATAACAATACCTTTTAACAGATGGTAGGCAGAATATCTGACTGTTCACTGCCAAGTGCCAGTTTGGTCTTGGCAGTTAAAATATAAACACACACACACACACACACACACACACACACACACACACACACACAGCCTGTTTTAAAAGTCCAATACAGTGTGAGAGGATCTCACAGCTGTTAGTAATCTTTTCATCAGAAGAACGATATTTGTAATAGCAGCATACATGAGGAGCACTGTCTTATTTAGTTTGCCATGATCACAGACATTTACCATGAACCACTTAGCCTCCTCATGCTGAGGTAATGCTGCCGCCACAGGACTACTTGTATCTCCTCCCACTCTGATTGTCTCAGTGAGGCCGACTTACGCTTCTTAGCCGAGTGCAGATCCAAGAGTTGCACTCTGGCCTCCAGTGCCTGCCACCAGAGCCAACGCTATCTCCATCTGGCTCTGGGCCAGCATCGGAGAACTGCTAACAGAGCTCTGGGATGGGTGGAAAATCCTCACCCATATCATGGACTCTAAGGAGCAACTGCCTACCTTTTTTGTCAAGCCTAATCTTTATCTGTGTTGTTTTATTATTTACATCTTCTATGAACCACTGCTCGGATTTGAAAGCCTTCCAGAAGCTCACTACCACAGCATTTGACTTCTCACCAGTTCTTTCCTGGGTACCCAAACGGCCACTTGTGTCTTCCTTGCCCATCTTTATCTCTCTCTCTCTCTCTCTCTCTCTCTCTCTCTCTCTCTCTCTCTCTCTCTCTGCCTTTGATGAGCCTGGTTTTATAAACTAGCCTAAGTTGTTTAGATTGACCAGAACTTCTCCTACCTCATAAAGATGATGGCCTACCACAGGGCTCAACAAAACCATTCCTGAGGACCCTGCTAAATGAATCTCCTGTGAATTCAGCCCTGCCTGATCCAGGGAGATGGGCATCAAATACTGCCTCTCTTTTGGCCAGTTCCCTTAGAAATGCCCCTCCAGTCCCTGATAGCCACAGGCACAACATTCAGAAATGAGCAAGTGGCCCTAATGGCTTTTATAAGCTAGGTCATCAGGGACTGATTTCCCTCGTATTGCCTCAGGTTATTCAACCTTTGCCTCAGGAAGGGATGGGCAGTTTTGTTGATCAGTGCCTCTGCTTTCACAGCCCTCAGACTGATCCCAGCCTGTCTGCCATGCCCACAGCCTCGTGAGCCAGGTGTGGGAAGTTCTTTCACATCTTGCTTTAAAGTTATTCTCTACTCAAGCAGTTTAGAGACAGAATACTGCCTCACTATCAGAGTTTCTTATGTTGGGCCATTTTTAAGCCCCCTGTCTGAATACTGAATTTTTCCCTTTATCTATTAAATGTGAAATTTAATTCTTCTTTCTCTATTAAAGGGTATGGTGGTTTGCCTAGAATGTCCCTGAGAAGCTCAGCAACTTGTTCCCCAGTTAGTGTTCTGTCTGGGGAGGTAGTGGAATCTTTGAGAGGTGGAGCCTCTGGAGGAAGTACATTTCTGGAGATGATGGTGGGCTTTGTGTGCTGACAGTCTCTCTCTGTTTTCCATTCTTCCTCTGTTCTGTACTTGAGGTTCAAGACGTGAGCTCTCAGCTTCCTGCTCCTGCCAGCTGTCATGTCTGCTGCTTTCTGCCATGCCTTCTCGCCCTGCTAGACTCTTATCCCTCTGCAATCATGAGTGAATATAAACACTTTCTTCTAAAGGCTGCTTCAGGTCATGGTGTTTATCTTGAAAGCAGAAAGCAATTGGTACAACGGCCAAAGCGGAGCATCTCCTGTGTGTTCTCTCCCTCCTTGATATCTGACTCTTCCCTTGGGTTCCTTGGTTCTGGATCACGGGAAAGGCTCTTTAGCCTTAACTTAAAAGACTTAACTTTTACTCTCTTTCTCTTATATTCTTCAAGTTGTGAAAAAGAAAAAAAAAGAAAGAAAGAAAAAGAAATTTAATCCAACACCTCCATCCCATCATCCCCCCTTTTCACATTTCTTTCCAACTCAGAGGCTGAAGTAGGATTTAGCATCCATATGTCTTTTTTCCCACTGTATTCCTCCTTTACAGAAGCACATCCTTTGGGGACAGAGAGATGAGTCCCAGTTTCGTGTCTTATTACCAACAGAAGAAACCATGAAAAAAAGCTGCCATAGGCTATTTACAATCTCAACTAGTATGTTCTACTTTGAAGAACTGAACTGCATTCTCTAGTCTATCAATGGTTCTGGGCATTCCCGTGCTCATGTTATGGACCTCGTTCATCATGTGAGGTACCATACCATAGCAAATAGAAAAATATAACCACCCTGGGATTCTTCCCAGGGATATTCCAAGCATATCTAATCCTTGGTTACACATTCTATATTCTATCTTAGAAAGCATGCAGCCACCTCTACAGCAAGGAGTCACAATATCCTCTACCATATAGGGGAAGGTAGCCATATTAGAATTTCCCTACAGGGGCATTCCATCTTTACACGGTTTGGCTTCAGTTACATAAGTCAACACCCACTGCAGGAGCTATGCAACATTTCCTCCAAACTCATCTTTGATCCTATCAGTCCTTGTTCTGGTTGTGTGATTCTTCTCCTGGGAAGACATAAACAAATGTCTGTTCTCCCTGGTTAGAGCACCAAAAGCAGACCAAAGAAACTATCCTACTCACTTAGTGAACTAGTAAACTTATTAGGGTTGCTTGCAGAATTGTAGAGGGGAGGCTACTTAAGGGGGCATGGATCACCCAAAGGCAGCTATATCACTGAAAAGCCCACCCAAACACAGGTGATGGGTCACAAAAGCTGTTTCCCAGGAACATCTCCAAAAAAGCAACTCAGAGGCCCAGAGGGACGTCTTTCCCAGTAGTCCTAATTGGCATACAACCTTGGGGGAGTGGCTTTGTGATTCTTGTTAGTTTCAACAACTTCCTGAGACTTCTGAGTTTGTGGGTTGGGTTCAGTTTTATTTACCTCCTGCATTGTAACAGCCCTTCACACTCAAGAATGGAATGTTTCAATTAAGAGGAAATTGCTGTGCCAATTTTCATGGCTACCAAGTAACTCTTTCCAAGATGTAGATACAGTGTTCTGAAGCACCGAAGACCTACAGAGCAGATGTAGCTTGGGCTCAGGAGTCTAAAGAAAAGTACAGCAAGATCAGAGCAGATCTGAGGCTCTCTTAGAAGCACAGCAGCATCTTCTTGGAGTTTTAATCTCCTCTTCCATGATGACTTCAGGAGCATTTTAACTCTGTTTCTCCCTGTGGATAATTAGTAGTAATAGCTAAGCATTTACTCCCCACCTGTGTAAAGCACCAGGCGCTAGCTGACAGGAGAAAAAGACAAAGGTTTTCTGGAGAAATACCTTTCCTGAATCATTTCAGTTTTCTCTTTTTAAATCTATCCATATAAAACATGCATGGCCAAATCCACTAGGGTGGGAGCTGAAGGCCCTGCTTTATGGAAATATCTGGCCAGCTGTCTTAATCAGGCTTTCTATTCCTGCACAAACATCATGACCAAGAAGCAAGTTGGGGAGGAAAGGGTTTATTCAGTTACACTTCCACACTGCTGTTCATCACCAAAGGAAGTCAGGACTGGAACTCAAGCAGGTCAGGAAGCAGGAGCTGATGCAGAGGCCATGGAAGGATGTTACTTACTGGCTTGCTTCCTCTGGCTTGTTCAGTTTGCTTTCTTATAGAACCCAAGACTACCAGTCCAGGGATGGCCCCACCCACAATGAGCCCTCTCCCCTTGATCACTAATTGAGAAAATGCCTTAAAGCTGTATCTCATGGAAGCATTTCCTCAACTGAAGCTCTTTTCTCTATGATAACTCCAACTTGCATCAAGTTGACACACAAAACCAGCCAGTACACCAGCCCTAGAAGGCTGGGCCCCAGCTGATTAATGATTGCATCTACCTCCAGCAGGCTAGCAGTAGGGACTTGGTGATTGTGAGCTGAGTAAATGACCTGGCTTTGCCTCTCTCTGTGGGTTTATAATTCGCCCTGCCTTGTAAAAGAAATAGCATCAGAGCTCTAATGGAGCTGCCTCACCCTGCACAACTACCACAGCCCCTGCTCACATATTCTCCTTAAGTCACTGATGTGCAAAGTAACCTGTCATGTGTCAGATCACAAACCTTACCATATTAGGTTTCTTTTTTTATGATTTAAAAATAGGTCCTGGAGAATTTATAAGTCACAGAAGCATGCGCTGGAGAGAACAAGTATCTATATTCTCGCCCCCAAAGCCTCCATGGCCAAATGGCTACATTCTTTAGCATTGCCGCAGCTGGTATCCTTGGAGTCTGGGTATAGGTGACATTTTGGTGCCTCCTGACTCACAGACAAGAAGCAACAAGCTGGAGGTAGATTTCTTGAAAACTTTACATGCTCAGAGGTCATGTCTGCTTGGAAACGCTGGAAAATCCCTGGTTGGACATATCCACAGTCCCTAATCCAAACAGCTTCTCCAACACAGGCTGAGTACTGGAGAGAGGGGTAGTTTGTAAAGTCAAGTCAGAGGTAGCAGAGTCCTCCAGGAGCCACAGAGGGGAACCCAGATGATCACCATGGATGGTGGTTAGGTTTCATTGTTTGGTTTTGCTTGTTTGCTGTCAACTTGACACAAACTAGAGTCATTGGAGAGAAGGAAACTTAATTGAGAGATTGCCTCAATGAAGATTGTCTGTAGACAAGTCTGTGGGATATTTTCTTCACTAATGATTAATGTGAGTGGACCCAGTCACAGTGGGCAGTGCCATCCCTGGGTCGGTGGTCTTGAGTGGGATAAAAAAATGTAGCAGACCATGAGGCAGAGGAGCAAGTCTCTGCCTTGTTCCTGCCGCTAGGTTCCTGCCCTGCTTGAGTCCTTCTTTGACTGCCCTCAATAATGGGCTATAATTGGGACCACTAAGCCAAACAAACCCCTCCCTTCCCAAGTTGCTTTTGGTCATGATCTTTAACTCAGCAGTAGAAAGCAAAGCTGGACATTATTCAAGACCAGAGAAGTTTCCAGGAATGTCTGGTGACTATTTTACAACAGAAACACATCCTCTCATAGTCTCGAAGCCAGAGCTTCAAACTCAAGGTTTCAAGACCATGTTCTCCCTGGAGCCCGCGAAAGAGGATCCTTCTTGCCTCTTGCAGCTGTGGGTATAAGGAGATAAGCACATATCGTATCAAAATTTGTCCATTTGGGGACTGGAGAGATGGTTGCATTGGTAAAAATGTCTGCTGAGCAGGCATGCCAGCCTGAGTTTGCATCTTCAACACTCACGTAAGAACGAAGAACATGCTGCAGCAGCGCAGATCTGTGACCTCGGCACTGCGGGCCTAAAGACTAAAGGATTCATTCATTTGCCTACCAGCCTAGGCCAATCAGTGAGCTCCATGTTCGGTGGGTAGCCCTGCCTAACGGAGCAGGCAAACCCACTGAGTGCCTAAAGCAAAGGGGTTCGGTCCCTCGCTCTGAATGGTCAGAGTGCAGCCTTGAGCTTATACTAGGATTTTAGGAAAGCTGAGAATCCAACTACAGAATAAACTCAAATGTCACATTTGGATCATGCTAGCACAGGAAGGTCTAGAATTAGTCAGGCATGCTAGCCCTCTCCTGCAGTCTCAGAAGGAGCAACAGAGTCACAAGGCCAGTCTGGGCCACAAAGTAGAGCATATATGCATACACACACACACACACACACACACACACACACACACACACACAAAGAGAAGAAGAGAGAGGCCAGCAAGATTAGTGGAGCAGCTAGCTGAGCAGTTCAGTGATAAACTTTGTCCTGTTCAATTCCATCCTTCTATAACAAGAGCACTGTTTTTTAAAGCCTAAAATAGAAAACAAATACACAGTATCCTTTGTATATTCCATTAAAATATAAATAATTTTGTGGAAAAGTAAATAACCAAAACCGTATGTCTTCAAAATGTGTGGGTATTGTTTTGAGATTCAAATACGTCAGGAAACTATGGCTGCCACCAAGCTTGGTGGCGTGCCCACCATCTCAGACAGCTACCGTTGTGTGTGGCAGAAACACTTGAAATCTGCTTGCTTAGCTAATTGTAAGTATATAAGACTTCATTATTGCCAGATGTGGTGCACATCTGTATCCCAGCACTTGAGAAGCTGAGGAAGACAGCTGGGAGTCTGAGGTCAGTCCAGGCTGATAACACTTATCTGTTGGCCCATTGGAAAGATAGTGGTGATAGCACATGCCTCTAATCCCAGCACAGGAGAGGCTCCAGATAGGATAACAATAGGTTTAAATGCCAGCCTGAGGTACAGTGGTGTTGATAGATGCCTCAGTGGTGTTGAGGGATGCTTTGCTGAAGAAAGGGGGACAAGAGGCCATTTGTAACTGGCTGCTTATATATGTGAGCTTCCTGTGGTTCAAATGGCATGATCCCTGGCCAGCATCTTTTGTGAGGTACACAGCTGTCTCTCCCTTATTGGGATCCCCTTTAGGATATATGAATAGCATGCTTTTGTTCCCATACACAAACAACATGATCAATGGTCAATAGCCCCCTTTACACAGTTTGATCAGTAGCTGGTAACACCCTGTTGATGCAAACAATGGGTGCTTCCCTGGTTGAGACAAGAGTCTGAGATTCCCTACTGCAAGGAAATCATCCTGTTTTGAAGCCTAAAGACGAGCCTGAAGCCAGGTGACAAAAAATGTGATACCCGAAAGACTTGATAAAAGAGGGGGAGAAGGGGAAAAAGGGAAGACGGGGAGAGGAGGTTACTGATGAGCCTGCCTGCTTTCCCAGTTCTAAGCTTCTCTCTTTCTCACTCCTTCCATATCCCTCTCTGGACACCAACCAAACTCCCGAGCTGCTTGTCCTGACAGTCCCTCTCTGCAGACACCCCACCCAAGCAACTGGCAGACTCCTACTGTTCAGGGATTCTTGCTCCAGGCACAGATAGTGTAGCAGACAATGCAACTGTCAGCTTCTCCTTTCCCAGCTCCTCTGGGCAGCTGCTGGGATCTCCTGCTCATCTACTCTGTTGTCCTTAAAATTCCAGTAAAATTGTCCTGGAGTTCCTCTCTGTTCTCAAAGTCTGTCAATAAAATCAAGAACATGAAAAATGAACTTTGTGATATTGTCAAAAACTATAGATATTAAAAACTACAGATGGATGAATGGATGGATGGATGGATGGATGGATGGATATAGTTCATAGTCAATCTTAGAAAACAGTTTCTTTAAAAATTCAGAAATATGGCAAGGGAGCCTACATTCACGCACAGAATCACTGGATGTCCTCATATAGTATAAAACATGGCTTATAATATAAAAATATGAGTGCAATCCCCAAACTTCAGGATGCTGTGCTTTTAACAATATAGCTAAATAAGATCAACATCAAACCCTTGTACTCCTGAAAAATTATGACATAGAAATTTCTAAGAGATTCCACTTATAATAAAAGTATTAATAAATACCTAAAAATAAACCTAACCAAAGATTTGTATCCTGTAGGGGTTTAAAATTTAGGTTTTCCAGATATAACTGTAGACAATCCAAATAAATAATAAAAAAGATTTTCTATGAGTAAGAGAAAAATCATTTTAAAAGAGAAGAATTGTATATGTTTATATGTATTCACTCCCATGTGACTTGTAATTTCACTGAAACTGTAGCAGGTGTCTTAAGGGACTTTCTACAAACTGATTCTAAAACTCCTATGTGAAGACAGCCCTGAGGAGGGATAAGACATCCCAGGAACTCCAGCCAAGGCGATAGATCAGTGCCTTGTTCAGCCTTCATCTCCTGAGGCTCTGTTTAGCTACATGAGGCCAGAGAATGTGTGATTTATATAACTGCCCAGGTGACAGAGCTGTCACTTCACTGGATCCCAAGATAAGAACACTTGCCATGCTGCTAGGAAAGACCACACATGCACACCCTTCCTAACAAAAGGACCTGTGTCTTACTAGATCCTCACTATTTTAAAAGTAAAGGTATTATGGGACTGGAACTATGGCTCAGTAGTTAGGAGCACTGACTACTTTTTCAGAGGACCTGGTTCAATTCCCAGCACCCATATGGCAGCTCACAACCGTCTGCAACTTCAGTTCCAGAGAATCCAATGCCTTCTTCTGGCCTCTGAGGACACTGTATACATATGGTATGTAGATACAGGTGCAAGTAGAACATCCATGCACACAACACAGCATAATAAAGTAGTTTTCTAAAAATGAAAGGAAAGAAAGAGAGAAAGAGAGAAAGGAAGGAAGGGAGGGAGGGAGGGAGGGAGGGAGGGAGGAAGGAAGGAAGGAAGGAAGGAAGGAAGGAAGGAAGGAAAGTCTAATTGGAAAGTTAGGAAAAGATGTTGAAATCATTGAGCCTTGCATTCCCTGATGCACCAACAGGAAGTGTATCTCACCAGGTAAGCTATGTGCATACCTGCTTTCTGAGAAGGCCAACTGGCTGCAACTATGAGGTCATTACTATTTTGCTCCCATCCTCACACAGCAGCCATGAATGAACAGCTCAGAGTTTATAACAAAAACAACTTGAAAGCTAGACTGGGGGTTTTTCCCAGCTTATCTTAGTGCTCACGGGACTTTAAAGAGCCCTGTTAACTGTTCAAGTCTTTTCTCCAAAGAGCTACAGAGTGAGCACAGTCTCCAGGGCAGAGAATCTGTGCCTGTAGTTTTAACCTCAGCTTTTAGTGTCAAGAGCCTTAAAAACCAGTGACGGCACCAACAGGCTTTTATGAACTAATGCTAAATTAAAAAAAAATCAAACATCAAAGTTGCACAGTCAACTGAACTTGGAGCATTTGAAAGGTTCAGAGAGGATGCAGTTTCCTCCATGTGGGCCCATGACTCCGGTAGCACACATATCAACAGTGCTCCCCCGGCGCTGGCCCACACACCCATGCCTGGCCCAGTTCGGTGTATGTATTACTGTCCATGAAGTCGGGGGGTGGGGGGGAATGGAGACATAGCAAGACAAGGGACTTGCCATGCTTGAAGCACAGCAGTGGCCTCCTGCTAACTTAGGTGATTG
Source organism: Arvicanthis niloticus (assembly GCF_011762505.2). NCBI lineage: Eukaryota > Metazoa > Chordata > Mammalia > Rodentia > Muridae > Arvicanthis > Arvicanthis niloticus. The sequence continues at coordinate 33,787,181 of NC_047664.1, forward strand.
AAAAAAAAAAAAAAAAAAAAAAAAAGCAAGTATAAGAATCCCTCCATCCCCTCCATCCCTCCATTTCTAGACCATGAAAGGTCACATTGTTCTGCTGTGTTTATATCTCTGGCCCGAAAAGACCTATCTTTGAGGCTTAAGCCCCTCAGTGCTTAGGCTCAATGACAGAGAATCTTTCACAAGAAGTGATCTATTCAAAGCCTGTACTCGAATATAGGCTCCAATTGTGTACCAGACTACCCCCATCAGTAGCCACAGGAATGCAGGAACTCACAAGCAAGTACACACATGAATGATAATAAGCACACAGAGATGGAGGGAGGGAAGAAGGGAGGAAGGGAGGAAGGAAGGGAGAGAGACAGAGGGAGAAAGGGAGGGGAAAACCAAGATTGTAATCATATAATTTCCTGAGGCATCTCTCCCCTCGAATTTAGCCTCCATTCCTTCCCACCCTCCTTGCACCCAGGCAATCCCCCACATGTCACATCTTTGCTGAAACATTACTGTAACCATACTTTTCTGCTCCTAGCTGGAATTAGGTAGTTGCCCTTTCTTTGTCCTCTCAGTCAGAGCCCCTGGTTCCTGCTCTAGGCACTCCCACCCCTACCAGGGAACATATATGGAGCTATTTCAACATAGATCTAGACAGTCTACTATGCTTCCACCACAGTGGCTGTCTGGGTCTTCACCTTCCCTAAAGTCAGGACTGGGCTTCCCGTGACCCTTCGCCTAGCAGCTTCTGTACCTGCCTGGCTTTGACTCAGGAGGCTTCTGGAATGTCTAGATTTGGGCATCGCTACTGACGGGAAGAATTCTGTCTGGAGAAGGGAGTCCTGGTGCTTCCTGAGGCAGGACTTTTGGGCCCTGGTTGAGCCTGCTTTCATGTTATTTCCCAGGCATTGGCCATGTGGATCCTGGTGAGCTACATCAAGAGCTGGGCCTCTTCTTTGTTGTTAGATTACAAGGAGCTTCCTCTTACGTGCCTTCCAGTATATGTGTAGTCAGAGACATCAGAAATTTCAAACCTCCCACCCACTGAGGTACAAGACTCCAGAGTAGTTATTCTCCAAGAGCTTAGTTATTAAATAATATTAGTTACTATAAATATGTAATACATCATATATTACCATTGTTTTGTCTGTGTATAATTTGTCTTTGGAAATTTCATACAGATATATAATGTGTTTTCACGAAATCTACCCCAGATCCCTTCCACTCCATCTCCGCCCCGCCCCCTACTTCAAGTACTCTTAGAAACCACTGAATCTCTTTAGGCTGGTGATATCCACATGAGTGTGTGACCATCTGTGAGAGCATCTTTTTAAATAGTATTTTAAAATAGAAAATAAATACACCACTTAAAAGTATTTGAAACGTGGAGAACCATAAGTCTATAACCACTAGCACCCTGTGAATTTGAGCTCAGTTAGTCATTAGACAAAAGACTGTTTCTCACTCTCTACACTTCCTTCCGTCTAACACAGGCTGCTCTGTGTCTGCATGGCCACGTCACTTACTGACGTTTCCATGGGAATTTCTAAGATGATTTTCAGCAGTTCTCAGTATCTTCACAATACTAGTTTTTTTGTTTGGGTTGCAAAAAAACCAAACTTTCTGTTTATTTGTCTGCTACTTTTACTTTGCCCTCACTTTTTAAAAAGATACAACTCATGTATAAAATTTTCCACTTAAAGGTACGCAGTTCAGGGTGTTAGTCCACTCATAAGGTTGTTCAGTCACTACTCACACACTTGAACCCACCCCAGTGCCCAACCAGTCTTTACCACTTTCTCCATCATCAACCCCTAATGACTCTTTGGACATTTCCTATAAATTAGATAATTATTTTGAGGTCTTTAGTGTCAGGCTTCTTTTAAGGTTTTCAAGCTCCATCCATGCTGTCTCGTGTATCATTGCATCATTTGTTTGTGTGTCAAAGCAATGGTCTGCCATAACAATGTGTCAGAGCAATGGTCTGCCATAACAATGTGTCAGAGCAATGGTCTGCCATAACGGTATAACATTTATTACCCATCCATGATTTCATGAATGTTTGTGTTATGCACACATTTTGGCTGCTGTAAAGAATCCTGCCATGAACTGTTGCATGCAGCTTTCTGTGTGAACTTGTTCTGAGGCACGCATCATGGACCTGCTGGATCCCCTCGTAATTCTGTGTTTACTATGTTTATGTACTCCCAAGGCAATTGTGAAACTACCTTCACTGTTTCCCACTCCGTCAGCAGTAGAGATGGTGGTTCCACCTGTCCACATCCTTGCCCACACTTGGGATTATCTGTTTTGCTCGTGGCAGGCAGGCATCCTAGGGACTGAGAGATTTCAGTATCACATGGTGCTCTTCTTTGTCGTTGTCCTAATGGCTAATGACAATGAGCATGATCTTATGCTCTTTTCAGCCATTTCCATAAGGTATGTCTGTAAGAAATGTCTACTAAAACCCAGTTAGTGGGGTTTTTAAAATGTATCTGCTATTTTATTTTTGGTCCTGTTGTCTTTTAAATTGGTGTTTTATAAGAGCTCTTTATACACTCTGATCCTGGACACCTCAGATATATAATTGAAAAATGTATCCTCCCACTCTATGAATTTTCTTTTCAGTCTCTTTTTTTAATAAAGAATTTTATCATATGTATATGGTGTATGAGCGTTTTGCCTGCATAAATCTGCGCATCACATGTGTATCTGGTGCCCTGAAACCCAGAAGTTCGGATCCTCTAGAACTAGCATAATAAATGTTTGCTGAGACTGGGACCCTGATCCCCCGGAAGGGCAGCCAGTGCTGCTAGCTGTTAAGCTATCTCTCCAGTGTCTTCTTTTCAGTCTCTTAACAATGAACCTTGACTTCACAAAATGTTTTTAATTTGAATTTCATTCAAATGACATTTTTCTTCCTCTTTAAGGTATTATAAGTGGAAAACTATGACCTAGTTCAAGGTCACAAGACTTCCACCTGTGTTTTCTCCTAAAACACAGAGCTCCGTTTTAAGCTCTTACACCTAGATACTTGATTCTTCTGCACTTAATTTTTATGTGCTTTGAGGTAGAGATCCAGATTACCCCCGAGCCCCTAATTATCCCAGCAGCATCCTCTGAAAAGACTGTTACCCTGAATGAACTGCCCTGATACGCTGTTGAAATTGGTTAGTCATAGAGTCGTGGATAGACCTGGGTTTACAGTTTCAGTCCCACCCCCATTGATCTATGTATCTTTGTGCTGGTGTCCGGATGTGCTGAGAACCATAGGCTTCAGCGAGCTTTTGAAGTGTGAAAATGTGTGTCAACCTTGTTCTTTTCACAGGCTCTTTTGAGCTATTTTGAGTCCTTTCATTTCCATATGAAATTTCAGACGGGACTTCAACAAGTCTGTAGAACATAGGGAAAGAATTGCAGTCTTAACACCAGTAAGACTCCTGATGATACCCAAGAATGAGAGAGCTTCCCAGTTTCCTAGACTGGTTTTTGTATATTGTATCCTACAGACTTTCACACTTATTTTTAGCTGTTAGGGTTTTTTCTTTCTTTGCTTTCTTGTGTGCCTCTGTCTTCCTTGGGATTCTCTACATGCAAGATCGTATTCTCTATAACTAAAGATACTTTAAATTAGAGTACCTTTTACCTACTTTCCTCTTGTCCAATTATCCTGACTAGGTAGATGTTGAGCAGAAGTTAGAGCACGCATCCTGGATTTGTTCCTGGGCTTACAGGAAAACATTTGCTTTTCAGCATCATGCACATTTAGCTTTGAGTTTCTCATGGACAGTGTTTGTTCTGCTGAGAAAGCACCTTTCTAGTCCTGACCTGTTTGGAATCGTTATTGTGGAAAGGTGATGAATTTGGTCAGATGCTTTTTCAGTGTCTTTTATATGATTTTGTGTTTTCTTCCTTTCTCCTACTAATACATACTGTATCCCGTGTAGCTTGGGTGCCAGAAACCTGAGTAAGGCAGCAAAGGAATGAAGAAAAAGCAAACACAGGAATAGACAAGCTGGGGACCAACTAGGCAGCAACCCAGAACTTCGGTGTGTTTATTACGTACAGGATAGGAGTAGGGGTTTGGGGGAGGGGATGCAGCTAGTTTCAGTAGGAGGTGTGTGTCGGTGAGTAGTCTCAGGAGGTAAATGTCCAGGAGGAGAAATCGGCAGCTGCTGGGTTTTGCACATAGCGATCAATCATTTGTAAACACTTGTACTTGCACATGCAAACTTGGAACCCAGGAAGTTTTAAGCCTGATCCATACAGGGAAGCCTTTGCATTTCTGTGGATCTAAGGCTTTGGGTCCCTGACCTCGCTGTGCCCTTTAACAGTACACTTCACTCATAGCTTCCTCAGCTCTCCAGAACATGCTATATTACATTGATGGGGTTTTTTTTTCATGTGTTGAGCCATCTATACATTCCTAAGCCAAACCCCTCTTGATCACTGTTTGCTCACTGGACGATGTCTCTATTAGGTGGTATTGGGTTTGGTTTCCAGGTGTTACCCTGAGGCTGTCTAATCTTATTCACAAGAGTTTTAGTTTTCATTTCTTTGTGTGGTTTTGGTATCAGGCTAACACTGGTCTCATAGAGTAAGTTGGAAATTATTCCCTCCTCTTGTATGTTTGGAAGTTTGTGTCAATTTTTTTAAGCATTCAATAGAATCTGCCAACGAAGCCATGGGGCTTCTGTATTTTCTTTGTTGAAGGGATTTTTAAATGACTAACCCAATGGCTTTACTTACTATGCTTTATTTGATTTTCCTTTCTGCTCAACTCCATTTGTGAATTTCTGGGAATTGTACTACTACTATTATCTAATAGAGCAGCCTAGAATTAACCACAATATTTTATTAAAGGTCTTTTTGTTTATGTTTGTGTGAGAACAGATGTGTGCGCCGTGTGTGTGTGTGTGTGTGTGTGTGTGTGTGTATACATATATGTGTGTGTGTGTGCGTGCATGTGGACGCCAAAGGTCAGTGTCACATGTCTTTTCTCAGGTGCCATCCACTTCATTCTCTGAGTAGGGTCTCTCACTGGGATCTGGAGCTTCTCAATCAGGGTAGGCTGGCTGGCCAGTGAGATCCTGGGATCCATCCATTTCTGCCTTCCCCTCTCTGGAATTACAAATGTAGAAAACTATGTCTGGCTTTCCACAGAGTGCTAAGAGGCAAACTCAACTTCTCACAGATTTTTCACACTGAGCTATCTCCAGCATCATAGTCAGCTGTAGGTCCCTGTCTGCTCTGCCACAGGGCATGGCCTCTTAGGAAGGCAGACACAGGGAATTTGACTGCACTTATCCCATGCCTCCTCTGGGGCAGGTGCTGGGCCATAGGGAAGCACCATGACACCACTCCAGGGGTAGGAAAGCACAGTCTGAAACATGAGGAGGTCCCTGGGCCTGTGATGAGGCTGGGTCCATGGGGTTCTCAGACTCTTGGACATTCAGGCACTGCTGGGAGCCATGGAAGAGCAGAGAACATAGTTGGGGGCCACAGGCTGGGGAGAACATCTACCCCAGAGCCAAGGGACAAGGGGATCTCCAGCTTGTCCTATCGGGAAGATTATCCTTAGCTTGGTGGTGGCAGGCTTGGTGGCAGTTGAGGCTATGACTGCAGAGAGGCATTCTACAGGAGATTAGGCTGTGACTCTGTAGGCAAAGGTCTTCCTCGTGGTTCCTTGTGGTGGATCTTGGTGAAAAGAGACAGCCCATGGTTCTAAACAATTTATTGTCATGGAGGAAAGTGGATGCATAAAACCATACCCCATTTCTCAGGGTGGGTCTGAGATCAAATACCTTTTGTAAGGAGAAATGTCTGGGAAGGGAAGCTTATGGGCTAAGCCCTTGGGGCCTCTAGGTACCTCATTAGCTTGGAGAACTCTGTTTTGAGCCTATGTGACTGTGGTCACATCTCTTTTATATGAAAAACATGGCACTTGTTCTAAGTCAGGAGAGCCGGGAGCCACCTAAGCCTCAGGTGTGTGGCCACCAAGTCTCTAGGTCTCAACCTGCTCTACCTTACCAACTTCCTGTCTTGGTTTTACATCCCAGAGTCAGGCCCTAAAATTCATTTTATTTCTGTAAATTTGATAAGTAGTAACATCACATTGTGTGTGTGTGTGTGTGTGTGTGTGTGTGTGTGTGTGTGTGTTGGGGGGTATTGGATGTTAGTTTTGTTTTGAAGTTTTTGGAAGGTGTTTTAGTTTGTTTGTTGAGACAGAGTCTGACTAGATATTTTGAATTCCCTAAATGCATTATATAAACCAGGCTGGCTTTGAACTATCCTGTAAGTTAGGTTTTCATTTATGTCAATGTACTTTCTAATTTCTCTCGTATTTTCCCCTTTGATCCATTGTCTATGAGAGTTAGTGTAGTTTTAGTTCCTTTAAAAGCATATACACATTTTGAATTCCCTAAAACTCCTTCCCTGATTGATGTCTGCTTTGATTTCATGGGCAAGGAATATACTTTTGTTCCAATTCTTTGACCTCTCTTGAGTATTATTAAATGATCTCCTAGATGGCCTGGCCTAGAGGACAGTTCCTGTGTGTCGAAGAAGAATACATGTATTGCTGTTTTGGAGAAAGTATCCATGTTTATGTTTTAAGTACCAAACATGTGTCTTCCTTTCTGATTTTACATCATTAGAAACACCAAACTGCCAGCCTGGGAACACGAACAGAGGGACCCATGGCTCTAGCTATATATACAGTGGATGATGGCCTTGTCAGGCATTGGTGGGAGAGGAGGTCCTTGGTCTCGTGAAGGCAGGATGCCCCAGTGTGGGGAAATTCGAGGGCGGGGAGGGGGGAGTAGATGGATGGGTGGGGGCCCACCTTCATAGAAGCAGTGGGAGGGAGATGGGATGGAATAGGGAGTTTCAGGGGGAAGGGGAAATGGGGAAAGGGGATAACAACTGAAATGTAAATAAGTAGAATACCCAATTTAAAAAAGAGAAACATCTATACTGAGATTACATAAATGTTTACCTCAATCAACTTCAGCTCTTTAACAATGACTGATTTGAAATGCAGCCATATTTCATCAATGAATCTACAGATTCCTCCAAAGAAATGAAGTTCACTCTGAACATCCACCAAGCACAAGCCAGGGCCTGGTGGCTGCCCACCAACGCCCAGCCACTTCTAGTTGGATTATTAACTTCTTGCTTAACTGTGCCAAACTGAGGACGCTATTTTAGCTTCCAGACAGACATTAACAGGGCAGGTGTATCTTGGGTATTTCTTTGCTAGGAATATATTTATTTACTTTGACAGAACAGAACAGCATGGTCTGGGTGGCTTTAACAACAGACATTTATCATTTTCCAGTGCTGGAGGCCAGAAGTCCAAGGTCAAGGTATTAGCTCCTTCCAAGACTGTGAGAGAGTCTGTTACTACTTCCCCCAGCCGTTGGTGGCTCCTTAGCTTGTGGCAATGTCACCACGACCCTCACATGGAATTCTCATTATGGATGCATGTGTCCAAATTTTCCTCTTAATGTGGGTTCCCATTATACTGAATTAGAAGTCCATCCTATTAAGAAGAGCTAGTGAAGTCTGACTCTGCTCATTACAACGGCAGCAACTCTCCTTCCAAATAAGAGCACATTATGAGGTACTGGGAAGTAGAATTTTAACATGTAAATGTATGGGAGAGCAGAATAATAATTTAAATACAGTAAAATATGCAGGTCTTATGAGTATGGAATACTATTTACCTGTAAGCTCTATAAACACGAAGTTAGGTGCCCCTTGAGTTCATTCTTTTCCCCAAAACAACACTACTTTACATACTTGGTTTTTTTAGACCAAAGACTACAGTTGCCTTTCAACATCTGTTTATAACTGTTTATCTTGGTGGGGACTGCTATCCCACAGTCTGGTCTTTCCTAAGCATGAGGAGAACTCTGTGAGCCACTCCAAGGCTGTCCCCTGGGTCACTGTGGGGCTGAGACCTTCTCTGAGGATCAGAATTCACCTGGTTCCCATTCACTTTAATTAAAGAGACAATGAGCTCACACAGGGCCCCAGCACAAATGCTGCCTGTTGTAGCCCTTCCCTCAGTGCACTCCAGGGCCCCTCCTGCACCTCCTGCCTCATGGTTACTGCTACCCACTTGGAGGACACTTCCAATGACCAGGTAGTGTAGCCAATTCAAGAAGATGACTATATGTACAAACTCCCCTTGTGCTACAGAGCTTGCATATAGAGCCCAAGCCATCACTTCGCCACCTTTCCAGACTGTGCATTCTCATGTTCATTTCATAGGTCTTCATAGCTGGATGTACAAACCAATCACTGCGTCTGTGGTGACAATTTGCAGCACCAATGTCCCCCTTCTCCTTAAGATCATAAGATCGGAAGAGGAAGAAGGAGAAGGAGAAGGAGAAGGAGAAGGAGAAGGAGAAGGAGAAGGAGAAGGAGAAGGAGAAGGAGAAGGAGAAGGAGAAGGAGAAGCCATTTTCCCCCTGCTTGGCAGGTGCTGTGTGTCATTTATTCATTCTGTGGCAGCAAGATGGGAAAGGGCTGGTTTAGACTTTGAAAAGTAAAAGTAATGATCCACATCTTTACTCTACCTGACTTTTTTGTTCAAACTCACCTACTTCCGCCTTGAGCATCCTCCCCTGGAAAGTGGGTGTGTGGCTCTCCTCCCAGACTTGCTGGGACTCTGTGGTCAAGTGTGTGGACCATGGGTTACCACTAAAATCCAATATCCCCTCTAACACTCACATTATGCTTTGACCTCTCTGGGCCTTGACTGTTCATCTGTAAAGTGGAGAGCAATCTCAGAGTACAAGAGAAATCAGTACATGGAAGATGACTGGCATTGTTGCAAACACTTGGAAACAACACAGTGTACTACTTCTAAAGTAACCATGAGTCAATGAAATCTCAAGAGAAAAATAAATATATGTGGAATTGAATGCAATCTGCAAGCAACAACACACCCCCTCCCCGCCCCAGGCATCCAGTGAAAGTGTGGCTGGGATGCCAATTGCACACAGTAGAGGAAGGAGACAGGGACACTGGTAGCCTAAGTCCCACTACACAGAAAGGAAGATTAAGTGATCCCAACAAAAGCAGAGAACAGGAACGAATTAAGACAGCAGGAGAAAGAAATTAATGAAGTACAAAACAAAAAAGCGTTGCCAAAAAGAACAAGTAAAAGCACTTGCCACCAAGCCTCACAAGATGAGTTTGATCCCTGAGCCCCACATGGTAGAAAGAAAGAAGCAACTCTGCCAAGTCATTCTCTGGCCTTGACATGCATGTTGTGGTAGGAGTTCGCACACACAGCAGAATTGAGGGACCTCTAATAAGAAGACAAAACTCGTCAAAATTAAATAGAGTATGGCCATAGAGTCTGCAGACCTTGATATTAACATAATACACATATATGTATAAGTTCGCAAATGAGATGAAGTGAGTTAGTTCTTGAAAGAACTCACAAAGTATGACAACCCATTCAGTTATGAAATTTATTAGTCTGTAAATGTTGAAGGAATTGTCATTTTAAAATGTTCCAAAAAGGCATCTTCAGACCCCCATGGTTGTGTGGGAGAATTCTCGGTAATGTTTGAAAGAAATTAATATCACTAGTCAGGAAAATAAGAGAGGAAATTCCACACTTCATATTAGGAGGCCACTCTCAGCACTTCCCAGCACACAAACAAACCACAAAACATAGTATGATATCCTCTTTCATCTAAATATAAAAGCCCTTAACAAAGCAGTGTCAAACAGAATTTACAAATCTTATTTTTAAATGTATTCTCTGAAACCAGCTGGTATTTAATTCAAATTTTCAAGAATGGTTCAATATTTAAACGTCAATCACTATAACTGTCACAGTAATAAGATAATGAAGGGCTACGGCATCATGTCAATTACTGCAGGCCAGGATTTGACAACACCGAGTGTGTACTGCAGTAAAGCCGAACACACACTTATGTGTAAGTGAGGGAGCAGAGGAAAGGTCCTCAACTTGATAAAAGGGGATTATAAAATCCTGCATCTAACATTACACGTTCTGGTGAGACAATGGATGTTGTTTCATTATGTCAGAAGATGGAAGGTTGTTCTCTCACCGCTCACAACCAACAAAGTGCTGGCATTCGTTTCTATGAAGGAAATGAGATGCAAAAGAGGAGGAAACAAAGGGCATGTAAACAGAAAAGAGTAGATAAGAGTATCCCCATCCTAGATAGTGCTGTTGTCTCCATAGAACCCCAAAGATTGTCCACATTTAAAAGGGAAACTAGGACTGGGGAGCTGGTTCATGAAGTGTCTACTACAAAAGCACAAGAACCCATTCATAAAGAGAAAAGGGAGGGGTGGTCGTGAACTTATAATCTCAGAGACATGAGGATCCCAGGAACTCCTTCACCAGCCAGCCTGGTCCAATCAGCTGCTGGGGTCCCAATTTGAGTCTACTTCAAAAAAACAAGATGGGCAGTAGCTCAAGAGAGATGCCTAACATTGACTTCTGACTTCCACATGTACGTACAAAAGTGTCTCATAAATAAAAAAAAAAAAAACTAGAAATTGAATGGTTCCATTAAGATGCCAACACACAAGGCCAGAATGCCAAATCTACTGTGTTCTTATTCCAAGGCTTTCGAAACGCCTCCATCCCATTCTACTTTGGGCCTGAGAAATTTCTACCCCAAATATATGGTTTGTGATATAAATCCACAAATCAAACATTCACTGAAATCATAAAGAGTTCTTCATTATATGTGTAATTTGACCATTTATTAAAGAGGAGAGCAAATGTGAATACCAGTGAGATCTATGTGCTCAGTTATTGTTATGTAAAGAGTTAAATATCGACTGAATATTTTTTAAGACCTCATGACAGCTTTATTCATATTAGACACAAGGTCAGGGCAGGGAGAGAAACAAAAACTACCTTCCAAAGAGCTAAACAGACAAAATGTGGTACATCCACCCAGTAGAATAATCAGAGGCTAGCCTCCTGAGAGGCTATCCAATGCCAGGCATCAGCCGTGAACACATGTCCACATGAGCAACACTAACTGGACTCAGCAGGATAAATAAGCACACATATGTGTGAATAATTAAAGAAGACATTCTAAAGAACATCTGAAAACATGTGGCCATGGACGGAGTTGGAGGGAGGAGAGGCCAAGTGGAAATGATAAAAACAGTACTCGCGTATGAAATCGTCAAAAAATAGAAATTGTGAATTAAGGAACAAATTATTGATACATGAAACAAAATGGGATAATATCAGAACTACATTTAGTAAAAAGAATCTTTAAAAAACAGTATATTTGATGCGGTTATACCCACATGCAGTGCTAGAAGATAAAGGGCCTTTTTAGTGTGGGAAACAAGTCAGAATATCGTTTGTCCCTGAAGAGGTAATTTTGGGAACAAGCCTTAAAGAGATATTAAAGCCAAGTCGTGTGTCACAGATGTTTGTATTTTTCATAACCTACTGGATGATACACCGAATATTAGGATATCTTGTTGAATAAAAATTATCTCAAACAAGAACCTTGGGCAAATATTTAACTTTACCTAATGGCGTACATGGTGAGTATTCAAGGTTGAAATGTTCTGATGCACAATTTATGTCAAAATTCACCTTCAGAACACAAAACAAGTAGACAGCAAAATAGAGAAATGGTTATGTTGGTAGGCAAAATGATAAACAATTATTTTAGGGTGTCAGTGGTAGTGAGACCCATTGTTTTGTATTAGAAAACTAAATATAGCTAGAAAATTGCTTCTCTACGTGAAGAGCTTTAGTGTAATTTTAAAATCTCAGAAATGCTATTTGCAAACATGGGCAAGATTGTCCTGAAATCTAGGATAAGACTAAGAAGACAGAATTTTAATAAGAATAAATCATTAGGAGTCATTCTACATGAACAATTACAGACCTAAGTAGCTAATGAAAACGTGGTCTTGGCAAGAGGACACACAGATCGATGAGCAGAGCAGAACACTCTTAAGTACAGCCAGCTACAAACAGTTCAGAGGAGGAAGGAGTGTGCTTTCCAGAGATACCACCAGGGTAGCTCCACACCCACGCCTAGGACATGCAAGCCATGTCTCTCATCCTGCACCTGTAATCAGCGCAGGCCACAGTTACATTCAAATATAACAGATGTAAGTTGTACTCCAGGGGAGGTTTCCTCCCTAGTGTGCATGAAGCCTAGGTTGAACACACACACACACACACACACACACACACACACACACACACACAAAGAAAGTCATTGTCTAGGGTTTATTCCAGAGTTCTGAGACTTGACACTAAAATTACAATCCATAACAGAAAATGAATTTCATAAGCTTTAATAAAATTGAAGACTTTAACTTCACAAAGGACTGTCAAGTAGATTGAAAGATAGGCTACAAGCCTGGGAGAGGGGAAGACTTTGAAAACCAGTATCCAACAAAAACTAGTGTCTAGACTACATAAAGAACTCTCTCGGCTCAGCAGGAGAAAATGGGCAGAAGAAATGAACTGACGTGAAGTCAAAGGGCAACTGAGCACATACCATCTCTTCAAGTGTCCTTGACTGGTGCTGGAGACCCAAAGCACCAATGCGATGCCACGTCACACCTTACCAAACAGCCCACAGTGAAAAGGTGATGCACACCACTGTAAGCGGGACTCAAAGTGGGTTGCTCAGGTTACTAGTGAGAATCAAAACAGTAAAATAAGAGAGACAGCCTGGAAAACATCTTGGCATTTTCTTAACAAACACACATTTGTAACACACAACCTCTTAAGCATACACAAACACACATACACATACACACACACACACACACACACATATACACAGAGAGAGAGATAGAGAAAAAGAGAGAGAGGAAGGGAGAGAGAGAGAGGCCTTAACCTTATTGGTAGTATTAAAAAAACAAAATATGAACGAATTGTACTTCAACAGGTGAACTATAACACAGAATATGAGTCTCATGCATACTGTAGAATAATACTCAGTAAAGAAGAATACAATACTGATACACGTGACCACCAGAGACGATCCCGGGGCTATTCCACTGAATGAAAAAGGCAACTGTACAGGTCACATTCTGCACCACAGCATTTTCATAATATTTAATGATAGCATGCATATAATGTAAACATGGCATTTGTTTGTATTTGTAGATAGACATACACATACTTCTTGATAGGAACCAACTAGTGGTTACCAAGGCTTAGAGTCGATGGTGAAGAGGAAAGAACACGCTTATCCAACAGGGCTGCAGGGGAAGTGCTGGCACAATTTCTGCAGCTCTGTAATTCGACTGCAGTGAGGCTACCAAAAGCCTGTAAACTTCACAGAACGTCACAGAACTGAATCACATTCCACTCGCTCCGCTCCTGGTTTTGACTCTTTTCTGCAGACAAGTAGAAAAAGCCCAGGAGAGTTATCACAAGACTACAGAGGAGATCTCTGCACTATCCACCCTTGGGAGTGGACTCTTGGGAGATAATGGGAAACAAAAGCAGGCAGACATGAGGGACCCCTGGTGCTTGCCTCAAGAGCAGTCACTACTATGTGGTCAGAACACAGAGCATCCTGTGGTTTGCTTGTTCTGAAACAAAGTGGGAAGGAACAGGGCGGTCATAAAAAAAACCCAAAGGGCTTCCTTTCCCTGTGGACTTCATTACTGAAGGAATATGGTGGCGGAAACTAATAGGAAACTGACCACTTTAGGAAAGAGCTTCTGTTCATTCACTTATGAGAAAAATACTTGCTCTGCTCTCTCTAGGGCACCACTCGTGTGTCCTGAGCCCTGCATCCGTACCCCTTTCTCCGGGGCTCTTTCTGGAGCCCCTCCCCCAAGGTCTGAGCAGAAGAGAACAGCTCTGGACATCCTCTGCTGAAATGTTTCCTTGCTCCTAGACTCTTCTGACCTGATCGTTTTTACTTGCTATTTTTAACTCCGAAGCTGTGATATACTTCTGTAGATCCTGTTAGATCTCCACTGTGGTCTCAAACAGGCAGGAGCAGCCAGGAGCGACCATCACAGTTAAGGACTTGTTAACTGTGACAGAGAGGGTGCTGCAGACTTGCTGACCAGCTCTGGAGGCAACGTTAAGATCTGGACTTGACCGGTGCTCAGACTTCCTGCAGAACAGAGAGAGTGCCAAAGGTCCCTGACTTTGAGTCACTGCTGTGGGTGAGAATCCCCGGAAACCAATTCCAACATGAGTCAACAAGGTGGGCTTCATAGAGATGGAAGAGCAGGAATAGGTGTACTTCAGCATTGCAAGCACCCAGAATAGTCGCTTAGCATCCTGGAAAGGGCACGTGTCAGGTCCTGTGGTTTGTTGAGCATGGTTTTTTGTTTTTGTTGTTGTTGTTGTTTTGGTTTTTTTTTTTTTTTTTTTTTTTTTTTTTTTTTTTTTTAACTGGGACATGAGGAGAGCCTGCTGCTAGCTCACAACCTTCCATCTGGCAGTCGTGTTCTGTTTTATCTTCCCAAAGACTGCTGTAGGAGCCAACACATCTTGAGGGAAGGCAGTTTGGGTGCTCCACCTCCTGAGGAGACATGTGGCAGCTCATCTCCTCACCTCTTTTGAAGCTCTTGACTTCAGCCCCACTGCTGAGAGATATATGGCTTCATTAATAATTTCTTTGGAAAGTTCTACAACATAAACAAGTATAGAAGCGATTATTTAAAGTAATAAGGTATCTGTTTCTTTGCTTGTTTTCCAAAGAACCCAAGAGAAGACTCTGCCACATCCTAGGGATGGACCTTGCCTGCCAAGAAGTAGCAACATGAACCAGAGGAGCCTCTGCCCTCTGGGCTTCTTGACTGCCTTCTGTAGATGTGTTTTTGAGGATTTTTTTTTCTCTGTAGGCTGTATTTTAATGTGTTTCTCAGAATATATGGAGAACTAAAGAGGACCATTCAGCCCGCAACTTAAATCCTACTCCACAAGACTCCACCAGCATCTGTCTCCTCCCTCTGTATCCCCAGAAGACAAGAAAGGGCACTTATGAACAGGTGACCTTCCAGTTGTCCAACCAACTGTATTTGGGATCATAGTGCAGAAGAAAATCACTGGTGTCAATTCATGGGGTGGACTCTCAGAAAATAGGGATGAGTAGACTGCAATGCCCGATACAGATGCAAGCCCTCATGCTGACCCAATGTTGTCTCAAGTTCAGCATGACGCCCTCATTAGACAAGATGGAATCAATTCTCTTCACTGACTCTCCGGGATGCCTAGTTTACTTTGAAAGGGAAAAGAAGATTATTTAATTTTCAGAGGTTTCACTGTGAAGGATGAAGGAAATAATGGCACTGAGCACAGATGCTTAGAAAGTCTTTTCCTTCACACACACACACACACACCCTGCAAGAAGCCATTATTTTCCTTTTCAGTCATTAGAGAGCATTTCAAATTATTTTGAGAAGAAAAATGCCCCTCTCACAACTATAAACAGCTTCTATGGCGGCCCTCAACCTTTTAAAAGATGCTATATTTTGCAAAACTGAAATTGCATCCGACAATTGCAGAATCTCTGGGCTCTGAGCAGGCAGCCTCCTCCAATTAAGCGCCCTTCCAGCATCTGCCGCAATATTTTGCCAATAAGCCGTTCCAATCCAAATATAGTTCCGATTCTCTAGCACTTTCTGTAGCAATTAAGTGTGTATTTTTTAACATCCCCGTGTTACATTTGGCCTTCGTTCTGTGGCCACCTGCAGTCTAATTCTGGCTCCCCTGCACTCTGCATGCTCCTGCACTGTTGCCTGCCCTCCCGGCCTCACCTCTCCAATCTACTGAATCCAAGAACAAAGAAAATCATTGGCTCCTTGTTCTTCACCATCTGAGATATGAAGCCATAGGCCCTCGGTGTCCCTTGGTTACTAAAGAAACATCTGTATGTCTGCCTGGACATTACTTATTGATACACACCCCTCCAAGTATTTGCCTGCCCACTCACTCTAAAGCATCTACCTGCACAGGCAGTTCAATGCCATACAAATCCCTCCTGAATTTATCCTCACAATGTTCTGGGGAGGTGCTGTCCTACCAGAGTGGCTCCTGAGGCAACCTCTGTCTCTGTAGTAGGAACCCAGATGTAGGAAACTTGTCGGGGGAAATCACCAGGGAAAGGAGAAGCAGGTAGGAAGAAGCCAAGGATCAAGGTACCCATGGGGGTGATGTCACCTGTGGAGATGTGAGCATCAATCAAAAGCTCAAACATGATTTTCAGTGGTGTCCTCCAAAGTGAGAGGCAGGTCACATTCATGTTGGCAGTCGTGGAAGGTTTGAAGTTGCCAGGAAAAGATGAGCAGGAAGGCCAGCATTCTGAGACCTCAATGAATGAGTAGAAAAGTTGGTCAACTTCACTGAGATTCTATGCCACAACTTCCAGTGGGTCCCTGGGTCCCTGCCTCAACTGTCTGCTGTCTGCTGGCCTGCACCCACCCTGTTCCTTCATGTCCCTTTCCCTCCTTTCTACAAATCCCTGTCAATATGCTCAGCACACACTTTCTGATGAATGCTGTCTTTGCTCTGCTCACCCCTCAAACTCTTGTCTTGCAAAGCAAATCACTCAAAACAACCACCCTTGAGTAGCCGCTCTTCTCTGCTTTCTAGCGTCTATGTTCCAGGCATTGCAACTGAAGCTCTAAGATGCAGTGGAGCCTTTTCCTGGAGAAGGCAGGGCCATCCCCTGCCTGGACCCAAAAGCAAAACTTCCTCCAGGTCTGCTGCTTCAACCCTACAGATTCCTTCCTGAGCTTACATACTAGGCTATCTCTGCCCCTGGACAAACCTCTCATTATCATGAGAAGATAGCTCTTGCAGAACCACAAACCTGGAGATCGGAGAATCTCCTCATCTAGACCCAGAACAGGAATATTGGATCTGTGAAGGAATGAATTGCTCACTTTTGGTCCAGGTAGACGGTGAGTTTGCATGGCAGCCCAAGCTAATTCATAAATTTGCATATCAATAATTGCCATAGAACAAATGTCTTGAGTCTGTGCTCCATGACCGTTGAAACACTTTCCTTCCAGATACTAATGCTTCTATGTCCACTAAATGGTAAGCGAGGACCTGGATTATAAGGATGAGGTCCCTATGATGGGGTTAGTGCCCTCTTAAGAAGAGGAAAACACTTCATAGGATTCTTTCTCCTTCATGTGAAGACACAGTAGGAAGTGAGTGTGCGTGCCAGGAAGTGTGCTTTTACCCTTTCTCCACCTTGATCTTAGACATTGACTCTGAAAACCTGAGAGGGATCAATATGTAAACCACCCAAACCATCTTTCTGGAAGACCCCATAGGGAGCTATGCAGCTCATCTGGACGCTAGATGTGACAACTTGATTCATCATGCTGCAGGGAGTATCCCATGTATCCCAGGCCCTTAAGTTGCAGACAGTGGTGTGCTGAGAAAGATGTGATTTATTCCTGATCCAGGACCAGAGTTCTCACCAACTGCTAGACGTTGCCTGACACTGAGTATTTAATTTCCTACAATTTTTAAAGTTCCTTTAAGAACACCTCTGACTTTGTTTACTGTTTTAAAAAATGTGAAAGAGAAACGAGATGACATAGAGTCTACTGTTAGCTTTTGAAGTATTAGACTATGTAGATATGTTAATCATATGTGATAACTGTCATGGCGAATACTGTAGTTTCTGGGAAGATTGTCATATGTATTATTCCTTTGGGTTTGGTTTAGAATTTTCTCTAAAAGAAAATGTGTGTTTAAGAAAGTATTCTGTATGTCCTCTTCTAACTACAAAGTTTGTCATTGCAACTTTTTTAAAAACACTTCTGCAAATACAACCATGGTCATCTGTTCCCCTGCTTCAGCTCCTCTTCCTCCAAGATGGAAGACAAATCATTGTCTCTTGAAGAAGAGTGGACTTGTGCTCTAGCCCGTAGCTTACCACGTTCCATTTAAAGCTAACACTACGTAAGTCAGAGCAAACAGGATATCTATTTTTAAATGTTAAAATAATTAGAAGAAAAGCATTGCTTAACTTAAAGGAGCAATCCATTTCAGATCCCTCCTAACACACAGGGCATCATAACGAAGGCATTTCTACCAATATATAAGATGAGAATCGCTAATGCAGTTTACATTTTTCCTGTATGTATTAATAAATTCTGGGATTCTCCTGGGTATTAGCAAAAAGAATGCAGATGTTATAAATGAAAAAATAAGACCAAAATATTACAAATATTGATTTGGAAAATGGTTTACTGCTTCCTTACCTTTTCTTAGTTTCCTAATACGAAAGGTTGAATATAGATTTGCCATCTTACTTTTTAAAGATTTAATTGTTCTGTGTGCCTGTGCACCACATGCATGCAGTGCCCTCAGAAGCCAAAGAGGGACGCAAAACACTAGAGAAGGTTGTAAGGGGCCACATGGGGGTTGAGAAACCTAAGCCTGGTCCTGTGCAAAATCAGCCAATGCTCTTAACTATTAACTCATCTCTCCAGCCCCATCTTCTTTTTTAATACAAGAATTTATGCAATAAATTTTCCTTCAATTACTAGCATAGCTGTATCCTGCATTCTTCTATATATTTTTCTTATTATTCATAGTTTAGACTGCTTCCCTCCCCACCCCAGACGTTCCAGGGGGTTCACAGGTGGCTTAAGATGATGTAGTTTAATTTTCGGGTATTTAGAGACTTTCTCTCCCTCTGTTTCTGATTTCTGTTTCAATTCCATTATATCTAGAATGCACTGCACAAATTCAGTTTTCCCTAATATGTTAATGTTTAATTTGGGGTCCATGAATCTTTTAGAGTGAAGAGTCCTTGTTTATTGGAAAAGACTGTCCCTGCTCTATGGTATAATATTGTCTACATTAATTAGATGCAATTGGTTAGAGAGCTTAATTTTTCTGTGTTCCTGCTGGTTTTTTGTCTGCTCTATAAGCCGCCTAGAGAGGCGTGTTGAAATATCCCACTATGACCATAAGGGTGTTGTTTGTAATGTTACCCACAAGGTTTTAATTTCTGTGATTTTAAGTGAGTTCACACTCAAGAGTCTTGTTCTATTGAACCTTTTTAGTTAGGTAGTGTGGCTCTCTGTCCCAATAATAGTCTATGCTCTGCAGGCTATTTTGCCTGGTAACAGTATAGATATTCCATATTTCCTATTCAGATTTTACACTGTAGCATTTTCTAGCTTTCTACTTTCAGCCTCGCTGAAAAGTATGGCATTTGAAATAAGTACCTTCCAAATAACAGAGATTTGAGCCAGTTCTTTAAAAAAAAATCTATCTAAACATTCTCTGTCATTTACTTGGTGTGGTTACCAAGCAATGATTTCTGGATGGAACTCCAATCACTCAGGAAATAAAAGCCAGAAGCAACAAACAGAACTGGATAGAATTAGAAAGCTGTGTCTGTGCCACCAAGGAAACAATCAATACAATCAAGTAAGGGCCTACAGAATGAAGAGAAGATCTTTCCGCTAGTCATCATTAATTCTCAATTACACAAAGAGCCCAAAAGGGCCATCAACAAAAGGACAAATAACCCAATCAATCAATCAATGGAAAGTATGGAAACAGACAGCTCTGAAAAGAACTCATACAAATCCCTGGTAAGTGTCTGCAGGGGGAGGGAATCCTCAATACCTGTGGCCATCAGTGATTCAAGAGCAGCCTGAGCTACAACAAAGGGGGAGTGGACAGCTCATGAGGACACTAAGTAAAGGGACCCTGCTGTGGTGGCCATTGGTTGTCCGCTTGACTCCAAGCAGCTGGGCATGTCTGTGAGAGATTTTCTTAACTGGATCATTTGAGATCAGATGATGTGCCCTAAGTCTGGGCCACACACACACTGGTGGTGGTGGCCCTCATAAAGGGACATGGAAGAAGGAAGATTTTGCTTTTTATCCTGCTTGTCCTCACTCTTGCGGCCAAGGTATCTACCTCATTGCAGAGGCATTTCTTCACCTGAGTCAAAACTCACTTCCGCAGGATTCCAATATCGACTGAAGACCAGCAGCTCTCTAGGAATTTGCCAAGGTTTCTGCACCAGATTGAGACTACTGAGACATCCAGCATGGTGAACTGAGCAACTGCCAGAGTCTCTGCCTTTCCACTGGGACTGCAGCCTGTAAGACACTCTAATCTCTTTCCCTCTCCCCTCTCCCTTCTCCCCTCTCCCTTCTCCCCCCTCTCCCGTCTCCCCTCTCCCTTCTCCCCCCTCTCCCCTCTCCCCTCTCCCCTCTCCCCTCTCCCCTCTCCCCTCTCCTTCTTTCTCTCCCTCTTTCCCTTTTTCCCTCTTTCCCTCTTTCTCTCTCTTCCTCCCTCCCTCTCACTCTCCCTCCTTCTGTCCTTCCTTCCCTCCCTCCCTTGCTTCTCCTCCTTCCCTCCCTCTTCAGTCCACACATTCATTCTATCAGGTTGTTCCTCTGGAGAACCTGATGAGCACATTTGTATGTGGCTGATGGAAATACAAACTTCTAGAAACATTATAGAAGCTCTAATAGGAGTTTCTGAAAATAGACTCACCATACAATCCAGGTACACACCACTCCTGAAGAAACCAAAGTCAGCAATACAATAGAGACGCCTGCACACCAGGCGTGGAATCAGCAGAGGTGTCCATCAATGAATAAAGTGCAGCACACATACACAGTGGAGTTTTACACCGTGTAAACAAGGAGATTCTCTTCTTGCAGAAAAAAAAAATGGAAGAGGAAGTTAGCATACTGTGTGAAACAAGCCAGTCTGGGAAAGACAAATGCCACATGTTTTCTTTCATATGTGGGGAAAAAAGAGACAAGAAAGAGGATGCTAGAGTTTATTGGAGCAAAGGGCAGGATGGAAGAGGGAGGAGACAGGAGACCTCTTCCAGAAGTAGTAAGGATGTGCATGTAGCTAGACCTGAGCTAGGCACAAGTACGCACAGGAAGGTGACAGCAAAACCTTTAATTTGTATAAGTATGAGGCATGTAGCTCAAGCCACTTATATTTGGAATAATCATCACTACATTTGGATTTAAATCTACCATTTTATTTGGCTTTTTTTTCTGTTGTTTTCTTTCCCTCCTGTATTTGCTCTCCCACTTTATGAATTCTGGTTTTGTTTGAATTTCTTTGTATTTTTGTAGCAGTGGCTTTGGGATTATAAATTGCATTCTTACTACTTCCCCTCACATAGAATCTATGTTTTAACACTTCAGCAGGACTGTAGAATGTCTGTGATTGCAGATACTCCTTACCCCGCCCCCTGCCTATACCACTATTTTGTAATGAGTCTAGAAAGATAGATTAGTTGCTAAAGCTTTCATTGAAAGCATGAAGACCTGAATTCAAAGAAAGAAAGAAAAAAAGAAAGAAAGAAAGAAAGAAAGAAAGCAAGAAACAAACAAAGAAAGAGGGAGGGAGGAAGGGAGGAAGGGAGGAAGGGAGGAAGGGGGAAAGGAAGGAAGGAAGGAAGGAAGGAAGGAAGGAAGGAAGGAAGGAAGGAAGGAAGGAAGGAAGGAAGAGCAAGGCACTGTGCCCCTGTGCTTGTAATCCCAGTACTCAGGGAAGCAAAGATGGCAGATTCCCGGGATTCTGAGGCGAAGTCAGCTTTGACAGCTTGGCAAGAAACAGACTAGTGAAAGATCCTGTCTCAAAACAAAAGTAAAATAACAACCACAAACATCTAAGGCAAAACAAAACACCAATGGATGGGTTGATGGGTATACATGAGGCAAAATACTTTGTGTTGCCTTCTGGCTTCTACATACACATTCACACATGATGTGCATCTGTCCACATACATGTACACACAGATGAATAAGGAAATTGTATGCTGGCAACTCTATCAGGCAATGCTATGCTTGTCAACAAGCATAATGTGTTAAGGGGAAAACTTCTATTTCCATACATA
This sequence comes from Arvicanthis niloticus, assembly GCF_011762505.2. Taxonomy (NCBI): domain Eukaryota; kingdom Metazoa; phylum Chordata; class Mammalia; order Rodentia; family Muridae; genus Arvicanthis; species Arvicanthis niloticus. The sequence goes on from NC_047664.1 coordinate 33,809,050, forward strand.
TCGATGTCTCAGGTGGCTCTGCCCTCATTTCCTGACACTCCATTCCCCTCTGTGTCACTGTCCTTAACATCATCATGGAACAGACAGTCCTGTTTGGTTGTCTCAGTATCCTGCCATCTGAGCCATCTTTATGTTACTTTCATTTGTGAAGTATATATTTCCTCTGGATGTAAAGTCATGAATTGACAGCTTTTATGTTGTTGGTTTTTTAATGTGCAAAGAATGAGAGATTTTGGAACACTAGATACTAAATGGGATGTTTTCACCAAACCCTCCTCTCAGGGCTCAGAGATCCATGAAGACTGTAATAGCTGAAGAAGAAAATGACTCCAAGCAAGTAGCAAGACTAATGCACATGTCAGTTCACAGAGACCGTGGCAGCATGCACAGGACAGGTTCAAGCCAGATGGGGTCCTGGCATTGAAAATAAAAAGTGGATCCCAGCTCCCACCCCCAACCAAAACCTCTTGCCGTTGGCCCCTGCTTTCATGTAAAAGGTAGTTTTCCTCAGTGGTGTCTCACTGGGTATATTAATCACACTTCAGGGCAGACCTGTGTCCAGCAGTAGACCACAAAACAAACTCACCGATATTTTCATAGACTTTTTTTTTTTTTGTCTCAGATTGCTTTATTGCTTTGTTTGTGGAGTTTTTTGTTTGTTTGTTTGGTTGGTTGGTTGCTTGGTTGGTTGATTGGTTGGTTTTTGGTTTTCGTCTTACTGATATTTGGTTGTATATTTTGGTTTCCATATTTGTGGGTTGTGTATATGCTTCTTGATTTTGTTTGTTTGTTTGGGGTTTTTTTTTTCTAGTTAGTTAGGTAGTTAGTTAATTTGCTTTCTTGTTTATCTTTTAAAAAGAGAAAAAGAAAGGGTGTGGAAAAAGGGTGGGTGGATGAGGGGGTGAGTAGGATTTAGAAGGAGGAGACAGTATGATCAGATTATATTGTATGAAAGTTTTCTTCAATAAAAAATAATTTCTGTATTATTTTATATTTCTTCCTGGTCTCTGTGTTCAGAGGACAATCCACAATATCTTAACTATTATTCCTTCGTTACTGTGGCATCTCCCAAAATGCTTTCACGCTTTCTCTGGATCTTTATTATATGTCTTTATTGGGTTTCTGCGCATTTCAACATGCTGACAGTTTATTGATCTTAAATCTGTAGATTACATGAGATTTCTGCAGCCATTATACCCTCAATATGTTATTGGTACCATCTCACTCCATTTCCCTTCTGAAACCCTGCACACAAATGCAAGACCTTTTTACCACTGCCCCATGGGTGCCAGGCCTTTACTGATGCTTCTTAACTTAGCCTTTCTCCTCTGCAATGTTCGAGACTGACTTCTTTCCCTTCTACACTCTGGCACTGTCTTAGAAAAGACACCATGACCAAGGCAACTCTTATGAAGGGAAAACATTTAATTGAGGCCGGCTTACAGTTTCAGAAGTTTAGTTCTTTGTTGTCACGGTGGCAAACGTGGTGTTGGAGGAGGGGCTCAGAATTCTACATCTTGATACAAAGGCAGCAGAAGGAGACTGTGTGTCACACTGGGTGTACCTTGAGCATAGGAAACCTTAAAGCCATCCCCCACAGTGACACAGTTCCTCCAGCTAGGCCACACCTCCTAATAGTGTCACTCCTGGTAGGTCAAGCATTCAAACACATGAGTCTATGGAGCCCATACCTATTCAAACCATCATGGCCACCCAGGCTGTTTTTGTTAGTTTGTTTTGTTTTGGTTTGTTTTGGTTTGGTTTGGTTTGGTTTGGTTTGGTTTGGCTTTGGTTTGGTTGTGATTCCAAGTTCTTAGAGCCTTTTCTTTAGGAAAGCAATTTAAATTTTTATAAATCATTTCATATAGTAACAAAAAAAACAATGTCCCACTAAATCTCCCTCAATGAATGAGTGCAAGGTCACCTTGACCATCCCTAGAACCAAAACAGCTAAGTTTAATAGAAGGTTTATTGATGTTATTTTATATTTTTGAGTATTTACCTGCATGTATGTATGCATACCACATGTGTTCCTGGAACCCATAGACTTTGGAAGAGAGCATCAGATCCCCCAGAACCGAAGTTATTGAAGGTTATGAGCCACCATATGGGTGCTAGGAATTGAACCTAGGTTCCCTACAAGGTCAGCCAGTGCTCTTAACCAATGAGCCATCTCTCAAGGCCAGGGATAGCAGATTTTTTTTAAAAGAAGCATCATGTAAAAAAGAAAGAAGAAAATCAGAAAACAAAAATGAAGAAGGATGGGGCTGGGGAAATGGCTTAGTGAGGGCCAGACCTCAAGCATGAGGACCTGAGTCTGGACCTTCAGCACTCAAGTAAAAAGCTACCTTCACTAGCACTGTCTTAGTTGGAGTCTCTACTGCTGTGAGAAAACACTATGCTTTTCTTCCCAGCAAGTTGGAAAGGAAGGGGTTTATTTGGCTTATGCATCCACAGCATTGTTCATCAACAAAGAACATCAAGACAGAGACTCAATCAGACCCGGAACCTAGAGGCAGGAGCTGGTGCAGAAACCATGAAGGGGTGCTGCTTCTTGGCTTGCTCTGCCTGCTTTCTTGTAGAACCACCAGGACCACCAGTCCAGGGATAGTACTACCCATAATGTACTGTCCCCCATCAATCACTACTTAAGAAAATGCCCTACAGGCTTGCCTACAACTCAGTCTCATGAAGGCATTTTCTTAATTGATATTCCCTCCTCCCAAATGACCCTAGCCTGTATCAAGTTGACATAAAACCTAGCCAGGAGAAGTATTCGCCTATAATCTCAGCATCAGACAGTAGAGACAGGAGGTCCCAGGGACTTGCATGGCCTAGCCACATCAGTGAACTTCAGATTCAATGAAAGACTCTGTCTTAAATATATAGTAGATGAGGCTGGAGAGGTGGCTCAGTGGTCAAGAGCACTGGCTGCTCTTCTGGAGGACCCAGGTTCAATTATCAGCACTCACATGGCAACTCACAGCTGTCTGTAACTCCAGGATCCGACACCTTCACACTGACATACATACAGGCTAACTTGGTTAGACTGGCACAGTCTGGGAAGTTACTAAAGCACCTCCAGTAGCTTGTGGGAAGCTACTGTGGGAATTCACTCACGTGCCTGTGAATTCTTCAGAGATAATTAGAACATGAGGACTCTGTCCTAATGAATGGGTTCATCCAATGAAAGAATCATCATAGACTATTGGAAAGTGCTGGGGATGTGGGATATAGGGTCTGGTTGGAGACAGTAGGTCAGTGGTAGAATGCTCTCTACTCTGCTTCCTGTTCACCACAGTGGAAGCTGTTGTGCCATACTGCCACAGGGATGGAAACCTCTGAAACCATTACCAAGAGAAACCTTTCCTTTCATAGTTTGTCATATGGTGACCACATCAGTGAGGCTAGAGTAGTCCACCTCTGAGGGATCTGACTTGAGGACCACCAAGATTTAGCCCTACAGCCCATTCATTGCCCACTCATTAATAGTATAGTCATCGTACATACAGGCTGTTCATGTACTCTGTAAGTGGTCTTAGCAAATTGATGAACTTGAGAGAGGACTGTGAAAATATCTGACTTTTGGCTAGAAGGGAAGTAGGGACTTCATTGTCACTAGCATCTGAAGCTGGGGCATTGCCCTTTAATTTGTTGGGTCCCTTGGTAACTGGAATCGGGTTTGAATTGAGTTGTTGCACAGCCAGCTGGTGCTGGAGAATGATGTTGGAACTCACATGCCTTCAAGCACAAAGGTATAGCTTTGCCCAAAGACAGTGTCTGTCTCGCAACTGCTGAAGAGAACCATAGTCAAATGGTAACTTAAGGGATACAAACAGATTTTATTCAGAAACCATTGCACTAGGGGAGAAGACTTCAGTCTAAAACTCAGCTCAGTTTCATACATAGAAGAAGAGAGGAGTGGTACCCAGCAGACAGGAAACAAGCAAGAGCAACATTAGGTAACAGGGATGCCGGCTAACCTGGCCTGGCAGTACTCTTGCAGAATAGGGGTTGTTAGGCATCATGCAGAAAGTTCTGGAAGATGAGGAACCTGTTCAGAGATTGAGAAAGATGCTCTTTAAACAACCTTAGCAGAACTCATGCTGCTATGATTTGAGTATAAAATCTATTCTATGGATTCACATGTTTGAACACTTGGTCCCCAGCTGGTAATTTTGAGATGTTGTGGAACCTTACAGGGGTGGAGCCTGACAGAGAGGGGTCACTGCAGGTGGGTCTTGAGGTTTATATTCAGTCTCCACTTCCAATCTGCTCCCCACTTCCTGTCTGCCCCCCCACTTCCAGACTGAGGATGTATTGTATCCAAGTGCCTCTCATTTCTGCTGCCATGCCCACTCCGCCAGGCATCTCTTCTTAAACTGTCCATACCAAAATAAACCCTTCATTCTTTAAGTTGCTTCTTGTCAGAGATCTTGTCACAACATGAAAAAAGTAGCTCTCCTGATTAGCTTTCTACTGTATGGTAAAGGCCAGGACCAAAAGCAACTTTGTGGGAAAAGGGTTTATTAAGCTTGTAGATCCTGATCACAGTCTATTATCAGGGGAAACCAAGGTAAGAACTCAGGAAGGAACCTGGAGGCAGGAACTTAAGCAGAAGCCATAAAGGAGCGTTGCTTACTGAGTAGCTTGTTCTCCATGGCTTTGCTCAGCCTGCTTTCTTATATGACTCAGGACCATCTGCCAGAGGTGGTACCACCCAGTGGTCTGGACCCTACCACATCAATCACTAATCGGGAAAAGGCCTTACAGACTTGCCTACAAGCCTACCTGGTGGAATCATTTTCTCAACTGAAGTTTCTCTTCCCAGATGACTCTACCTTGCATCAAGTTGACAAAAAATATACACGCTGTAACTAGACTTGGTAGATGGAAGGCCAAGGTCAAAGCTTATTGAAAAGAGGCCACGTTTGGGGGGGGGGGGTCCATCTAAAGTATAGCTAAGAAAAAAATCTATCACAGCCAAGATTTATTGGATGGACATAGTATTAGAAGCATAGAATGATGTGTAACAGATATCACTCTCTTTCATTCTCTCTCTGTCTCTCTCTATCTCTGTCTGTCTCTGTCTCTGTCTCTCTCCATCTCTGTCTCTCTCTGTCTCTCTGACTCTGTGTGTGTGTTTTTGTGTGTGATGTGTTTGTGTGTGTGTGTGTCTGGTGTGTAAGGCCCTAGAACTCAATACTCCACACATACATGTTAAAACATGTAAAATGTGTGGGCTGGTATAAGTGGGCCTCTGTTGAAGACATTCACTGCTAAGCTCTATGATAAGGCTCATTTACAGGAAGCCAAAGCCAGGAGACAGTGGAGATATCAGTGGATATGGTGGCCCTGTGTGCAAAGCACCTGCTTCTTCCACAGCTAAAAAGGCTGGGAGGAGAAAGAGTGGGAGCTGATTCCAAATAGAGGAGGTTGGCTTCAGGGATTAGCATAAACACTCCCAAGTGCTTCTTGATTAGACGAGCCCCCAGCTGGCTTCACAACAGCAATGTGCCTTTGAAAACAAAACACTCCCTAAAAATAGTTGTCTCCTAGGATTTGAGAGGCAATGAGTTTTCGGAGACAAGTTTTCTGGGGTTTCAATAGAATCCCTGCCAGGCCTAACCCAATTTGATGAAAACTCACCAGATCTCTCTTGGGTAGGCTGCATCAGTTTGCTTCTCTGTCACTGTGATAAAACATTAACCAAAACCAACTTGTGGAGGAAAGAGTTTATTTCATCTTACAACTCCCAGGTCACAATCCATCACCGAGGGAAGACACGGCAGGAAGCAGGAGGGAAAACAGAAACCATAGGAGAACACGGCCTATTAGCTAGCTTCTTCTGGCTTTCTCAACCACTTTTCTTACATAGTCCAGGCCCACCTGCCCAGGGATTGCACCACTCACAGTGGAGTGGACCCTCCTGTATCAATCCCCAATCAGAAATGTCCCATAGACATGTCCATAGACCAATCAGATAGAGGCAATTCCTCAATCGAAGTTTCCTCTTCCCAAGGGACTCTAGTTTATGTCAAGGTGAAAGAACTAGTCAACACATAGTGGGGAGCAGGCCATGGCTGGACCAAACAGACTCCAAGCCTGTCTCTGTCCAGAACAATGGTCAGAATTCTGAGTATATTTCTTCTGTGCCCCTCTATCATTTAGAAAAATAGATTCAGCTTGGAGCAAAACAGATACAGGGTTGAGTTGGCCAGCCCTGGACGTTGTTTCAGGGAGGTGCTAGATCCATGGGTGTTGGTCATTTCTGCTCCCCCTCTAAAGAAGGTACTTTCACAACTTCTCTCCTTTACCTGCCTGGTGCTCCTGGAAGGACTTTGAGGCTGTGTCCCAAGAAACCCATCCCAATTTTAAAATACCATAAAGTGGAAAATGCAGTAAGGTCACCTTACCTTCCAACACCACAGCACCATGGACTGTCAGGTGTTACATATGTCCCCTCGAGCCCTCAAGGCTGTCTGGGAGCATCTGCCATCATCCAGAATCATGAGAGAGGCTTCAGGAGGAGATCCAAAGTCAGACCCTTAAAGTACAGTTCCCACCAAATGCATATTGCTTTGAACAATCATAACATGGAATATTTCAAACCATTGTTAGCTGGGGGTGGACTGTGTATGTCTTTCACTTCAGTGTAATGGGTGGCGATATCCATCAAGCTCTGAAGACAGATAATGAGGTCCTCATTTTTATGCAGTTGCCAGGCAGCATAGGGTAGCTAGCCAGCATTTAAAAAGTGAAATTCTAGCATTCTTGATAAGGACTATTTCATGAGCCACGTGTCCACTACTCAAAAAGAACTACTCTTTTGCCCACCCTCAGCCCATGCCTCCTTCTGACCAGCTTTTTTATTGGTGCCCAGCCTGCTTTTCTCCCATGGAACCCCTCAGACCATCTCTGTACCCCTTACCTTGGGTGGCTTCTCTATGGGCAATTGTAATAGAAGTTGAGGCTGACAGAAGCTTAGCAATGATGCCAGCGGCTCAGAGACTATACAAGTGGGTCCAAGTGCACTCAGTCTTACCTTCCCAATGTGCTAGGGTTTTCTAAAGGACCCCGAAGCCTACCTCTGCCAGAAGCTGGACATGCAAGATGCTGCTTTCCCTGTAGACAGCTGAGCTGCCTCAGATGGGGCAAGGCCCCAGTCTCTGAGTGATAGGAGCCCAACTGGCCCTCCTCCCATGGGTGGGTTGCTGTTCATGAATGCTGGGTCTGGCTCCTCACCACCCAGCAGCAGATGAAGGACTTCTCCCATAATTCTCACTAGAGCCTTTTCCTGAGAGGATTGATCTAGCTGTTTTCAACCCTGACCCAGGGACTTGACTGGTCCTGAGACAGCATTTTGTATCTCCAGAGCTTCCTCAACCAGGATGTATATTGCCAGAACATGAAAGGCTGTGTGGTGACATCACCTCTCCTGAATGTCTCAACATGTTTCCATGTCTCTCACTGTAGTTGTCTCTGTTTTCTGGCTATAAAATGGTGGTATTGGGCAGGTAGTCTCTCAGGAGCTTTGAGGCTCAAAAAAATGGCACTATTTTAAGAGCAGCAAGTCCAGGTTCCTTTCCTCTGGATGAGGAAGTGCATGTCTAGAAGAGAAATTGCAGGCTCAAAGGCCAAGGTCTAAGTCCCACCGAAGTCGCTCTTCTGTCAAACACAGGCTGCCAATAAAGCATCCCTGAAGAGTCCCCTCTCAGCCTCACAAGAGGGACACACCAAGAAGCAGGACTGTAAACACCATGGTGTGCACAGCTCCCACCCGGTCAATGACCAAGCTGCCCTTCTGGCTTCACTGAGGCAGGACCTGGGATGGGGTGTCCAGGGAGATCACTCAGATCTGCCATTAAGCCAAAAATACTAGATAGAAGTTTAAGAACAAGACTCGGCCACAAAGGTGGCATCCAACAGCTTTTTCTGAGGCAATTTGAAAACTGATTTTTTTAAACATGAAAACCCAGATCTCAGTTGCTCCTGAAAAGTCTGGTGAACTCTCAGCCTTGGCCTCTCTGGCTACAAGAGGCTAACCTGCTATAAACACAGTAAACAGCTGGCCAGCTCCTCTCACTGTAGTCTGGGCCTGTTCCTGGGGCATCAAAAGTGGGAAAAGATGAACAAGATGACCTCTGAGGCTCCTTACGTATTTCCGATATAATCAGGAGGAAGTTGATTTCACTTAACAGCGCTGTATCTTAAACGGTCCATTAAACATTTAGACCTTGGGTAACAGGCCTTCTGGCTGTTCCTTGCTTGGGCTACAGAACCTGAGGGAGGCTACTGCTGAGAGCACACTGGTCTTGTTCCTCAAGACAGAGGGAGGAAACATGGATGATTCTGGAGATCAATCCCTGAACACCTGCATGTTCTATCAACAAACACCTGCATGACCTCTGTGTCCATGTGAGCATAAGATGGAAACTATAACTATACCCGCCACTCATCCAAGTGCCCCTTCCTTCCTTCCTTCCTTATACAAACTATAGAGGAAAAAAAACATGTTCTTTAGAGCTCAGCTGCCTAGACTCGGCACTCCCCCCAAGATGGCACAGCAGCTGCCCCTGGAGGGGTGATAGATGCCCTTATGGGCCACCCCTTTGAGAATAGGCATCTAGAGGAAATGTAGCATTCATTCATTTGTTTATTTATGTATGCTTTTTCAATCATACTGCCTTTGTTGTACACCAATTAGAACTGCTGGGTCTGAAACAGACAACACCAAATGCTGGTGAGGACAGTGAACCATAAGAACTCCATGAGAATGCAGGATTGAGCTTCAGAAGACAGGTCAGCCATTTCCTACAGCATTCTACATACTCTCCTCAAAAACTGAGCAATCTACTCCTGGGCACTCACCCAAAAGAACTGAAAGCCTATATCTATACAAAAGCATGGACACGGAAGTCTATTCTGCTTCACACATAGCTGGCAAATTTGCTCAGGTGAGTTGACAGGTGAGGAGGGTCATGCGTTGTAAGCCAGTCTAGCCTAGACAACACAGTGAGACTCTATAAGAACCAAAACTGGCCGTGACTCCTCAAGACAGAGGGAAGAGACACAGATGATTCTGAAGATCTATTCCTGAAATGATGTCTCTATCAGAGACAAACTAAGATGTCCTTCGGTGGGTGGATGGATAAGCACACTATGATGTACCCAACAATAGAGTATTACTCAGCACTAAACCAAACTAACCTATAGTGATTAAGACACGGAGCAAACTTAACTACATATTACCAAGTGAAAGATCTGTGAAGACAGCAAACTAGAAGTCAAAAGCTATGACATTCTAAAAAAGGAAAAACTAGAAAGAGAAGAAAAAGATGAGCGATCACCAGTGGTCAGGGTGGGGAAGATGAGTAGAAGAAACTGGAATGACACACAACAGTGAGAATCCTGGGTGAATTTACATGTTACTCTACATTTATTTAAACATACACGGTGTGCAATATCAAAGATGAACCCGAGTATAAACTATAGATGCAGAACAATGATGTCAGTGGACTATAATTAAGTGAGACTGATGCGTAGGGGTGAGAGGACCATGAGAAAAACGTCCGTGTTTTCTTTTTCATTTTTTCCAGACACTGGAAAGGAGCTGAGCATCTCCCCGTGAGACACAAAGCAAAAAGCGTTCTGGATGTGCTGACTCAAGGAATCTCACAAAATGCCGAAATCAACAATTTCATCACTGTGACCCAGACCAAGTCAGCTCTGAGCTGCAGCACCTGCTGGTGGCTCAGGAGACAGCTTGTGCCATCCTGCCTGGCACAGACAACTACTCTGGAAGATCACCTAGCTGAGCGGTGTGTGGATGGGACAGAGTCTGGACCAGGAAGGGAGCTGGGTGGAAATGAAGCTAGGTGAGAAGGGGAACAGGACAGGAAGTGGCTAGTTGAGAAAAAGCTAGACATGAAGGGGTCGAGGCAGCAGCAAGCACGACAAAGGGATATGGTTCTCACAGAACCGGCTTCCCATGTTGATGGGCAGTACCTGGCAGAGGTGTGTGCAGCCAGAAAATGACAATAATCTTCCCTTGTGGTAGCACCCCGGAAATGACATCGCTTTGTCTGTGATTCACCTCATTCGTTTCTCTTGACTCTATAAAGGAGATGGACCACCTAACCTCTTCAAACTGCCATCTCTCCCCATGTGGAAGAAAGCCATGCCCCAGATTTGCAACCCAAGGCCACCTGTGGCCACACCTGCCCTTCCCCACCCAACAGGTGCATGGCTCCTTGCATTTTGAGTCACAGAAATGTTTTCCTTGGGTGTCTTTGAATAGTGTGAGTATTTGGCTTTGCTCTTTGTGCTACCTCAGGCTTTCTGCATCATCCCTTTATCCTTTCTCTTTGATTCAGCATCTGGAAAATCTCCGATTTTATTTATGCGACTGATTTGCTTCTCCATAGTGTGTGTCTGCACTTCACTCTATCGATGGGCTTTTAGTCCTGCTATTTATAATCCATCTCCTCCCTCATGGCCTTTCTTGCACCCTTTGTCCTCTCTGTCACCTCTAGGTGTTTGCTTTGGCCCCTTTTTATCTCTCTTGTCACTAATTTTGGTATGAATGCAGCACTCACCACTCTGTCCTTGTCCTTACTAGGATGGATGCTACACCTAGTCAGTCAGACTCACCACCACTCTTTGTTTGAAGGTCCCTATTTTGTACATTCCAAATTTCTCATTCATCCTTACAGAGAGAAGCTGCATCTCACAGAACATTATTCAGTCACATCACTGTAGCTATTAGAGCCTAACTCCCTCCACATGAGCCCAGCGAGGACCAAGCTTCCAAAGCCTTACTTTATTCATAGTGCAGGACATACAGCCTCCAGACAGTGGATGAATTCAGCTTTTGGTCTTGTCCCATTTGTAGCGTACTCAGCAAAAACAGTGAGCAACATGTGTTTCCTCTGGGCATGTGCATGCATGTGCAACCGTGAGTGTATCCGTGCGTGCGCACGTGTGCGCGCGCACATGCGAAAGTTTCTTGCTCTGAGTGGTTGTTGAGCCCGTTGATTGGTTAGTGAGTTTCATCTGTTTGGTTTTGGTTATTCACTGTATTCCAGGGGTCGGGTTCCAAACATAACTCTTGATCCCTACTCTCTCACCTCAGAGGTCAGTGCGTTCTTTAAGTCCCTGGTCACTTGTTTACAGTGAACTCTCCAGTAGCCTCCTAGGCATTGGGCATCTGCGTTGCATGAAGCTGTGCAGGGAGATCATGAGGTCTGGCTGGCTGGGATTCAGTTCTATCCCAGAACTTTGGACTTCCGTTGAAATTTTGCCTAGCCAGCTAAGATTTCCAAATTTGCAAAATTAGCATTAAAATATTCAAAGAGCAAAGTTTCCTCGTAAGATCAGCAATTCTTCTCCCTTCTTTAGCAAAGAACCCCAAAATATCTCCTCTGCTCACATTTTGTCGCATTTCCTTCTCCAGCTCAGCTGAACAAAGGGGCTAACCCGGGCAAAGCAAAAGGCATGATGTGTCCAACCCTCCCAGGCAGGCCTTTGTTGGTGGACAAGGGACGATCTGAATCATCAAATCCATCTGCAGTCAGCGCGGCTGGAATTGCACCTGCCGTTGTTCCAACGATGCACCCAGTCACTCATTCCCCTGCTTCATCTTGCTTTCTTTATTTCGGGGGGGGGGGGGGGGAAGCTATGAGCTTCTGGGCTGAACTTATTAGCTAATTAATGCAATTTTTACAAGAACAACATCAAGACTGTTGGTCTCATTTAACCACCAAACAGCCTGAGAATTAGAATATACTGCCAATCACCCTCTGGAACCATGCTTATTGCACTCGGGGACCGTCAGCCACACAACATTCCTGCATGTGACTCTCCCATGCTGCATGTGACACTATCACACACTGGGACTACCTCCCTCACATCCTCCTATCAATAGTGTGACCCAGTTATTCCAAGAACACACATGGCATAATTCTTCCCTCTCTTTCTTCCTCCCTCCCTCCCTCCCTCCCTCCCTCCCTCCCTCCCTCTTACAAAATTACTCCTGCAAGATCCAGATGCCCTTTTGCCTTGACCATTCTTTCCTATTCCTCTGTGTTTTCAAACTTTTATTTCCACACCCCCTGCATGTGCTGTTGAGTGAGGGCCAGCTGCCCAGAGTACATAAAAGCCAATACCATGGCACCATTCTTTGAAAAAAACAAAAGAAAAGAAAGAAAGAGCTTTATTGTGGAGTTTACCAGAAAACAGGAGCCAAAGCTCAGTGCTGTCTCTTCCATTTCAATGGTAGCAGGAAGACCTGTGGGGAGAGATGCTTGCTGGTTATATGGCCGCAAGGGGAGTTTTGAGTTTATGCAAGTACAGACAGTCATTGGGCCTCCTGATACATATTTCTTTTCAGGGAAGGAAGGCCTATAATGACCTGCCTGGGGTGTTTTTAGGTCAGGCATTAAGAGACCATCAAGAGGTCAGACTGGCTTCCCCCTCACGCAGTCATTCTTTTAAAAGAATAACTCTTTTAGATTTGTTTATTTTATGTGAATGAGTGTTTTGCCTACATGTATGTATGTGTACCATATGGGTGACTGGTGCCTGTGAAGGTCAGAAGAGGGTGTTGGATGCCCCAGAACTGAAGTTAATGGGTGATAGTAAGCTGTTTTATGGATGCTAGGAACAGAACCTGGGTTTTCTGTAGTAACTAGGTCCTCTGCAGGAGCAACAAGTGTTGTTCCTTAACCATGGAGCACATCTCTCGAAAAGTTGGTTTCAAAACACTTAGGTGGATTCTGGAAGCCTATCCTGAAACAAAGTTTAATTGCTTTGTCATTTAAACACTGTGTGTCCCGGTGTGCCTGAGCCTGAGTCAGTTTGGATCCACAGAGTGCTAACCCAGAGAGCTCGAATCCTCCCTCATCTTTCATTTTAGGACCCCCAGAAATCCTGCCATGTGCCTCCTCATTAGCTCCCTTTTCCTCATATCTCTTGTTTCCCATAATACCTTTACGGCACTGTGTTTGCATTGTGCCCACAGATTAATTTGGGAGTATTGGAACGGGCTCATGCTCACAGTCGTCAACCTCTTGTCCCTGAGCCTGTTCCCGTCCCCCTCTACTATCTGCACGTGCCCTGTGCCTGTGGCTCTCATTAACCCCATTTCCACATGCATTGTTTGTTGTCCGGTTCATTCCCAAGCAAACACCTTATCAAATTTCTCTCTGACAGGTGCACCCCGGGAAAATGGATGCCGTGTGGTTCCCATACTTGCTAGGGAGAGTGTCTTCTCCATCCTCCAGTCTGGTTCTGTAGAAACTCTGAGAAACACATGGCCATTCCCAAAGAATCCTCTGACTGAATGCTGCCAGGCACCCACCTGAGGCTCTGGTAACACAAACCCTGCCTAGGAGAAAACAGAGAGGACCCCTGTGTCGGGGGGGGGGGGGGGGGGGAAGGAGCCACAACAACACTGCCTTGAGAATGTGGCTGAGGTCAAAGACAGGCAGCTGGAGGTGAAAGACTCACAGCTAGCTCTGCAGTATGACTTCCCTATGACTCCAGCAGCCTGTCCAGGAAGGTCCATTGTATCACCTGCACCTCCTGAACCACAACACATGTCTGTCACAGAGCTCAGGGGCCCATCGAAGAGGCTCTCTGGTGGTTAACCTCACATTTATCTTCAAAGGATGACAAGAAGAAGGGAGAAAGCTGTGACCCACTTCAGTCCACAGAGCCTGAATCAGGGTGGCAGTGTCCTGCTGGTGCAGAGCATGGCCCGTCTTCAGCAGCTATGCCAGCCTCCATTCTGCAGATTCAGGGGTGACTGTACTCAGCATCCTCACCAGCATCTGTCCCGCTTTGCTAGGATGCCCTCAATGTCCTGGATTCAGTTTTTCTTTTCAATAAATTACAAAAATCTGACAGTTAGAACTAATTTGCTGCTTGAAAGTTGGCCCTGAGTTGCAAATGGTGCCCCCAGCAGCCCCTGACCTCTGCAGATAAGGTCCGAGAGCCACGCTGCCCTGACCTGCAGGTGCAGGGGCAGCACTGATGAAGAAGGTGAGAATTAATGGTATTTCTTCTGGAAATCCCAGAAAGGCAAAGACTGATTAATGCTTGGCCAAAGCCCTATGTCATGTCTGAGTTATTAATGGCACTCACAGCTAATGGGCGCTGACTGCAGGCCACAGCAGGTGAGGGCAGACAGCAGGAGGAGCAGAGCAACCATGCCCCGGGCTTCTGGTAAAGTAGGCTGCTGCCACTTCAAAGTCACCCACATTTAAGCTCCAGCCCCGCCCCCCACGAGGATGGTCTGCACAGCTGTGATGGGTGACAGAGCCCCAGAAACAGGGCTATGCCTGGTAGTCAAGCAAGAACGCACTCACGACTTTGCAGGAGACTTCAAGTTTAACCCATGTCTTGCTCCACAGTTTGCTACTATTTTATCTCTTCAAATGCCTGTATGTGAGAGACAGATGTGCTCAGACAGCTGTGAGATGAAATCAACTGATTTTCATTTGCTCTGTGGTTCTTAACCATCTATGTTTTATTTTTATTAGAGACCCAAATGCCAAAAGGTAAGTGTCAATCCTGTGACAAAATCTTTTTGACCAGTAGCTGTTGACCAAACAACAACAACAACAACAACAAAAAAAAAGAAAAAAAAAGAAAGAAAGAAAGAAAGAAAGAAAGAAAGAAAGAAAGAAAGAAAAGAGAAAAAGGCCAGGTTGTGTTTGCTCATTCTATGTCAAAATGGTAAGAAGCCAGTGCTACACCAGCAACAGCTACCAGCTGACCCTAGGGATGGATGCATTTCTTAACAGAAACCGAAGGACGCAATAATGGTTTTGCTTTACAAGAATTCACATGAGGAGGTTGAAAGAACCTCGGAGGAAGTGACTCCCTCCAGATGGTGTCTGACCCTCAATCTTTCAGCTTAAATGACTGTCTTGACCTGGTGCTGCCAAGAGTGTTTTCAATTCAGCCATTACAAGTACATTGTCAAGTGGAAGTCTCCTGCCATTAAGTGTGTAACCCTCCGTCCACTGTCAAGGGATGGCAGAGCTCTCCCTGCCCTAACAAGAGAAAAATGCACAGGACCACGGTGCGGGAGGAAAAAGTCCCTGTGTTTGCATAGCACTTTTTGTTCTAAACAAGGCTTGCTTCTAGGCAATCCCAGGTATTCTCTCTTCTAGAGCAAACACCAATAGACTTGGCAATTAAGAAAAACAATGCAAGGTTTTTCGTGGAGAAGATGCTACAGCCCTGGGGTTAGCAGACATCAGAGTCAGCCAGGAGGACAATGTTTATTCAAAGCGTAATAATGGATGGCTCTCTGAGGACAGGGTGGGTGCCCTGCCCTTGTTCTGCATAAAGCACTCTGACAGCATCTGGTGTTCTTTCTATTGACATCAAAGAAATTGACATAAAATTGTTCTCCAGCTTCAATATTTATTCTGTTAAAAGGACTCCGGTGACTTTCTGGACAATGTCCAACTCCTCTCAATTTGCTCACATACATTCAAAATCCCTCAGTTCAACAAATTCACTGAAGAGAAGCCTCCTTCATTTTGAAAACAGAGACCATATTTTAGTTCTGAAGAAAAGGTCCCCAGATTTCTTGTTGACTTTATGAATAATTTACAGACCAAAGGCTGTTTATTTGGGGTTTCCAATATCCCCTTAGCAATAGGACTATGCAGACTGGCATAGAAGTAAATGACAGAACTGAAGCATTCCAGTGCTTAAAGGGACTCGACTTTACAAAAGAAATCATTGAAGAAATATTTATCCCCCTAAGTGCCGTGGCTGCTCTTCAGAAGAGCAACAATAATTATGAGCAGAAAAGGAAGCTCCGGCTCAAGTGGGTAATTGTTATGGCATTTGCCGTGACTATCTTTGAAATGCATTTCACCCCTTGAGGAATTCTTTTCTTTCCCAAGACTGAATATGCTTCTATCTGTGAACAAGCAGAGCAGTCCTGTAGCAAAGATGAAGGAAGAAAAAAAATCAACTGTGATCTTTCTGTTGGTTGTGACCAACATCTGAAAATGTCCATAAATGCAAAATGCAGTGGAAACCTGGGGTGGAAAGCTGGCATCTCCCATAGACGATTAGTATCACACTTCCCAGCCAATCCAATCCAATTCCCAGACTTGATGCCTTATGTCAGCATACCAGCCCAGGGCCAGGACGCTGAGCATGTTTTCTTAGCACATGGTCAGCAGACAAAAGCAAAACGAAAGAAGGCACTTGGGACAGCCAAGATCCATCACCATGGAAATGGAAAATTAGCTTTAGCTCTGGGGGAAGCTATTAAGTGGATTTTGCAGAAGAAGAGGTTGATGGGACTCAGGCTCTTGCCATGGCTCTTGGTTGCCCACAACAAGCAGATGGTATGACATGAGAGCTGAAGATACAATACTTGGTTTGCTTGGCACAGACTGACCTGAAAGCTTCCTCCTTGCTGGATCGCGCTCTTGGTGTAGGAAACGTTTATGTAAACCACTGCAGGAGAAAAATCACCAATGGCATTACCCAGCAAACTGCATGCTTAAATTCCAAACTACCAGGCAAGACTTGCCCAGTGGTACAATAATGAACTGAAGGTTATGGAACAAAACAAATGCTTTGGGGTTGTCTTATTGCGGGTTTGTAAGTGAGTTTTTCTCTATCCCAGCTAGCTCCCAAATAAATGAGACAGACAATTTAAGATTTATTTGATAAGCTTTACAGCACAGGAAATGAGCAGTTATTAATTTATTCTATTTCTCTAAGCTAATCTGGCTACCTCCCAGCCAAAATCCCCAAGATACTTGTATTTTAGTGTTGAACTGGCTCTTTCTGCTCCAGGTATGTTCCCATCGTGGCTCCTGAGACACTTTCCTCCTGGCAAATCCTCTCCCTCTCTTTCTCCCTCTCCCTCTCCCTCTCCCTCTCCCTCTCCCTCTCCCTCTCCCTCTCCCTCTCCCTCTCCCTCTCCCTCTCCCTCTCCCTCTCCCTCTCCCTCTCCCTCTTCCTCACCTTCTCCCTCTTCCTCTCCCTGTCCCTCTTCACTATCCCTCTCCCTCTCCCTCTTCACTATCCCTCTCCCTCTCCCTTTGTTCCTTCCTCTCTCCCTCCCTCCCTCCCTCCCTTCCTTCCTTTCTCCCTTCCTCCCTTCCTCCCTTCCTTCCTTCCTTCCTTCCCTGGCTGGGATTGGAAGCCCAGCCCTATTCTCACTTCTGCTCAGCTATCAGCTGATCAACTTCCATTGACAAGTCAGAAAATAAACGGAAGCAATGTTTACACAACATTCAGGCAGGCTATAGTTAGAATACGCACTACAATGCCATGCCCTTGAATAATACAAGGATAATCTTTACACAGTGTACAATAACATTATGCCTACAGGGTTGAACTAGGGTCCTGCATCACAAAAGACAGTTCAATGCCTGGCAATGTAAATCGGGTCAAAAGTCCAACGGGAGGTCATAGGCACTAGGGAGGAACCCATGACTATTGTCTTGTTGTCAAACTGTCTTCTGAATAAATTATTCTTAAAAGTCTTCAGTTCAGTTAAAAAAAAAAAAAGGATAAAATGTTTGACAGACTATCCCCAGACCTCTGTGTCCACCATGTCATCATCATTTGGAGTGGATAATACTAAGCACATAGTATAAGCCACAGACTTCAGTGCATTAAACATCGTAAATGAGTTTCTCATGGTTTTGAGGCTGGATGGTCAACATCAAGGTACCATGTACTGGCCCCTGGTGTTCTTTTGTGTGTATGTGTCGGACTGACCACTTAGTTGAAGACTCATTTACGGGCTTACCCCTAGGGAAGACTAATTCTCTCTCTCCACAGTTATTCATTGGCTGGAGTCCTTTGTCTAAGGGTGAACACTGTGGGATTTCTTCTTCTGTGTTTTATCTGTTCAGAGTGTGCTTGTTCAGTACATGTTGTTGATCATCAGTACAACTAGGCAGCCATGTTGTTGAGGAATCATAGGTCAAGCTCCCCTGAATTCCCAACAGACACAATCTCACAGGAGATTTCCTGGGCCTCCAGTTCTTTTCACACTCTTCCTGCCCCTTCCAATTTGGTGTTCTCTAAGCTATAGGGGCAGAAATTATGTTGTATATGTAGTCACTGGCACTGGGTATACCAGAATCACACACACACACACACACACACACACACACACACACACACGTACATGTACATACACATATACATGTGACTTTCTGTAATCGTATTCTTCTGTTGAAAAGAGAAGTTTCTTTTATGAGGGGAAAGCAAGCTACATTTTTTTTGCGTGTTATGGTTATTTATTGTATGTGTACATGTGCATGCATGTATGTATGTGCACATGGGTGAACATGCCTACAAAGGCTAGCAGAGTGTTGGATCCCCTAGAACCAGAGTTATGAGCGGTTGTGAGCTGCCCGATGTGGGTGCTGGGAACCTGACCTAAGTCCTCTGCAAGAATATCAAGTGTTCTCAACCATTGAGTCATGTCTCCAGCCCCACAACCTTTTAAATTTTAAAAAAGTGTATTTAACCTTAAATGGAATTGGCAGTGATATTTTTAAAATGTTCTTGAAAACATAGTGTTCAGTTTACAAACCTTTATCTAATGTGACATTGAATTTAAATAAATAAATAAATAATAAAAGCTACATGAACTCAGTGTAGCTGAGCCCAGAGAGGTAAGCTCGCAGTACGTCAGGCTCTGCTCTGGCAGACAGATGTTGTGATGTTTATCTTGGGTCAGTGTGGGTGTCTTTATCTATCAATCTGCTGGGTTTAATGGGCATATTTTGGTACATCGAGCCAAATAACAAACTTCCCAGTTCGTTTTTGTGAGACCCATTCATGCTGTAAGAAGGAAAATGTTGTTTTACAATCTATAATTAGGGATGCTCCTCCCAGCTTGCACCAGGAGACAGGGACTGATAACCAGTGTAATAAGAAACATGAAAACGGAAATCTCTACACATGCTGGAGGCAGGCTCTGGGCATGGGGGGTGGGGGGGAGCCCTCCAGTCCTGTATTACTGTGACAAGCATTTGGTGACTGTGTGGTTTCCTCAAGAAACATCTGAGTGAATAAGGTCACAGGCTATGGTGAGGAGTGTGACACCTCAGATATGGAGCTTTGAGACTGACAGGGATCTGTTTTTCTTTCTTAGTGGCTCAGAGTAGTTTTGTAGGAAGCTGTGAGGAGAGTCGGTGCTCTCTGCTTGGTCCTTGTTCTCACCAGCCCCAGTGGCTGGCTGTGTGGGCTCTGACTGTGCAGTGGACAGGCAGGCCAGCCATATTCTGGCTCCAACTCCCTTCCAATGTGGAGATCTGGATGTGTTTTGTGCTTTTGTTTTCCCAGTTGTAAAGCAGTGCTAAAAGTGGGTGATGCTAGGGAGGGTCAGGTATCTGCCTTAATTCAGGAAGCTGATCCTTGGCAGTATATACACCTAAGAGAGACCTGCTCCCTTATCCAAGCACACTCATCCTAGCCCGGCTTCTTTCAAGGTAGTTCTCAGCACAGAGGGGTGCTGCAGCACACTCTAAGGCATCGAATGGACTCTTGAGATTGAAGCATTGCTTGCAGGTGCCACTGGCTGTGGTAGTCTGGGATTAG
Source organism: Arvicanthis niloticus (assembly GCF_011762505.2). Lineage (NCBI taxonomy): Eukaryota > Metazoa > Chordata > Mammalia > Rodentia > Muridae > Arvicanthis > Arvicanthis niloticus. Next base: position 33,828,655 of record NC_047664.1, read on the forward strand.
GGGGAGGAGGCTAGTAAGGTAGGATGGCTAATAGCCATGATCTCAGATAACCCATGAACAGTCTTAACAAAAAAGTCATCTATAATAAATGCAGTGACTTGAGATTTGCTTTCGAAAGATCACAAACTGCTTAACTAACCAATTTCTTAGTTTGTCCTTCAGCAAAAACTTGCAGAATCCATGTAAGGATAAGCCAGATCGAAACTGACTTTCCAAGTACAGAGTGTGCACTATGTATGCTATTAACATAACCTGAAATTGCAAAGCGAGTCTCATTCATTTATACAATCCATGTATTAATATTGGCAATGCTTAAAAAGAATTTAAAAAGAATGGACAAATGCAAAGGAAGTCCGATTGTCCAGGCAAGGATCTTTGGGTGTCACATGTTCAACACATTCACACACACACACACACACACACACACACACACACAATTAACTCTACTAAAATACCAACAGAGCAGAGAAGAGGCGTGGTTACCACTGCAGTTTGCATAAAGGACCCTAAGCTCCACCCTCTCAGCATCCAACCAGGAACTTCTCTTCCTTCTTGTAAATTTTGAAGAACATCTATCACTGACATTCTCTGTCTGCATGTCACCCCCTTGCTCTCATAGTCTTTGTGATCTCTGTAGAAAGAATTCAGATGAGACACAGCCATGCAGAGTTTGTTGTAAAGTATCACGAACTCTCAAGAGGTGAGAGTAGCCAAAGAGACCAATGTGCTGATTCATATTTTAGGAGATATATGTATATATATAATTTCTAAAGCCTCTGCAGCAAGCTGCTCTTCCTCAAAGACTTTGTCCTGAGCAGGTGACTGACAAGCCCATTTGGATTGACTTTATCAGAAAACTTCCTGTTAAATACTAATCTTTTGTGCTAGAGATGGATTGAGATAATTACCTATTCGTGATCTTCTGTGCAGGTAGGATGTTAAGTCTCATCCCACTGCCTGAGCTTGGATTCAAGACTCATTCTTCTGAAGAGCAATTAGAGTCATGGAGATTCAGTCTTTAGTTTTAAAGTCCACTGGTGATGAGATCAATGTCCTGCATGCCTACTAGTATCTCCCTAGCCACTTACCGCCAACTGACCAGAGACAAATTTGTTTTCAACTCCCAACCTCCCTGTCAGTTTCCCATACAATAAAGCTTTCTCTTTTAGGCAAAACTACAGTGCTATAGCCTACGTTTCTCTGTGCATCAAGCAAAAGGCTTTGCTCGATAATATGAAGAAAAATGAAAGCTTTGGAAAGAATAAAAACCATAGTTACTCAAAACACATTCAATCTCTAAAACCCCATGGCCCCATAGTAGTTCTGAAAGACGAGGTGGGGGAAACAATTAGTCTCTGCTGGAATCAAATAGCACACCTACTTTTTCCTCTGCAGTTACAAAATAGGTTGGGAAACAAGTAGGTATGTGTGAGACCCCTGTGGAGAAATCCACATTCCAGGGCCAAGCCAGGCCCAGGCAGCCAAATAAAGACAGCCAATGCACAGTAGCTATAGAATAAGAAAACCCACTTTTTGTGGGAGAGAGTCGTCCTCTCTCAAACAGACTTCTCAAAACAGACTTCAGACTTCAGGCTGAGGAAGGTCTTCCCTGCACCTCAAGGAGTCCGTCCTGCAGCTGACTCCCACTGGTGTCCTCTAACTTGAAGCCGTTCCCATGTGCTCTACCAGAAAGAAGCACTAGATCACATAGGCTAACCAAGAGTACAGGGCCAAAGCTGTTCCTCCTTCATTTCAGATGCCAACCACAAGTCCCGGCAGTTGTCTTACCTGTGCTTCTGAGCAACTGGCTCCTAGTCATTTCAGCTTCCCACAAGCCCCTCCTTGAATTCAGATAAATTCTTTCACTGGAGGCACTCGCTGGAGCTGCCCACACAGCTCACCCTCCGGAGAAGGACACGAATGTGGGAATCACCCTCCCTTGAGAAACAGAGAACATCCCCCAGAATGGGATTTTTATTTATTCAGAAAAGCGAAGACAAATTCAAAACCAAAACTGAATACTAATAGCACACATTTGTTCGGTGGCCAAAAAGAAACCGGAGCCTAGATCATAAATCAGCTTCTCAGCCCTCGCAGGGTGTGGAGTCATGGTGACTGGGTAGAAGAAACTAGAAAAAGAAATATTCATTAGGGTCTCAGGAGAAAGGCAGCAGGTTTTCTAGGAATCCAGTCACTCCTATTTTCTTTCTTTATATGGGCCTTCTCAGATGCTGCCATGGAGATGGTAAACTGTAATGATGATGGTCTGTATGCTCTTTAGCATAAAAATTAGATGATAATGAAACCTGAAATCTCTTAGAGGTCATTTGGACAGCCATCTTGTCTCTAGGTAGCTTTAGCCTATCACTGTGAAGGACTCTCAGACCTTCCTTCTAAAAAAATAAAGTAGCAGTTTCCCTGCAGCATTTCAAACATGTATTTCTGGTTGGCCCTCCTGTGGTGGTTTGACTAGGAATGACCCCAATGGGCTCCTATATTTAAATGTGCTGTCCTTAGGGAATGGTGCTATTTGAGAGGGGTTAGGAGGTGTGGCCCTGTTGGAGTGGGTGTGGCCCTGTTGGAGTGGGTGTGGCCCTGTTGGAGTAGGTGTAGCCTTGTTGGAGGAAGTGAATCACTAGGGATGGGTTTTGGGGTAAAAACTCAAAACAGGCTCAATGGCTTTCTCTACCTTCTGCCTGTGGATTCAGATGTAGAATTCACAACTAGTTCTCCAGCACTGTGTCTGCTTGCGTGCCACCAGGCTTCCCACCATAATGACAATGGACTAAACTGCTGAAATTATAAGCAAGTCCTAGTTAAATGCTTTCCTTTATAAGAGTTGCCTTGGTCATAGTGTCTCTTCACAGCAAGAGAACACTAAGACACCTCCTCCTCTCTGCCATCCTTCCTGCTCCCACTTAGTCCTCCTATGCTCACTCTCTCCCTTTACTTTTATATCAAATATGTCCTGTTACCATCCCCACATCATTGTTCTTTAAGATAACCTTTACTTGGGTTAGTAAGTAGCCTTTGAGGCCATTGAGTATGGAACCCTCCCTCATGCTGGATTTTGGACCTCAGTTCCCTTTCTCTGATGGCAATAGAAAAGAAAATATTATGACTAACACAAAAGCACAAGCCTTTAATTTCAGCACTCAGGAGGTGGAGGTAGGCAGATTTAGGTAGGTTTAAGGCCAGCCTGATCTATCTAATAAGGTAGGCTGTAAGAACCAAATGTGAGAAATTCAGGCCTAGGTTTGAACTTAGAATTCACTACCCTGGGAACATTATTCCTGAGTCAGAGGACACTTGCTGGATTAACATTCAGAAGAGGAAGGGAGAGGCTGATTAACATACCTCAGACCACAGGGAAGGGAGCCCACCTGCGGGTGGGGAAGGCCCAAAGCATGGAGACACATTCCAGGTGAGGGGCCCAGGATGGGAGGTGGTCAGGAAACTGAGCCCTTAATGTAATCAACCTGGGCAAATGGAAGACACTCATTGTCATAAAAGTAATGTACGAATCTGAGTCATTTATAGACCAGACCTGAGAAGGTCAGCCTTTGTGGTCCTTTGCTGTTGCCCTCGTAAACTCTGTATAAAAACTGCTCCCAGCTTTTGTTGGGGGTTCTCTTGCCTGCATGCAAGAGAGCCCTGGTGCACTGGAATCATTAAACCTCATGTTGTTGCAGCAAATCCTCTGTTCGTGTGTGTCTCTAGGGGAGCACGTCCCCTGGTTTTGGATCTTAGAGTCCAATAGGGCCAGTCAGGGATACATACTAGGATCCCTGTCTCAAAAGAACCGAAGTTCAAAGTCTTTTCTTAACTATGGGTTCCTATACAATTATGAACAACTTATATACTTCCAACATATGATGTCACAGAATAACTTTCTTATTCTAGTGGGAAAGAATTGAGAATTAATGAAGAATACAAAGCAAAACTAGAATCCAGCAGGAGAAATCAATCCTACAGCTTGATGTGCAGAGTCTAAGGCTAAGCTGGCTTCCAAAGGGCTTGGGTAGCCCTGCCCCTTGGGCTCTTGCTCAGTCAGTTTTTTTCTTCAGTTTAGGGCATCTCCACTCTACAACTGAACTCTCCAGTATCCTGGGCTCTCTACCATAACTGAGGCTTCATCTTCACAGTTTTATGCAATGATCTGTCAGGACCCCATGGTGCCAGACCTCAGCTGCTCTCCATAAGCTCCTCAATCTGGCACTTTTCATGTCTTCAAAACTGGCACTACCTGGGTGATGTGCCTATATTGTGTGTACTGCTATAGCTGATGATATAGTCTATCCCCTTGGGACTGCAGCTGTATTGGCATCTGTATGCTGACCCTGAGAAGACACTTTCCTATTGTCCCAAGGAAGCACAGGAGGTTTCATTTCAATGTTGTCAATCTCTTTGACAGTCACAGATCCTTCTTTAATCCCAGGCTGGTTAAAAAGTCGATTCTTAGCCAAATTATCACATGGAATCCCTCCTGTCTTGTTCCTAATAGAGCCTTTGTTTTTTCCTAAAACACCATACACCAGGCCTCAAATTTGTCTGTATCTCTCACTAGTCTCATTTTCCACACTTCCACTAAAATGGAGACAAAGATAATTGGACAGGATCAGAATGTGATATATAAAGTGATGACATGGGATGGGTAAGGGGAAGGCTTTTGTTGTAGACGTGTGTGTGTATGTGTGTGTGTGTGTGTGTGTGTGTGTGTGTGTGTGTGTGTGTGTGAGAGAGAGAGAGAGAGAGAGAGAGAGAGAGAGAGAGAGAGAGACCTATGAGCTGGAAGATATTTAGGGTAGGAGAGAAGGCAGGAAGAACCCAGTCTTCAGTGGTTTTTCTAGACCAATTTATCAAACACATATTCTTCTGAAGAGGTCAGCTCAGGAACTTTGAAACACTTGTCCCTCCAGAAGAGAGAGGCTAATAACATTCCTCAGACCACAGGGGGTGGGGACTGACCTGCAGGTGGGGGAGGCCCAGAGCACTTGGACACATTCCACAGGACAGGACTATTGGCCACCTGAAGACAGGGGAAGTCCCTGCCACCTCATTCCCTAAAGGCCTATCAGTTTAAAAGTCACACTGTTCTACCAATCATATTGTGCCTAGCTGCTGTTTCTCTATGCTACCCCTGGAAACTGTATAAAGGTCTGTCCAACAAGCTGTCTGGGGTCATCTCCTCTCCATTTGGATGCAGGATGACGCCAACATGCTGGAACAATAAAATTCGTCTTGCTTTTGCATTGGTCCCCGGCTTTGTGTTGTTCACTCAGGGTCTCCAGTAAGCTAATAGTTCAAAAGCTTAAAAGCCATATGGTTAGTTTAATCACAGCAATATGACCCCCCCCCACACACACACACACACATTTTCTTGGTACCAATTTCTGCCTTAGTTTAATTTCAGTTGCTGTGATAAAACACACCCTGACAAAAAACAAACAAACAAAAAAAACCCTTTAGGGAAGAAAAGATTTATTTTTGTTCACAATTTTGGTTCATAGTCTATCACTGTGGCAAAGTCAAAACAGGAAAGACAGTTACAGCACATCCACAAGAGCAGAGATAAATGAGTACATAAATGTTCATGTGGTTGACTGCTTCAGCTGAGTGTCTCCACTCCAGTATAGTTCAAGACCCTCTTCCTAGGGAATGACGCCGCCCACATTGGGCTGAGTCTTCCTACATCCTTTAACTTAATCATGACAGTCTCTCCCCTTTCCCCCCAACACACACACAACTAGCCCAATGTAAAAAAAAAAAAATCTTTCATTGAGACTATTCCTGGGTGATTTTAAGTTGTGCCAAGGTGACAATTAAAGCTAACCATCACAGATTTCAATATTGTAGCCTTGTGTCAGAATTTCCTCTAGAGATGACAATATTTGTTATGAGGTTTTCAACTGATTAGATGGGGCCTTCCCACAATACATAAAGTGATCTGATTTACTTAAAGTCTATTAATAGAAAGTACCAATTAGTAGTAAATATCTTCATAATAATATCTATAATAATAGAAATAATTATATATAATAATAGAAACAATTAGGCACTACAGACTAACCAAGTTTATACATAAAGATTAACACCAATAGAGATCTTAACCCATCTAGGCTCCAAATAAAATAATAAGAAAATTATAATTCATTTTTAAGACCTTGGGTCTTTTATAGTCCTCAATTCAGTGCTAAAAAGTTTTCACTATTACTAATCACAGGACATGGTAGTACTAAGACACTCTAAATGATCTGCTCATTCCAAACATAGTATTCCTCACATCCATTACAGAGTAATCATCCAATTTCCCCTTGGTAATCTGAATCAGTCACCTCCACCTACTCAGGAACATCTTTTCTTATTAATTCAGAGGCATGAAGCGCTCAAAGCAGGTAGGTAGCAGACTTAAACTCAAGTTAAATGTAATTATCTTTGTACCTACTGGTGAAGTCATTCTTCCTTCTAAAACTAAGGTCCCAATGCCAAAAGAGAATGATGTTTTAAAAGACAAAAACAATAGTTTGTTAATAAGTTACTAGGTATAATAATGGGTGATGCTAACTATACACTCACTCCTTAATTCCTGGACCCACAAATCCTGGTTGTGAGAGGGAGAGCACCATATATTAGATGCTGACTGAGAGCATATGCAGCTTCTTGGAGAACTTTGTCTCAACTCTGAAAGGTATAGCCACCTAACTGTCACTATCACTGTATCTTTAAAAGGCTAACTACCAATCTACCAAGCCAGCTATTTCAGGATCCCAGGGAACACAGTGAGATCAGTGAATTTCATGAACATGGGCCCACTGTTTCAGTTCCTTGCTCTGGAGTGAACTTCTTGATCAGATCATTGCTGTACAGAACACCATCAGTGCACATAAGGCATCCTGCAAGTCCACAGATGGTGGTTTTGGCAGAAGCATTGCATGCAGGAAAGGCAAACTCATACCCAGAGTGTTTATTTCAGTAAGAACAAAATGCTTCCCTTTCCCATGATGGAAGTAGCCAGATATAATCACCCTGCCAACAGGTAGATGACTGGTCATCCAGGTCCCCTGGAGTTAGTTTCTGCTGCTCACAGAACAAGCAACCGCTACAGCCAGGTCAGACTTAGACAGTTAGAAGGAGCCACATTGCCAAGCCTATGTATAATGCTCCTCTCTGCTATAATAGTAGCCTCGTATAAAGTCAATAGGTAATAATAGGGAATCTGTGGAAGGGCTGACTGGTATCCATAGAAAGGGTATCCTAGCCACTTAACTATTAAAACTCTGCTCTGCCAAGGCCACACCTTGGTGAGAATCCATATTGTTCACAGACATCTTTATGGTTCTTTCCTGATAAAAGACATCTCTTTCACACACCAGTTCTCGGGACCGCCTTATCATAAAACTTCAAATAAGGTTCTTCCCAAGAATCTAATCCTTCAGCCAAGCCACTGGCCATGGCTCTTTGCCTCATACACAATCGTATCATCTTGAAGCTTGGGATTTCAACAGTACAGATGTCACTTTCATAAGAGAAACGTGATTTCTCATGTGTGGGCTGGATAGAGTGACTCCTCTAAAACCAACCTACAGCTTCATAAGAAAAGTATTTTCTTGCCACTAAATAAAATCAGAAAAGCTAAGACATTTACACAAACAGAATTTCTCCAGAGACTTCAAATTTTTCTCTCCCCATTTCTAACACGGAGAGGATTACGTTCTCAGGTTCCATTTCCATCCTGAGAATATTTCTGTCCTGTCCTATTTGTGTTTGCTGGGATCAAATGGCAGAGACAGGAGATAGTGTTGGTCAGATCATCTGATAGGAGACCCAGTCTTTCAAGAAGATCATCACAAAATCTGTCACTACTGTGGAAGACTCAGAGGCCAGCATTTCCTTCCTCCACGTGGGAGCACCAAGGTCCACACTGGGAAAGATGATTCCCTAAAATCAGTTGAAAATTAGTGAGAGATTTAAGATCAGAAGCCACACTTCACGTGGGCATGTGGATGCCCATCCAACATGAATTGTGGATTTTGTATTGGTTACTTTTCTCATTGTGAGACCAGATAACCGATTTAAAAAAAAAAAAAAAAAAAAAAAAAAAAAAAAAAACATCTTGTGGGAGGGAAGACTTAATCTCCTGAACCATAAAGTCCATCCTAGTGGGAAGACTTGATGGCAGGAACAGATTGGTCCATGGTGTCAACTAGGAAGCAGAGAAAGGGAACACCAGTGTTCAGCTGTATTTCTCATTTTTCCTCCTTCTATATTCAGACTAGTCTCCAACCCCATTAAACGATGCTTCCACTACAGGGTATACCTTCTTTCCTCCGTTATTTCTCTCTGGAAACTCCTTCTCAGACACATCTTGGCATGTATCTCTTAGGTGACGCTAAAGGCAATCAAGTTGTGTATAGATTACCCATCATGCATTTCTCACAACAAAGACAGACCAAATGCACATGACTGCCAAGAGCAGAGGAACCAAGACAGTGGCTCAAGATTCCACTTTCCCTGATTGTTTTTCTAAATGTGTCATTCAGTCTGCATCTGCTAATCACCTACCACAACTGGTGGTGCAGAAGAGTGAGAGTAAGGGAGTATGACTGGATAGGACCTTCAGAGTCAAAGTCTCAGAGCCTAATTCATTTACCTGGGCCCCACCTCCTGGCACTTTCATTACCTTTCCAAACAGCACTCCCAGCTGCTGGTTCAGGGTTCAACTTGAGCCTATGGGAGACACTCACATTCAGACCATAACAATGGTTGTATGTGAAGATAGAGTCTTTTAAGAGATGGTTAAGTCAAAATGAAGTCACTAGGGTAGACCCTAATCCAATCTGACTGGAATTCTTATGAGATGGAGAGACCTGGATGCAGACACTCAGGCAGGGACAATCACAGGAGGACATGGGCATACTGCTATCCATAAGCCAAAGAAAGGACAACTCTTGTCCACATCCTGACCTTCCACAGCTGAGAAAATGTGTCTGTAAGTTAAGCTCCCAATCTGTGGCCATTTACTGTGGTCTTACCAGCATGTAACCCACATTGAATTCACCAAGGATTCTGGGTAGAAGTAGGCATTCCCTGCCTTCAAAGAGCAAGATTGGTCAAGCTCAGGCGTGGGCTCTTTGGCAGAAAGCCCGGCTTTTCCAACATGGTGGGCCTTTGATTATTTCAGGCAGTTTGTATTCTCTGGGTCTAATTCTATTTGCTTATGGGGAACAATTGGAGGAGTTCGCACAGCTTTCAAAGGTCAATTTGGAACACAAATAGCTGATTTATGTAATTAGCCATGTGCAATTACATGGAACTCCATCAAGTGGCTTTTTCATAAACCAGATTGGCACCACCTGATTCTTATAAACATAAATAGATCAAGTTGTTAAGTAACAAGTAATTAAAAGGAGCACATGATATTCTCTCTGGGTAACTCAGACTACCCACGTTTAATCTGGCTTCTGTACTACTTAGCCAAATCAGAGAGAGGTGGAGTGAGGCTTTCAAAGTGATGTGCTAAAGCACTCTGTTGAACCCTCAGGGTCTGGAGGGCTCTTGTGATCCCAGCTGTCTTGGTCCATCCAGATGCTGTAACAAAAACACCATGGATTGGATAACACATTTAGTGGAAATTTCTTTTTGGTTCTGGAAGCTAAGAAGCCCAATATAGACATGAATGGATTCAGGATCTGGTAAGGGCTGATGGTACTTGTTGTTTCCCCACAAGGCAAAAGAACAAAAGAAGGGGACTCGCACGGCCCTCGGCCTCACAAACATTCAGATCACAGTACCAGCCAAAATGAACAGGAAGCTGTGTACCATGATATTACCATGTTAATGTTCCATGGTGTTTGTACCATGATGTTAATGTTTCCAGATTGGTTCTTCTTCAGAAAAAAAAAATCTAGTGTTTTTTTTTTTTAAAAACTATTTTTATTTTATTTTTAAGTGTGTGTGTGTGTGTGTGTGTGTGTGTGTGTGTGTATGATAACATGAGTGCCCACAGGCTAGAGGTATTGAATCTCCCCAAAACTAGAGATACAGATGGTTGTGAGCTACCCATCATGGATGATAGGAACCAAATTCAAGTTCTCTGCAAGAACAGTAAGTCACCCTTAACCAATGCACCATCTCACTAGCCCCAAAATCCAGGATTCTAAAAGTAAACATTGAAAAAAATGCAGATAACATTATGACCAAGACAGGCAACTTCTTCTATATAAAAACTTTATGGAAGCTGTTAACAAAAATAGATCTAAATATTTAAGTTGTCAAAGGGCCTGCCTGGAAAGCCTAGTCCCTAGGAAAACATAAATGACTCATGAGTATATGACATAATGTGAATTCCACTAGTGAGCAAGGGAACGTAGGCTGAAGAGATGCCTCCACACTTTGAGAGATCATGTAAAAATTCATACTGCATTGGGTTTTATCTGGATAGCCTCCACTTTAATTTTGTTTACTCTTATAGCCCATATGTTTGTGTATATTTAACATATATAATACAATACTATAAGATTATATAGAGTAATATATGTTGTTGTTATATAACATATATATGGATTTAACATATCCATCTTCCCAGTTTCTCCTTTCCCCTGTGGGAAGAGAATAGCTACCATGTACTCAGCAAAAGCGTGGAATTAAAAAACAAAAAAAAAAAACAACAGAACAGTCCTGTGTTGGGCCCTAGGTGCTTGGACTTGCTACCCAACCTCTATGCTTGTCCTACATCCACCCACCCTCCCACAGCACAGAGACATCCTGGTAACCACGGTTGGAAAGAAGCTGCCTGGGAAGGCTTTTTGATCTCCCTCTCCCTCTCCCTCTCCCTCTCCCTCTCCCCCTCCCCCTCCCCCTCCCCCTCCCCCTCTCCCTCTCCCTCCCTCTCCCTCCTTCCCTCTCTCCCTCCCTTTCTCTCTCCCTCTCTCCCTCTCCCTCTCCCCTCCCCCTCCCCCTCCCCCTCCCCCCTCCCCTTTTCCCCTCTCCCCCTCTCTCCCTCTCCCCCTCTCCCCCTCTCCCCCTCTCTCCCTCTCCCTCTCCCTCTCTCCCTCTCCCTGTCTCCCTGTCCCTCTCCCTCTCTTCCTCTCCCTCTCCCTCTCTCCCTCTCCCTGTCTCCCTGTCTCCCTCTCCCTGTCTCCCTCTCTCCCTCTCCCTCTCTCCCTCTCTCCCTCTCTCCCTCTCTCCCTCTCTCCCTCTCTCCCTCTCTCCCTCTCTCCCTCTCCCTCTCCCTCTCTCCCTCTCCCTCTCCCTCTCTCCCTCTCCCTCTCCCCCTCTCCCCCTCTCCCCCTCTCCCTCCCCCTCTCCCCTCTCCCCCTCTCCCCTCTCCCCCTCTCCCCCTCTCCCCCTCTCCCTCCCCCTCTCCCCCTCCCCCTCTCCCCTCTCCCCCTCTCCCCCTCTCCCCCTCTCCCTCCCCCTCTCCCCCTCCCCCTTTCCCCCTCTCCCCCTCTCCCCCCTCCCCCTCTTCCCCTCTCCCCCCTCCCCCTGTCCCCCTCTCCCCCTCTCCCCCTCTCCCCCTCCCCTCCCTTTCCTCCTCTCCCCCCTCTCCCTCCCCCCCCTCCCCCTCTCCCCCTCTCCCCCTCTCCCCCTCTCCCCCTCCCCTCCCTCTCCTCCTCTCCCCCCTCTCCCTCTCCCCCTCTCCTTGTCTCTCTCTCCTCATCCCTCTCTCCCTCCCTCATTTCTCTCTCCCTCTCTCTTCCTCTCCCCCTTTCCCTCATCTCTCTCTCCTCCCTTCTTCCTCTCTGTCCTCATTGGAACTACAGCTCTGACTCCCAAGCTAGTCTATCTACTTAGACCCATGGATCTGGTGACAGCTTGGTTACCCCCAGGTGGCACTGTAATGGATGAACCCCTGCCCATAAGCTCTGAGAGTCTGGCTCAGTCCCTTAAAACAGTTCAGAGGGAGACCAGCCCCAGCCAGAGCTGTGCCTGCCTGGCCCGGAGCCCTGGAACCCAGGAATCCAGTAGCTGCTAGGAAATGTATCATCTTATTGAACATAGAGAGGCATGTACCCGATATTTGGTCTTCCTGTGTCTTATTCGCTGTTTCATTTTGGTTTTACCTTTTGCTTAGACAGAAAGTTAAAGCACCAGCCTGTTTTGCCGTGTTGATGGATGAGAACGTGGTTTTCGTTTTTAATTTTATAATCTATCAGAAATGATTCATGGAGCTCTCAACTGCAGCTACAAAAAAATCTCATGATGTTACTAAATAGGATCTGTTAAAAATAAAGATACGGGCTGGCCCCGCCTCCTCATTTGCTGTGGCACTAGAAGAGCCCCACGCCTTGATGTCTGCAGCCCTCGGGAGAGCAGGCCCTGAACCATGCCTGGTAGCACAATGGAGATCTTACATCTTAATCTGAAAGCAGGAGGTAACTGTCACATTGTGATGGCAAGAGCCTTGAGAAACTACAAGTTTAACTCACCTCCTCAAACAAGCTACACCTCCTAATCCCTCCCAACAGCCACCTCCTGGGGACCAAGTATTTAAATGCCCACAGACAGACTTACTGGGGCCATTCTCATTCAAACCACCATAGGCTACAAGGCAGGGAGCTGTGGTCCTGACACTCATAGGGCAATGAGAGGCTAGCCCAGTAGCCTAAAGCAGCCCAACCAGTGCTGTTTCTGTCCACCCGGGAAGAGCAAGCAAGGAGAGGTGAGCAGTGGACTGCATTGTGAATGAATCAGTCTTAATCTAATATATCATTATATATATATATGTCATTAATATCTGTAACTATTGTCTTGGCTTGATATGGTGGTGAAAGAAAAGACAGGTTATTTTTCCAGAGGAAGATATTACTTAAAAAAAATAGTAATGATACACTCAGCAGTCTCTGGAGGGAGAACTTGAGGTCATCTCTCTCTTCCCCCCACCATTCTTTACCAAAATTAAACATTTAGACATATTCAATGGTCCTGGCTGATGGATCCCTCCATGCCTGTGTGGGGAGACACCATCTGGGATTCCTTCTTGGAAAGCAATCTGACAACACATACAGAAAGCGTTAACATGATTATAGACTTCAATCAGTAATCCTCTTTCAGGGAATCCATCTGAGGAAATATCAAAAGCACAGGCAATCATTTTCACAAGTGGACGTTCCTTGTATGAGATATAATGACGCAAGTCAGAGAAATGTAAGTGCCCAGAGGCGAGAGATTGCCTGAGAGCCACCGTGGCACATGACACACATATGGACTGTGTTATAGACAAAGTTTCATGTGTGGTCATTCTTACACTGTTACATGGAATCCTTTTATTATGTGTGGTGTGTGTGTGTGTGTGTGTGTGTGTGTGTGTGTGTGTGTGTGTTAATGCGTGTGTTTGTGCAGGTAGCCTTAAAGTTCAGAGGTCGGCATCACATCCCCTAAAGCTGGAGTCACGGGTGTTTGTGAATAGCCAGACATGAGTGCTGGGAGCCAACACATGTAAGCATAGCAAGCCCTCTTAACTGCCAAACCATCTCTCCAGCTCCATTACAGCCATTAAAAAGAAAAAAAGGAAAAAAGAAAAACCACTAGAAACACACAGTGGCGACTCTATGATTGTCTCTGGGTGAGAACACTGACAAGAATTTACATTTCAATCCTCAGATCCTTTCCCTTTCTTTTCTATGTTTATTTGAACAATATTCACATGTATATTCTTCCTTGATATTCCCTGAGCCATGGATGCAGGACCTGTGATGTAGATGTGGCGGGCTGGGCTCCCCATGATCCACGGGTCTCTGTGTTGTGTTCATTTTGGATTTTTTTGATGGTCTCCTTTTGCTGTCAAGAGAAGCTGCTCTGGCAGCAAGAGGTCTCTTCACTTACCTGTGGGCATCAGGCTGAGATTTAGGATGTAGTTAGGAATTAAAGGTAGTCAGTCCAGCAGAGTGGTAATAAGAGAGTCTCTTCTAAGACCCATGGATTTTTGCTCCTGGAAGCTGCCTAGGTTTCTAGATCAGTCATGGTTTCCTTCCTGGTGATTGGACCCTAAGTCAAATTAAACAGCTATTGTTACTACCAAGAGTGAGTGCCACTTGTGGCATCTTTAGGATATCTTGGCTCATAAGTATTACAGCTGGGTACAACTATTAATTGCATCTCTTTATATAATATTTTCTGGTATCATGACGCTAGACCTGGGGAAGGAAACTTTAACTATTTGAGCTTATACAATCCCAGTCCTTTGTCCTAAGTATATATGTGGCATCTTCAGCAATAGAGGTTTACCTTGAACTTCTGAGAGACAACAAGGGCAACAGCCATAGTCAATATTACATTGGGAGACACTGGAACTATCCTGAATAACCATTCTAAAGGAGCTTTCCTGTGCCTGGTAGTCAGCCTCTCTCTAACTGGTTCTCAAATACAAAGTGGTCAATCTGAAACCATATACACAAACAACAAAGACAGACTCGACAAGATGTATATGTATTTGCATATTCATATACACACATATGTGTGTAACAATAAAGACCAAAAAAGAAGAGGCTATCAATTTGAGAGTAAGGGGGACTTGGGAAGGGCTGGAGGGAGCAAAGGAAGGGGAACTGGTATAATTATATTTTAATTAAAAGCATATTTTAAAATTTTTCAACGGAAAATGAAGAAAATGAGGTGACAATAATAACTCAGATTTTCATCTTTTTTTTTACTTGTGAAAAGCATCCTCCCTTAGGACTCAGGCTTGATTTGTAGAACCCTACGTCTGGGTGTTTTAGAGTGGGAGCACAGTGCTCTTTAAAAGAAAGAAGGGGGATTAACAACATGTCTCTTTTTTTAATTCTTACATTATCTTTATTAATTTTTTAATTTATTTTTATTGGATATTATATTTACATTTTTTTATCGCCTTACATCCCTTACCCCCACCACCCAGGAGACTCCTATCCCATAACCCTCCTCACGATTCTATGAGGATGTGCCCCAGCTACCTGCCCACTCCCACCTCCCCATCTTCGAATTCCCCCCCCCATGTTCAGCCTTTATGGACCAAAGATCTCCTCTCCCACCTATGCCCGACAAGGCCATCCTCCCCTACATGTACAGATGGAGTCATGGGTCCCTCCCTATGTGCTCCCAGGCTGGTGGTTTAGACCCTGGGAAGCTCTGGTTGGTTGGTATTGTTGCTCTCCTCATAGGGCCACAAACCCTTTCTGCTCCTTCAGTCTTCTCTCTAACTTCTCCATTGGGAACCCCATGATCAGATCAGTGGTTAGTTGTGAGCATTGGCATCTGAATGTGTCAGACTCTGGCAGACCTCTAAGAGACAGCTATATCAGGCTCTTGTCAGCATGCACTTCCTGCCATCCACATCAATGTCTACATTTGGTGACTGTACATGGAATGGATACCCAGGTGGAATGGCCTCCAGATGGCCCCTGCTTCAGTTTCCATCCCACACTTTGTCTCCATATTTGCTCCCTTGAGTATTTTTGTTACTCCTTTTAAGCAGGACTGAGACATCCACACTTGGTCTTTCTTCTTCATGAGCTTCATGTGGTCTATGAGTTGAATCTTGGCTATTTCAAGCTTTTGAGCTAATATCCACTTATCAGTGAGTAAATACCATGTGTGTTCTTTTGTGACTGGCTTACCTCACTCAGGATGATATTTTGTAGTTCCATTCATTTACCTAAGAATTTCTTGAATTCATTGTTTTTAATAGCTAAGTAATACTCTATTGTGTAAATGTACCACATATTTTTTTATCCATTCCTCTGTGGAAGAATATCTGGGTTCTTTCCAACTTCTGCATATTATAAATAAGGTTGCTATGAACATAGTGGAGCATATGTCCTTGTTATATGTTGGAGCATCTTATGGGTATATGCCCAGGAGTGGTATAGCTGGATCCTCAGGTAATGCTATGTCCACTTTTCTGAGGAACTGCCAGACTGATTTCCAGAGTGGTTGTACCAGTTTGCAATCCCACCAACAATGGAGGAGTGTTCCTCTTTCTCCACATTCTTGCCAGTATCTACTATCACCTGAGTTTTTGATCTTAGCCATTCTGACTGATGTGAGGTGGTATCTCTGGATTGTTTTGATTTGCATTTCCCTGATGACTAAGGATGTTGAACATTTCTTAAAATGCTTCTCAGCCATTCGAGTTTCCTCAGTTGAGAATTCTCTGTTTAGCTCTGTACCCCATTTTAATAGGGTTATTAGGTTGTCTGCAGTCTAATTTCTTGAGTTCTTTGTACATATTGCATATTAGTCCTCCATCAGATATAGGATTGGTAATGATCTTTTCCCAAATCTGTTGATTGCTGTTTTGTCCTATTGACAGTGTCCTTTGCCTTACAGAAACTTTGCAATTTTATGAGGTCTCATTTGTCAATTCTTGATCTTAGAGCATAAGCCATTGGTGTTCTGTTCAGGAACTTTTCCCCTGTGCCTAGGTATTCAAGGGTCTTCCCCACCTTCTCTTCTATTAGTTTTAGTGTATCTGGTTTTATGTGAAGGTTCTTTATCCACTTGGACTTGAGCTTTGTACAAGGGGATAAGAATGGATTGATTTGCTTTCTTCTACATGCTGACCTCCAGTTGAGCCAGCACCATTTGTTGAAAATGCTGCCCTTTTCCCACTGGATGGTTTTAGCTCCTTTGTCAAAGATCAAGTGACCATAAATGTGTGGGTTCATTTCTGGATCTTCAGTTCTAGTCCATTGATCTTCATGCTTGTCTCTGTACCAATACCATGCAGTTTTTATCACCATTGCTCTGTAGTACAGTTTGAGGTCAGGTATGGTGATTTCCCCAGAAGTTCTTTTATTGTTGAGAATAGTTCTCCCTATCCTGGGGTTTTTGTTATTCCAAATGAATTTGCAAGTTGCTCTTTCTATCTCTATGAAGAATTGATTTGGAATTTTGATGGGTATTGCATTGAATCTGTAGATTGCTTTTGGCAAGATGGCCATTTTTACTAAATTAATTCTGCCAGTCCAGGAGCATGGGAGACCTTTCCATCTTCTGAGATCTTCTTTGATTTCTTTCTTCAGAGACTTGAAGTTCTTGTCATAAGATCTTTCACTTGCTTGGTTAGATTCACTCCAAGATATTTTCTATTATTTGTGATTATAGTGAAGGGTGTCATTTCCCTAATTTTTTTTCTCAGCCTGTTTATCCTTTGAATAGAGGAAGGCTACTGATTTGTTTGAGTTGATTTTATATCCAGCCACTTTGCGGAAGTTGTTTATCAGATTTAGGAGTTCTCTGATGGAAGTTTTAGGGTCACTAAAGTATACTATCATATCATCTGCAAATAGTGAAATTTTGACTTCTTCCTTTCCTATTTGTATCCCTTTGACTTCCTTTTGTCATCTAATTGCTCTGGCTAGGACTTCCAGTACTATATTGAATAGGTAGGGTGAGAGTGGGCAGCCTTGTCTAGTCCCTGATCTTAGTGGGATTGCTTTAAGTTTCTCTCCATTTAGTTTGATGTTGGCTACTGGTTTGCCGTATATTGCTTTTTACTATGTTTAGGTATGGGCCTTTAATTCCTGATCTTTCCAAGACTTTTAACATGAAGAGATGTTCAATTTTGTCAAATGCTTTCTCAACATCTAGTGAGATGATCATGTGGTTTTTTTTTTCTTTGAGTTTATTTATGTAGTCTATTACATTGATGGATTTCCGAATATTGAACCATCCCTGCATTCCTGGGATAAAGCCTACTTGATCATGATGGATGATTTTTTTTGATGTGTTCTTGGATTCGGTTTGTGAGAATTTTATTGAGTATTTTTGCATCAATATTCATAAGAGAGATTGGTCTGTAGCTCTTTCTTTGTTGAGTCTTTGTGAGGTTTAGGTATGAGCATAATTGTAACTTCATAGAACGAATTGGGTATTGTTCGTTCTGTTTCTATTCTGTGGAATAGTTTGAAGAGAATTGGTATTAGGTCTTCCCGGAAGGTCTGATAGAATTCTGCACTAAAACCATCTGGTCCCGGACTTTTTTTGGTGGGGAGACTTTTAGTGACTGCTTCTATTTCTTTAGGGGTTATGGGACTGTTTGGATGTTTTATCTGCTCCTGATTTAATTTTGATACTTGGTATCTGTCTAGAAAATTGTCCATTTCATCCAGATTTTCCAATTTTGTTGAGTATAGGCCTTTGTAGTAAGATCTAATGATTTTTTTTAAATTTCCTCAGTTTCTGTTGTTATGTCTCCCTTTTCAGTTCTGATTTTATTAATTTGAATACTGTCTCTGTGCCCTTTGGTTAGTCTAGCTAAGGGTTTTATCTATCTTGTTGATTTTCTTGAAGAACTAGCTCCTGGTATTGTTGATATTTTGTATAGTTCTTTCTGTTTCTACTTGGTTGATTTCAGCCCTGAATTTGATTATTTCCTGCCGTCTACTCCTCTTGGGTATCTTAGCTTCTTTTTGTTTTAACGCTTTCAGGTGTGCTGTCAAGTTGTTAGTGTATGCTCTTTCCAGTTTCTTTTTGTAGGAACTTAGAGCTATGAGTTTTCCTCTTAGTACTGCTTTCATGGAGTCCCACAAGTTTTGGTATGATGTGTCCTCATTTTCATTAAATTCTAAAAAGTCTTTAATTTCTTTATTTCTTCCTTGACCAAGTCTTTACTGAGTAGAGCATTGTTCAGTTTCCACGTGTATGCGGGCTTTCCATTGTTTTTGTCATTATTAAAGACCAGCCTTATTCCATGGTGGTCTGATAGGGTACAAGGGATTATTTCAATATTTTTGTATCTGTTGAGGCCTTTTTGTGACCAATTATATGGTCTATTTTGGAGAAGGTAACATGAGGTGCTGAGAAAAAGGTATATTCTTTTGTTTTAGGCTGAAATGTTCTATAGATGTCAGTTAAGTCCGATTGGTTCATAACTTCTGTTAGTTTCATTGTGTCTCGGTTAATTTTTTGTTTCCATGATCTGTCCATTGCTGAGAGTGGGGTGTTGAAATTTCCCACTATTATTGTGTGAGGTGCAATGAATGCTTTAAGCTTTAGTAAAGTTTCTTTTATGTATGTGGGTGCCCTTGCATTTGGGGCATAGATGTTCAGAATTGAGAGCTCATCTTGGTAGATTTTTCCTTTGATGAGTATGAAATGTCCTTCCTTATCTTTTTGATTACTTTTGGTTGAAAATGTATTTTATTTGATATTAGAATCGCTACTCCAGCTTGTTTCTTGGGACCATTTGCTTGGAAGTTTGTTTTCCATCCTTTTACTCTGAGGTAGTATCTGTCTTTTTCACAGAGGTGTGTTTTCTGTATGCAGCAAAATGCTGGGTCGTGTTTATGTATCCAGTCTGATAGTCTATATGCTTTTTTTTATTGGAGAATTGAGTCCATTGATATTAATAGATATTAAGGAAAAATGATGCTTCCTGTTATTTTTGTTATTAGAGGTAGAATTATGTTTGTGTAGCTATCTTTTTTGGGGGTTGTTGGAAGATTACTTTCTTGCTTTTTCTAGGTTGTAGTTTCCCTCCTGTGTTGGAGTTTTCCACCAATTATTCTTTGAAGTGCTGTATTTGTGGTAATATATTGTGTAAATTTGGTTTTGTCATGGAATATCTTGGTTTCTCCATCAATAGTGATTGACAATTTTGCTGGGTATAGTAGTCTGGGCTGGCATTTGTGTTCTCTTAGGGCCTGTATGATATCAGTTCAGGATCTGCTGGCTTTTATAGTCTCTGGTTTAAACCAGAGAAGTCTGGTTTAATTCTTATAGGTCTGCCTTTATATGTTACTTTACCTTTTTCCCTTACTGCTTTTAGTATTTTTTCTTTGTTTTGTACATTTGATATTTTGATTATTATGTGACAGAAGGTATTTCTTTTCTGGTCTAGACTATTTGGAGTTCTGTAGGCTTCTTGTATATTTATGGACATCTCTTTCTGTAGGTTAGGAAAGTTTTCCTCTATAATTTTGTTGAAGATATTTACTGCCCCTTTAAGTTGGGAATCTTCACTCTCATCTATACCTATTATCCTTATGTTTGGCCTTCTCATTGTGTCCTGGATTTCCTGGATGTTTTGGGTTAGTAGCTTTTTGTATTTTGCATTTTCTTTGACAGTTATGTCAATGTTTTCCATGGTATCTTCTGCACATGAGATTCTCTCTTCTATCTTTTATATTCTGTTGGCAATACTTGTGTCTATGACTCCTGATCTTCTTCCTAGGTTTTCTATCTCCAAGGTAGTTTCCCTTTGTGATTTCTTTATTGTTTCTACTTCCATTTTTAGATCTTGGATTGTTTTGTTTAATTACTTCACCTATTTGGTTGTGTTTTCTTGCAATTCTTTAAGGGATTTTTGTGTTTCCTCTTTAAGGGCTTCTACCTATATACCTGTGTTCTCCTTAAATTCTTTGAGAGTGTTATTTATGTCCTTCTTAAAGTCCTCTATCATCATCATTAGAAGTGATTTTATTCTGAATCCTGCTTTTCTGGTGTGATGGGGTGTTCAGGGCTTGCTATGATGGGAAAACTGGGTTCTGATGATGCCATGCTAACTCTGGTTAACCATCTGGTTAACTCTAGTGCTGCCTGTACTCGATGTCTGTGACTGAAGCCTGCCTTTCCAGTTATCTTGCTTGTATCTAAACTCCTCAGGGTCCAGATGTCTCTGTGATCTTTTAATCCTGAGCTCCAACTGCTCTGAGTACAGTGGCTCCTCTAGGATGTCTCAGGATTGGTGTCCACTGCTCTGAGTGCAGTGGCTCCTCTAGGATGTCTCGGGATATGGTGTCTGTTGCTCTGAGTTCAGTTGTTCCTCTAGGATGTCTTGGGCTATGGTGTCTGCCGCTCTGAGTTCAGTGGCCCCTCTAGGATGTCTCAGAATACAGTGTCCACACAGGAGCAGACCAGGCAGGTGTCTGCTCCAGGCACTCGGCCCAGGCAAGGGGTGGAAGGAAAGTGGTATTCCACAGGGGCGGGCTTTGGGTGTCTGCTGGAATCTGAGGGCTCCCTGCACCCAGTTATGGCTCTGGGGTGAGCATAGGGCAGTGTGTGAGTTTTCTTACCTGCTGCTCTGTGTTCAGTGGTCCCTCTAGGATGTCTTGGGATACGGTGTCCACACAGGAGCAGACCAGGTGGGTGTCTGCTCCAGGCACCAGGCACCAGGCACCAGGCACCAGGCACCAGGCACCAGGCACCAGGCACCAGGCACCAGGCACCAGGCACCAGGCCCAGACGAGGGGCAGAAGAGCAAATATGTCTCTTCTTCCTTACTTGTGTGAAATAGTCAAAAAGATGCAATAAACAGGTGGCCAACCTTGTGTAAATTTTGAATTTAGTGAATTCATTAGATTGCCCAGTACATATTTTTAAGTGACTATTATATACTGTATATTGGTTCATGTACTATATCTGTGAATTGAAATATTTCCAATAACCGATATACTAATGCTAGCAGGCAGTCAAATGAAAAATTACGGTCTTGCAACTACTGGATGCTATCACATAAGTCCAGAGAGATAAGGTAGAGGTAGAGTCCCACAATTAGACACAAAGGGCAAGATGCCCATGGCTATTGCAGCCATGAAATCAGGAAGACTATCAACACTTCCAAAAGCAGTAAATCTTCACTCAAATAAATTATAATTTATGTCTTTTGATCAAGAAATAAATCAATATTAAATGGTAGTGATTGAAGAGTGGGCTAAAAGCTATTGGAGATGCAGACTTCTTTGTGAGGGGATTATTCCACCCAAGATCTGAAGGTTGAGAAAAAGAATCCTGAGACTTGCAGAAAAAAAAAATGTGTCAGGGAGAGAAGAGCTAGTGAAAGTGGCCTAGGGCAGAAGAACGCTAGAGAAAAAAAAATGGCCATGTCTATGTTGAAATAAGCTCTGAGATAGTGTATTATTACTCAAGGTCACAGACACACAAAGAGGATTAAATCCTGATTTGACTGTATAAGCAATAAAGAACCTACCCTAATCACCATGGAGTCTCTTGTAAATTATTCACTTTTCCAGCATTGTACCTGGAAGAACTTTAGCCAGCTGCAAAGCAGATGTTTAATCAACATTTATTGAATGAGTAAACAATTGTTAAGGCCATATATTAAAATTATTATTGAATAATATGGAAACCTCACCCAAATCCTGTTGTTGTCTACAGAGCATACTGACATTGATGTATAATAAAAATTAAATTGCATTTTTAAAGTAAACAAACAAATGAAAAACTGCATACTCCATCTTGTGGTTTAGCAGCACCTCTCTGTATCAGGCATGGTGATGTCAGTCTGTAATCCCAGCACTTGGGAGGCTAAAAAAGGAGAGCTATGGGATATAGGCTAGCCTGGGCTATACAGTGAAGCCCTGCCTATGAACATAGCAAAACAGAGCCAGCCATGGTGTGGGTAGCATGTACCTCATGGCCTGAAGACCCAAGTTGTATCTCTGGGACCTGAATAATGGAATTTCTTCATTCAGTGGAATGAAGAAACAGCTCTACAAAATTGTTTTCCACATTCCATATGCATACATGGCACCTGTCCACATCCTCCCATCCCACCCCAACTCACCATTCACATACCATAGTCATGGACAATAATGACAAAAATTTTAAATTTAAGACTTAAAAAAAAAACTAAAACAGCTACGTCTTTTATTTTCAGAGGTATTGTCAGGAAGTGGAATAAAAGATCCATAGCAGTTCACATCTGCAATCTTTAGAACTGCTGAAAGTTCAAGGCCAGCTAAGCTACATAGTGAGTTCCAAGCCAGCCTGGACTATGTGGCAGAACCTATCTCCAACAAAAAAAAAAAGTGCACTAAAGGGAAAAAAGTCCCCTTCAAAGTGGAGTCAGAAAGGTTATACTAGAACTTTGCAAGTGCACACAGCACAATATAATGCCTTACCACAGAGCACAACCTGTCCTGCTGACATATCTCTCTCAGAAACTGCCTCATACTACTCTATGGAAGTGAGGAATAGAGTGTAAAACTCGGAGAATCCCACAATATTGTCAGAGCCGTGGAAACAGCCAAACATGAGGGACACACTGGTTGCATGGCTTAGTTGCATGGAAAGAGAGCTGCCACCAGGATGCTGGATTTGGTAGCATCCCAAGCTAGCTGCTGCTGTAACTAAGATACCTTCCTAGTGAGAACTGAGCCAACTAGACCTTACTGCCGAACTTTCAGTGAGCACCATGCATTCATACCCACAGTGTCTACAGCTTCCCTCCACTCTGATGGCAAAGCTGGGCCTTTTGGGACACAGACCATGCGGCCACAATGGTTTCTGCTCATAGCAAGAGAAAAGAGGTCAGTAGGAAAGGTTTATTTAGACCAGACACACACATACTGCTCATCTCTTTGTAGGTAGTTATACAAAAGTGGAGTTATAGAATTGGGGAGATGGGGCGGGAAACCTGGACTATGCTGAGAATGGTTTTAGATGAGGTAGTAATTAGTTAAACATGGATTATTTATTGGTTCCATGGGAGGACAATGGCCTAAACAGGATCAGAGCTGAGGGGAAGCTGGCAAAGTGGCCTCCTGGCATCACTTAGCAGAGAGCATGTCCTAGCAGTGGGTACCTTGGCAACCTCAAAGGAACAGCTTGGCACTTGGCATCAGGGACCATCAAAGATACACGTCCTTTCTTGTCTGCCTGCCAAAGAGCTAGTCTAGCCAAGGTTTAGGAGTATCTGACTTATGTGGCCAAATGCCAGAAGGCCTGTACCTCACTGAACCCCAGGGGCCATTGCTACTTCTCCTCTAAAACCAAATCTAGCTGCCAGAGTATTAGTTGAGTATACTTGTCAGTTAAATAAAATAGAAATCCATAGCTAAGACTTTTGGTATGATGCACAGAGTAGTTTCAGACCAGGCCTGACTAGAGGTAACAAGACCCTTCGCCCTCCAATTTATGAAATATCTTCTTGTTATCACTTGTAATTAAGAAAATTTTCATTCAAGTGAGTCCAGCTCTGTAGATAGATATTATAACACAGTGCAGGCTCAGGGTAGGAAAAGGGGGAACACCTGATGTGAAATGACCCTTCAGAACAAGCTTTATTAAGAAAGGGTCTTACAAATGGGTGAGACAGCATGATAGGCCTTCAAGTTAGAAGAGTGACTGGAAGAGATACAAATATAGTCCTAGAGTCAGTATGATGAGACCATGAAGATAGGGAGGGAGGGAGGAAATAAAGGAGGAAGGGAAGGAGAAAGGCAGGGAGGGAGTGTGTGAAGGTTGGAAGGAGAGGAAGAGGGAAGGAGAGAGAGAGAGAGAGAGAGAGAGAGAGAGAGAGAGAGAGAGAGAACACCTTCCCTTCAAATTTCAGACAAAAGCTATATTAGAAAAGATAGCTACCATGCATATATAACCTGACAGGTGTTAGACACAAGCAGAGAATAATAATGTCAGTGTCACACAGAGAAACACACAAACCAAAAGTATCTCAGAAGGCAACTGTTTTTGAAAAAGTGTGTTCCAAAACCCAGATCACTATAACAAGCACACCAGGTCCAAGATGGCTCTCATCTTGTATCGCTGATATTCATGTGGCCGCATCTCTTTCTATTAGTGATATGTCAACTTCAAAATATGATGTTATTGGCCAGTGCAGAAGGAAAGGTTCAGGGAATATGTATCCTTGCCAGGCTAACAACCTGAGATTAGATAGATAGATAGATAGATAGATAGATAGATAGATAGATAGATCTTAATTACTTTTAAAAGAAAAAATATACTCACACAGAGAACCTGAGGAAAGTTTTCAAATGCCCCAAACAAAGGAGGTTTTTACTTTAGTAAGTTCCTGGCATGGTAAGTTCCTGGCATGGCCTGAATATCCCCTGGCTTACATAGAGGCAGGCCCTGGGTAGGCTCATCAACTTAACTTGCAGCTGCAAGGGGCAGGGGCAGCAAGGACACAGTATAAGATGCTTTCTGATGTTGTCCCAGAGAGCTGTAGGGGACTTGGCCTGATGTCTGGGAAGGAGAGGCAGCTATAGCTGGAATCTAATAAATGTCTTACAGCCACGGTGCTGGGCCAGGAGAAAACCTGGAACCCTGTGTCATGTTTGTCCATGTTTATCTTCACCCCTGCTTCTGGCTGATTCTCTTAGTGCTGTGGTGGTGGGCTTGGGGAGCAAAGACAATTAATTTAATCTTTAAACAGCTTTAATTGGATTGCTAACCTTGCACACACCTTTAGAAACTCTCAACCTCTCAAAACTGCAGCTTCAGTCTTAGACTTAAAGGTCTGTATGTTACACACACACACACACACACACACACACACACACACACACACACACCTCTTTAGAAATTAAGCCATATGGTTGTTTGAATAAGGATAGCCCCATAGGCTCACATGTTTGAATGTTTGGTGGAACTGTTTGAGAAGGATTGGGAGGTGTGGCCTTGTTGGGGGAGGTGTGCACTGAGGTGAGCTTTGAGGTTTCAAAAGCCCATGCTATTCCCAGTTATCATTCTCTCTCTCTCTCTCTCTCTCTCTCTCTCTCTCTCTCTCTCTCTCTCTCTCTCTCTCTCTCTCTCCAGCCTCCTGCTTATGAATCAAATGTAGGTAAGCTCTCAACTACTCCTCTAGCACCATGCCTGCCTGCTTGTTGCGATGCACCCCACCATGATGGTCTTGGACTCCAACTCTCTGGAACCACCAGCCCCAGGGTAAATGCTTTCTTTCACAGGTCACCTTGGTAGTAGCGTTTGATTGCAGCAACAGAAAAGTAACAAAGACAAGCCATCAGACCCAGTGTCCAACCTAAGAGGGGTCTTCTCTGGTACGGGTCACAGTGGAATTTGAGTAGAGGTGTGGAGCTGCTTGCTCTTCTCATCTCCCACCAGTTGATTCTCTGCTCCTGGCCATGAGGAGAGTTCCCAACTATAGGTTCCAAGGGGACTGCAATGACCAGCCACATGGGACACTGCACATTCCCACAGCTGGGATATCTTTCTTATTCTCTAGCTGCAGGAAACCCTGGGAAGTCGGGCTTGCAGAGCAGGAGCATTAGAGGGCACCATATGTTGCTCATGCCATGAGAGTTTCTGCCCGAATCACCTGAGCAGATTCTTGCATCTCTTGTGGCCCCTGATGCCACATACAGATAGCTTTGCTGGATCCTGCCAACCCCTAATGCAGAGGCTCAGTCCTCTGCTCTGTCTCCCAGATATGGGTCAGGGATTTTCTTCCTGACCACTGCCCCAGTCATTACACTAAGCCGGCTGAAAGACTCCCAGCCTTTAAGGAGAGGACTGCCAACCTGGTCACTCCTGCTGAAGGCAGGATGGTTAGGGATGTGTCCTCATTTCCAATATCTGACCACAGGGAAAACCTTCAGTTCTCCTCCACATCACTGTCAATAATCTCCACTCCCATGAGTTTTCAAGCCTCCTCATCTCTACTCAAGTCCACACACCACAGAACCGCCCCACACCTCCCAATAAGGAGCATCCTTCCTGTATAGATAGAGGCAGCCTTTCTCCCTCAGGTGTGCTGTCTGTCTGGCGGTGTACCCTTCCTATAGCTGGTCAGAATCAGAGAGAAGTCCACTAAATCAGGATAAACAAGAGAGTTCTAAAGTTGGGTTTGAGACCCGAGTCAGAAGCCCCATCTCCTCTTTCTGGAAGCCCTAAGTGTTCAGTGGATTGATACCTGAACATCTCTCAGGGTATTTATAAGTCAAGTGTCTGTTGAAGCTTTAGCTGAAGCCAAACAAGATTTTATATCTGCACCATCCGGCAACTCTATTTAGCTTCCCTCACGGCAATGAAGATGGTAATTAATGAGTCCAAGTCTTCAGTTCTGGATTTTGTGTTATTACTGCTTTTCAGTGTTTCCTGTAAGGAACAACACAGTGAAATACTGCAGCAAACCCCCAGCAGGGGCCTGATATTGATGGGCTGCCTCATTCTGATGCATCCCGTGAGGTTTAGCATATATCTTCTAACATAAGAATGAGGTCATTTTCCTCCTAGCTCGTCGATGAGATTTTTATTATTCAGAATTACAACATAGACATTGGGGTGTTTATCTTGAATGAGATGCAAAACTCTTCTTCCTGAACTCATTTAGAATGTTTCATAATGTGTCTTATATTCTAATTTGAAAAGTAATTTCTATGCCAACAACTACGCTGCAGAGACACCCAAATTGGCTATGGGAATAAAAAGAAAAACCAGATATATCTTGGTAAGCCAGAAAAGTGGGAATGACAAACGTGTCCTTATTTTTTGTCAGGAAGTAGTGCTTATAATTTAAAAAAAAAAATGAAAGTCATCATCTTCATGTGAGAAGCCTTGAAATAATCAGCAAAACTAAGGAAGATGCTCTCTCTGGTGCCGTAAACTACAGGTTACATTCCCAGTATGCCAGCAGTGGGCATCCTGTCTTTCTTCTGTGGTAAACATGTGTTTACCACAACCATGTGTTTTACATCAACCATGTAAAGTTGTCACACAGAAACATGTCAGCAATCTCCCCTCCCACCCCCACAAAGCTGAAAATTGAGGTTGCTTTAAACATCTCATTAAAAGGTGACAATTGCTAGGTGTGGCAGCACATGCCTTTAATCCTAACACTTGGGAGACATAGACAAAGTCTATAAGTTCAAGGCCAGCCAAGTCTACATAGTGAGTTCCAAATACAAAACAGTATCACTGTGTGATTTTATGTTGCATTTACCAGATGTTTAATGAAATAGATACAATTCTGGTTCAATCTAATGTCCTCTTATAAAATGTTCACTTAAGTCTTGTTTTTGCTATGTTTTCTGTTTTACTATTTTTCACCCCTTACACACTGGAGAGAGAAGTCCTAGTCACTACTCACGTTCCTCACGTTTCTTGTGCTCCACTAAGTGTCCAGGAACACTCAGTTAGCAAATGCTGACCCATTCACTGTTCCCAGGGAAAACAGAGCGAACTCCCATAACCTTTAAGTGGTAACATGCTCATCAACCATGGTGATCTTTTCATCCTCCAGCTTCCTTTGCCAATGTTTTCTCATTGTAGACCAGGCTGGCCTTGAACTCCCAGAAATCACCTGCTTCAGCTTCCGGGTGCTAGAACCAACGGTGTACACTACCACTCTCCACCAATGGCTCCCTAAACCAGGCCTGTCTCGTGGCTTTACTTTTCTGCATAACATGTAATGGGTGTTTTAAAAACGATTCTGCAGCCCCCTGACCAAGCTTTGCCTGCAACTCAGTTTTGTTCTTGTTGTTTTTCCCATGTTGGTTTTGAAATCTGTAATTCAGTAGACACTATAAGTTGGGTTGGTCATTTCTTGACTCTAGAACAGTGGTTATAAATTTCCGTGGATCTCAGCCTCACAATGATGCTGTTGGATGCCCCTTTTTAAAAGTATCTCAGTTGTACAAAGTACTGTGTATGCTGCAATATTTCAATATGCAATTACATGAGTAGCATCTACAGTCAATCAAGATGGTTCACACTTCCGTCTCCTTCCTGTTGCTCTGTGCTTGCAGTCTCCAAGCTCCTCTCTTTTCCTCTCCATGGCTTCATCATGGTGAGTTACAGTCATCTGTGTGCAACACAGCTTATCACCCTCATTTAGCTGTGTTTGGGTGGCCCATATCCAACCTCCCACTGTGCCCTGAATCCTCACCCTTTCTAGCCTCCAGCAAGCCCATGAAACATCGGTATCACTTACAGCTAAATAAAGCAACTGGGAGACTTTTATTAAATGAGAAAAAGTCAAATGCAGAAAAAAAATGGACTCTTCTCTCCTATGCAGTTGACTTTTTAAAACCCGTCAGAACATATGACAGCGATTGCACATTGAAAAATTTCATCATTGGGGCCAGAGAAATGGCTCAGTGGTTAAGAGCACTTGATGTTCTTCCAGAGGACCTGGGTTCAATTCCCAGCACCCCCAGTGCAGCTCATAACCATCTATAACTCCAGTTCTAGAGGAGCCAGCAGCTTCTTCTGGCCTCCCAGGTCACCAGGCACATACGTGGTGCACAGACACGCATGCAGCCAAAATACCCACACACACAATGTTCAGAGCATGGTGGTGCACACCTTTAATCCCAGCACTCAGGAGGCAGAGGCAGATGGGTATCTGTGAGTTGGAGGCAAATCTGTTTACATAGTGAGTCTCATGCCTACCAGGGCTACAGAGTGAGACTTTATCTCAAAATTAAGTTAATGAATGAGTGAATAAGCAGTTGCTGCCCTGTAATGAGTCCACATTCAATGGTATTTTCATCTTGTCTGCAGCTTCACACTCACTCTCGACCTCACTGATCACTGCGGCACCACCTTGCACATGTTGGCAAGCTTGTTCTTTCTTCTATGGAGGAAAGCTGTCACAGTGACTTGTTAGCAGCAAATCTTCGGCCACCAACACTACAATTTGCACCAGGGTGAAACTTCTCTGACACATGAATTTTCTCCATCAAGCCCATGACAGCTTTCTTGCTCCTGGGGTCTACACAGAAATTTCAAGTTTTTGCTCTCAGATATAGCACTGACTGTGGGATTTTTGGTTGTTGTTTTTATTTCCTTTAGTTCTTATTCTAGTGAAGAGGTTAGTGGAAGGGTGTTGAATATTGTCAAATGGTCTGTTGTATTGGTCATGTTGTTGGTTTCTTCATTCTGTTAGTGTGGCATGTTACACACGTCACACTGATTTTTCCTTCATGTTTGAAAACAGCCTTGTGTCTTAGGAATGAATCTCTCTTGGTCACAGAGTATGATCATTTTAATATAATATTAAGTTGCAATAGTTGTTTTGTTAAAGCTTTGCATTGACGTTTTTCATCAAGAATATTGCTCATCAGAATTCACCCCCAAATACTTCCATGATAAAGTAACTGGACACAGCTCTCAGGAAGGGGTCTTTTAAAAGGGCTTTGACAATTTCCATAGGTTCCTAAATCTGGTGGGAAATTGTACACAAGTTCAGCTGCCAGAGTAGAAATCCAATGAGAAAAAAACAACTGAACTGCAAGGCTTGTAAAGCAATTTTATTGTTCACAGGTAGTAGCAAGAACTAACAGAAGCCATGATAACTTGGTCTCCACAGTCAGAAAAACTGAACAGGGTAGATGGGAGGGACTCATCTGTTTACAACCCAATCTATGTCATAGATGCTGAACCCCCAAAATAGTTATTTATAGGCTTTTAGACTCCAGGGAAAGTTGGCACCTCTAAGCTTAACTTTGTAGAACGCCCCTGTTCTCTGGGATGGAGACAGGGCTTGGGTTGTTCTGAAAAGCCCTTCCTCTGCCAGGACGCTACGTCTTCAGCATGTTAGTATCCTCCTAAAAACCACAAGAGCAACGGCTCCATTGGCCAAGACTGAGAGAGCTACTCTTTCTACATTTAGTTTTCTTTTTTTGTAAAAATATTTGTCTAATTTTGGTATAAGATTATTAATGGAACTATAAAACAGGTCAGGAAGAGCTCCCTTTTCTAATATTGTGGAACAGTTTGAGATGGATTGATGCTAATCTATGAAGTGGTTGGCAGAATTCTACAGTGAGCCCCTTTCTGGTCGATCCTGGTTTTCTTTTTGTTGAGAGATTCTAGATTACTGACTCAACATCTTTATTTGCAATAGATTCCTTGGAAACAATCATTTCCTTATAACTTAGTCTTGGAAGGTTGTATATTTCTAGAAATGTATTCATGTCATCTAGGTTATCCCTGGTGTTCATGTCAAAGTATTGATAGTAGTCTCTTGTGATCCTTTTTATTTATCTAATTTGTAATGTTCTCTTTCACTTATAATTTTACCTCTTTTTTTAAAAATTGATGTGGTTAAGATACATCTATTGTATGCTTTTCCAGAGACCAGCCCTTCATTCATTGATATCTCAGTTGTTTTTCTTCTCTGTATTCCATTTGTGCCTGTGGAATGTTCATTGTTCCCTCCTTCTGCCTATTTGGGTCTCCATCCTTCAGGGTGGGAAGTGAGTTGTGGTCTACCCTGTTTCTCTCCTGATGTGGGTGTTCACTGCTCTCAGCTGTCCACAAAGTGGTAATTTTGCTCCATCTCCTGGGTGTTGTGTTGTTCACGCCGAGACAGTTTCTCCTTTCTCTTGAGACTTCTTCAATTCGTTGCTGTCTGGCACTGCTCTGCAATGTTGTTTAATTTCTGTATGTTTTTAAATTCTTCAGCATCCCTGGAGCTAATGCTTTCTCATTTCCTCTCTTCATGATGTGATTCTTGATATGATTTCAGTCTCTTTCAATTCGTTACGGCTTGTTTTATGTCCTACCGTGTGACCTGCCAATCCTGGGGAAAGTTCCATATG
Source organism: Arvicanthis niloticus (assembly GCF_011762505.2). Taxonomy (NCBI): domain Eukaryota; kingdom Metazoa; phylum Chordata; class Mammalia; order Rodentia; family Muridae; genus Arvicanthis; species Arvicanthis niloticus. The sequence goes on from NC_047664.1 coordinate 33,859,899, forward strand.
CACTTAAAAAGAATGAACCCTCTTCTCTGTGGTCAGAGTGTTAGGTGGGTAGGAAGCAGTGGGAAGATGTGACTACACCAGGAGAGCTCAAGGAATCCGTGGTGCCGAAACTGTGCTGTATCTCCATAGAGCTACACATTAACACACTCAAGTACACAGAGAATAGGTAAAATCTGAAGTCTTTGGACCAATGATGGTAGTCTATAATTTGGTAAGATAGTAGCACTAAAGAAACTAGCTGAAGGGTATATGGGGCCCAACTGCACCATGTTTGTAACTTTTTTGCAAATTTATAATTACCTTGAAACTTAAAAATTGAAAGAAAAATCAATATCATACATCTACATTAGATATTGCTATCTGATAATGTTGGATGAGAGATAATAATTAAATGTTTATAATAGAGGGATGGAGAGATGGCTCAGGACACTGGCTCCTTTTGCAGAGGATCAGAGTTTGGTTCTGAGCACTCACATCCAGCAGCTAACGGCTGTGTGTAATTCCAGATCTAGTATATTTAATCAGTTATTCTGGTCTCCATAGGCACTGCACTTGCACACTTATTGCCTATAACACACACACACACACACACACACACACACACAAACTTATTTTAAAGTTTATAAGCCTTGATCTATCCAGTTCCTGTGGCAGACACATGAGTCCCAAACACTCAGCTTTCTACTTCCCAGTGAACCTAGCTCCCAACACAGAGAGGGAGCCCTGAATTGGTAAGGGGTCCCTGACCTTGATACCCCTGGACACACTCCCTACTTATCCAACCATAAATATGCAAATCTCAGCACAGAAATAAAAACAGCAAGAAATCCAGAAATTCAAAGCTCGCTAATGCCATAATAATAGATTCCAATGAGAATGACCTTGAAGAACTTCCAGAGGGGAAAAAAATCAAAAGAATAATAATAAACTAAAAACCAAAGGCAAGACCACTTTGGAATTTAATGACAGGACAGAAAATGAAGCAAATTATCAATGTCCCTGGGAATCAGGTTCTCACTGTGGGAGACAGGCGACCATACATGTAGAACGTGAGAGGGCATCCACTGGAATCTGAAATGAATGTATAGACTCATGATGTCTGAACCATGCACATTTGTAAATAACTGCACCCATGGAGGCACACTGGTGTGTATGGACATCTGTAAGAGGTTGTATACCTCATCCATCAGTGTCCTTATCTTCCTCCAGTATCTGCCATCTAGCTACTTGCTATATAATCTCTTTGCCTTCCAACTACCCAGCACGGTCACTATCTACCTGTCATCTGTCTAAGTATCCACTGGTACATTTCTTAGGAGGAGCAAATGCAGACCCCATGGCATCTTGGCCTCTATTATCATTACCACAGAAATTCAAGGGCTTCAGGGAGTGAGGCATGGTTGTCTCTGAGGTATAACAGAGCAGGTACCAGATGTGTCCAGGGCACTTTGTGCTGAAAACATAATGAAATGCTTTATAAAAAATAAAAACCCAATGCAGGATACAAGGGCCAACTTTCAGTGCTCCAGCTGGCCAGGTCTAGGACAATCTGAGTGCTGAAGTAACCAAGTAGAAAGATAAATTGTAAACCATTGACCAAAGCAGAAATTCACCAGTCCATGCTTGTAATGGATAAGTGGAGGGGCGTGAAATGTCATAGTGGGGTGCTCATGGCCAACTGCATAAAAGTGGAAGAAAGTCATCAAAGAAGTCCAAGGACTGCCACACAAAACATCGTACTGTTGTGCTGAGGATTGGGAAAGTAAGGATTTTGCAGCAGACGGTGGAGGAGGCTTTCACCTGCCGGCTCTTTGTCTGCTTAAAGACCTAACTCACTGAGGAAAAAACAATTACCTCGTGGCTCTCTCTACTCAACCAGACTCCCATCACAGGGAGAAAAGCTGCAGTTTGTCAACACACCTGGACACACACCATTGTCTTCTGTTTCAGTCCCATTTAACAGTCAGACAACCATTTACAAACACTGTTCTGTGGAATCAAAGGACTCCATCCAAGGCTGCTATTTGTTTCTGGAAGCCCATAAACATTATTTATAAGTCTCCTAAAGCATGTTTACTTCATGTGCCCTGCCCCTCCCCTGTAGAGAAGGGTACACATGCTCCTGTCTCCCACTCAGATGGCTGGGAATTTTTCTATGGGATTGCCTCCATGCATGCAATCGGTGCCTCCTGTTTTAAGCTATTATCTATTTATTTAAGTGAATCTTCACTGGATTAAAGAAAGCCTTTGCTTCTGACCCCTGTCATTTTTTTTTCAAACATCATAGCAAATAATGGGGCACCGAGATTGTAAGGCAGCGGTAGAGTGCTTGCCTAGTATGGACCAGGTTCTGCTTTTGATGCCCAGAGACTGGGGAGAAGAGCCACCATAATAAACCTTGGTTCATGCAAGAATGTTCAATGAAGCAACACAACTAACTGATGGGCTATGGAAGCTAGGCAAATAGAGCATAACTCAAACTTTATCAGGGAGAACTAGCAAACAAATGCAAAACTAAGAATATCCTATGAAAGTGGTAATGGTAGAGGGGCGTGGTGACACCTCCCTGTAGGGGGAGGTTCTCTAATTGTTTCTTGATTGGGTCAATAAAGATGTCAGAAGCCAATTTCTGGGAGATGGATAAGGTAGGATTTCTGGGCAGGACAGGAAGAGAAGGGGACATAGGGAAGAGTGGGTATTCATACTAGGCTGTGGAGCAGAGATGAAGCAACAGATATGCAGGGCTCTGGAGCTGATAGTTTGTGACCTCTGCCATGGTGGAGGTCAAGGAGGATGGGGCAGGATATTCTTCACCCAGCCATTGAGTTATCTGGTCAGTTTTAAAATATAAAAGTCTCTAGTGTTTTCCTTCCTCAGGGCTAAAGGGGGCAGGAAAGGGGGCACAACAGTAGGGCGGTCGGCAGAGCCAGCTGCTGGGGCAGTCTGTCTGTGGAACTCAAGCAGTAGCTCCAGGCATTCTTAGGAGGGACAGTTGTTGGGTGGCTTAGCAAAACCAGCTGGAGGAATAGGCAATGCTATTGGGAAAACACCACCTGGTAACTTGGTTGCGGCTGTTCTCAGAGCATAGCCAGGAACTCGGGGAGAGCTCCCAAGAAGGAGTAAGCATGTTTTTTAAATCACACGCAACACCTACCCATAATCTGCTAGTTTAAGATCAAAGTTTAAGGCCACCTGGCAACTTAGTGCAGCCCTATGTCAAAGCATACGGCTTAGTGGTACAATGTTTGCTTGGTGGGTGTCAGGTCCTGAGTTCAAGCCCCAGCACTGAAAAAAGGTTGTCAATGAACCCAAAGACAATACTGCTCCCAGACCAGAATGATATAGTTTCCTGAAGGGAGACAATTTTACAGAGGTCATTATTAGGGCCACTGAGGACACCAGCTAATAGATTCAGGGGTAGATTGGGAAGCTGATGGTCACAGTTAGCATTCTTTGAGATCCCGACCATGTCATTTTTCCCCCTTAGTTAACTGTGCCAATAGGGATGCAGGGTTGCTTACTATTAAGGCAGGGAGTGGCGGCTTCCTAGATACTTAGATGTTTTTAATCGCTAACACTATTCCCATGTCAATTTTAGCTTATAATGGTTTCGTTTGGTTGGGTTTTTTGGTTGGTTGGTTGGTTGGTTGGTTGGTTGGTTGGTTTTTGGGGGGTTTTTGTAGATTGGTTCTTGTGTCCCTTAATTTTTCAGCACTGTAAAGATTTTTAACCTTCTCTGTCTTCTGGCACACAGACACAGACACACAGACACACACACACACACACACACACACACACACACACACACCAATCCCAGGCAAGTGTAACCCTTCCCGACTGTCATTGGAGAATGGCATTGGGCGCCATTTTCTGGATTAAAGGTATAGGGAGGGAGGGAACATGGCTCACTGCCCTGGCTCAGCCAGAGCAAGGCAAGGCTACTTTTGTTAAAAGCATAATTTTATTCTCATGTCTCTAGTTTTAAAATGGCCATGCCTCACCTAAACATTATCTTTATTCTAGTAATTACATTTCATTTTTACAATGGTAGTGAAGCTTTTGATGTTGTTAGAAAATGGGTAGTTTGTATGAAATGTAAGTAAATAAAAATGTTAGCAACGCCAGAATATGGCCAAAGTACCGCCGAATGGCTGCAGGACTCCTGTATGTGTCTGGTTCCTCTGATGGTAGTGTGATTAGGTAATCTCAACTACCTTACAGTTCAAATGCATCTTCATGGCCAACAGCTCTACATTCTTAGAAGGCTGTGATCCAGCTCGCTCTCTCTCTCTCTCTCTCTCTGGGCATTTTTCAGCTCCCAGAGCAGAAGAGAGACTCTGTGCTCATGTTAAGATAAAACGAAGGTCTGAGCAGGATTTTGTTTTGCCCGCACCTCATCATCTAAAATGCACAATGCCCAATTCAACATGTGAGCACCCTCTATCCTTGCTGCAGCCAGAAATGCTTTCTTCGTTCCTAGCACTGCTGAAAGCCTCAGCATACTTAGCTAAACTTTAAACCTGCTGCCTTAATCAGAAGTCTTTATAGTCATTCTACCTTTTTCTCCAAAGCTATGAGCTCTCTCTTCTTTTCTTAAAATGAAACATTTTAAGCCCCAGAGCCCCAGAGCCCCAGAGCCCCAGAGCCCCAGAGCCCCAGAGCCCCAGAGCCCCAGAGCCCCAGAGCCCCAGAGCCCCAGAGCCCCAGAGCCCCAGAGCCCCAGAGCCCCAGAGCCCCAGAGCCCCAGAGCCCCAGAGCCCCAGAGCCCCAGAGCCCCAGGTCAAATGAGGATTGAGACTAGCCGCCTACCTACATCAACAGAAAATGAGATACAGAAGACTAAATGGCCAAACCTGGGGAAAGAGGCATTCTTGGTTTGCTCTGCCTTCTCCGTGAGAGTGTTTGAATTTCTAGACAGGAAAAACAAAAGCAGAAAATGTCCATGTGGAAATTTAGCCGTGGACTCAATTTCCAGACCTGAGAGATAAGCCTTCTCACTGAACTCTGAATGTAACACAGGCAGCTGGAACTAAAGGAAAAAAAATTTTTTAAAATCCTAATTTCAAAAGAGCCCTGTTACACGATAGTGATCTAATTATCCTGCAGCACTGTGATACAGTTTCAAAGGCATCTTTCTCATCTCTCCTGGCTTCCTCAAACCATCATCTTAATATTAGCTTCCATCTTGATCTCTGACAACACCTCTCTCTCTCTCTCTCTCTCTCTCTCTCTCTCTCTCTCTTTCTTCTTCTTCTTCTTCTTCTTCTTCTTCTTCTTCTTCTTCCTCTTCCTCTTCCTCTTCCTCTTCCTCTTCCTCTTCCTCCTCCTCTTCCTTCCCCTCCTCCTCCTCCTCTTCCTCCCCCTCTTTCTCCTCCTCCTCCTCCTCCTCCTTCTTCTTCTTTTTCTTCTTCTTCCTCTTTTTCTTTCTGTTCCAGAGTTACTGGTGACTTACTCTGCAAGGCTGCAGGACTCTCATCTGCAGAGTCAGAACAGACAATCAAAAGAGACCAAATTTACTTGAGCCAACATGATGATGTTTTCACCCTGCAAGGAGAGTCATTTTTAAAAGGCCATTTCCTCTTCCTCATTCCTGTGAATACCTTTTTCTTTCTCCAGTTTCCTAACTATAAAGCCAAGCATACCCTTTACCCAGTTCAGTGAAAAATCCACCTTGTTTTATAGAATAAGGGGTGTTGTAGGTTCTGACACCACAAATTTTAAAGCCCAGCTTCTCTCTCTAAGCTGACTTGTAATTTGTTTTTTTTTTTGATACAGCAAATATTACAGTTAAGACTAGCCACATATTTATGAAACCATGTATAAGATAAAAATATAAAATTTTTGTTCATAAATGAAGGTTTTTTTTAAAGTGGTCAGAGCATCATATTTTAAACCACTTCCATCAAAGTAGATACAGCTTGTGAGTTTTCAGAAGGTTCTGCCACTCTCCCGCAGTTGACCACAGTCCTCTGGTCAGTACTCTTGTGCCAGTAACCTTTTTACTATGGCAAATGTCTGGTACAACCCAAGGAAAGAAAATGTCGTGTGTGGCTCACAGTTTGAAAGGATACAGTCATTGTGGTGAGGAAGGAGTTGTGGCTGGAGCTGAGGCACTGTCACATTGTGTCTGCACCAGGTAAACATTAGTGATCAGTATATTTTCTTTTTATACTCAGTCCAGGACCCAAGTCTGTGTGCCACCCACATTCAGGGTGGTCTTCTTTCCTTGGCGAAACCTTTCTGAAAACACCCTCAAAGGCATCCCCTAATGGTGTGTTTCTTGAGAGATTTTTAAATCCAGCCAAGCTGACAATGAATATAAAACATCTCAGGTTCCCATGGAGGCTTATACTCCTTTGCATGAATGTTGTTGTAGCCTAGGCAGCGTCCCTGGGGCCTATCTTTATGTCAGAAGCCAGAACAACAGTTGACTCAAAGAACATGAGACAGACACACATATATCAAAAATGCATTAGAAAAAAAATATACAGTATTCAGTAGTCTGGCCCCTGAGGAGTCTCTGTGACCTCCACAACCAGCAGACTGAAGATCTGCAGGAAGCCAGAAGATAGTTCAGTTCAGCATGCCTAGTAGCCAGTATTCGTTCAAACTTTGGGAATCTGACCTCGAGTCATTTATTTTAGGGGTACTTAAGCACAATTTGATAAAACCTTTGCTGGTGATAACTCAATGCCATGCACACAATAAAGCAGAGATGTTCTTGAGGAAGAAAGTAAGCCAAATACAGATCACACGTGACTACGTCAAAGCTCTTGGTAAAGTACATGTGACACATTCCATTAAAGTAGGTTCTATGGATTGACTCTATGTGACACCTTCCATAAAGATGGGTTCTGTAGATTGACTATATGTGACATCTTCTATAAAGATGGGCTCTACAGACTGACTGGGAAAAACAAGTTAGCAATAAGGATCTGGGGGAGGATCCACTGTGGTCTCAGTCACACAGATCACCAGGCTACTAACCACATCTGCTGCCAGCCTTCTGGGCGGATAACAGTTTACGCATCCTTTCCCTACAAGGAACGCTCTTCGTGTTTAACACCCCAGCTTCCCTTCGTGCTATGAGCACAAGAACCTCCATGCCTCCTATAGGCCTTAAACTCACAAGCTCTCTCAGTCTTGCTAGTTAAGCCTCCTGAGTAGCTGAGATGTAACATGCACAGTGCACTCCTTCTAGAAGGCATAGTATAAGGGCTAAGAAGACGCCTACACGTATTTAATTGACACCTCACTTACCTGTGCCAGAAAATAAGTCCTTCTGGTCCTAACAACCAGAGATTCGAGAAATGAGCCTACTCTGCATTCTACCATTGGGCTTTGGTTAGTTGGTTGGTTTTGTTTTGTTTTGTTTTGTTTTGTTTTGTTTTGTTTTGTTTTGTTTTGTTTATAGAAGCCAGAGCTAAAAGATTATCTCTTAATACTAACTTTAGGAGCTGGAGATGGCTCAGTGGGTTCCGAAAGCATCAGGACCTGAGTTCTAATCTCCAGAACCCGTGTAAAATGTTGAGTGTGACTGGGTGCCTGTAAACCCAGCATAGGTACTGGGGGTGGAGAGGAAAGGATCCTAAGAAAATGCTGGCTGTCCAGCCTAACAAAACAGTGCATGTCCAGTACAGTGAGGGACCTTATTTCAAGCCAACGAGTAGAGAGCTATATAAGAAGATACCCAGTGTTTTGTTGTGGCCTCTGTATGTCCATGCATTAACATGTTTAGCTCCACATACATGTACCACACAACACACACAACTCAAATAATTAATTAATTAAATATTAATTTGGGGAAGCTGTTACACTTCAGGCTTCTTAACCTAGTGTTATAAGATTTCAGGGATGCCCCTCTCCCCACCTTCCTGTCTCCTCAAACATCATCTCCATTATTAAATGTTTGTAACATACATCTTGACTTCCCTCATGTCTCACATCTTATCTGTCAGCTGTAAGATAAATTTCTAAAAGGTCATTTATCCTCTTTCTCCAACATACAGAAGCAGAGGCATCTACCTGGGTTTTTTTTTTTCTGCTAGATCTTTGGTGCCCACAATAGTACTTGGTGCATAATTGGGCTCAAAAAATATTTATGAAAGGAATGATTGCCCAGCTATAATGTTGAAGTGCCATCCAGAACCATATTGTTTATAGGAAATCAATATATTAAGTCCAGATTTCTTCTTCATTCTTGGACTGAGTGAGCTCATTAATCAATTTAGACAGAAGCTGGAAACTCTACTGCAAAAAAAGAAGTTCCTCTAACCATGGCTGAGAGCAGGCCTAATCTTTGAGTATGCACATAAATATTTTGAAAGCAGTTTGACAGCATACCCAGCTTGCAAGGTAATAGTAGTAAGTTCTCCCCTAGGGTCTATGAGCTCCCCCGTCTTATGAAATCCCTCCTGTTGAGTCAGCCTCAAACCCCATCAGAAAGCAGTTGTTCATTTCCATCACGCTCATTGTGCCATTATTGCACCAGAGGGAAGACATTGCCTGGAAGGTCAGCATTATAGCATGCAGAGTTCAGTGCTGCTATAAGAATGGTCAATGGAAGAGCATTGACCATTTTTCTTCCCCAGCAGCCTACATAGTACCCTCCTGTGCTATGAACGTTGGCCAGCAGGGAGGAAATTCCCATGTCGGTTCCAGACTGACTTCTCTTGGTCTGTAGCCAACGTGTATCGTACCTTCAGCAACGGGATCTTATCACTTAGTTCTGGTGGGAAACCAAGAATGCTGACAGTTTTCCATGCTGTATGGGGGGGAGGGGTGGCTCTGGGACGTTGACCAACAATTCATGGAGAAGTACCCCCCACGTGGCTCTGGGAGTTTCATTTAATAACTTCTAACTTCTAGGAGACATGTTTTCTACCCTGGCATGATATTTACACTCTATTTCCTTTTATAATTATTATGAATTTTAATTAGCTTACAAAGTAATGTGTTTCCCCAAGGCTTTTTTATACATCCTTAGTCTTTCTCTTCCCAACACCCAAGCCCTCAACACAATAAACCTTTATGCCTCTATTATTTTCTCATCTGCTTTTATGTGTTCTACTATTTTCTTCCTCCTTTTTTTTCTACCCTGCCCACCACCTTCATGATTTTTTTCTAGCTTCCTGGCCTCTACCAATACTCCAAATTAAACACAAATCTAAACATGTGAAGCTAGGGTTCACATATGAGAGAAAAGATGTGGTATTTGCCTTTCTGAGCCTAAGTTACCTAAGTCAGTACACTTTCCAGTTTCATGCATTTTTCTGCAATTTTTATCATTTTGTTTCTCCTTATAGCTGAACAAAATCCTAGTGTGTGTATGTGCTCCATTTCCATTATCCGTTAATCAGTTAATGGGCACCTAAGCTAATTCCATTTCCTTCCTATTGTGAATAGAACAGCAGTAAGTATGAATGTGCAAGCATCTCTGTAGTAGGACATGGTGTCCTTTGGGCATGTGCCCAGGAGTGCTATAGTTGGATCATATGGAAGTTCTATTTTTATTTTTATTTTTTTAAAAAAACTTCCAAATTGACTTCTATAATAGCTTTCGTACATTACATGCTCACCAAGAGGGGATACATTTCCCTTCCCTGCATCATCTGCTGGATTTGTTTTATTGATGGTAGCCATTCTAACTAGGGTAAGATAGGATCTCAAAGCAGCCTTAATTTTCATTTACCTAATGGCTAAGGATGTTGGAGCGTTTTTAAAATGTTTATCAGATGTGGCTGCTATTCTTTGTTGTCAACTCGACTACATCTGAAATGAACTAAAACCCAAGAAGCTGGCTATAGCAGTGAGTGATTTTTTTTCTTAATTAGATTATTTAAAGTGAGAAGACCTACTGTTAATCTGGATCTTTTGAGGTGGGCCACACCTTCTGGTGGCAGCCTATATAAAGGACATGGAAGGAAGAAGCTTGACCTCACTCTCACCGGCAAGTCCATTCCTTCACAGGCATTAAAGTCTACTTCTTTGGCATTCCAACACACACTAAGGATCAGCTGAGACATCCAACCTTATGAATTGAACAACTACTGGATTCTTGGGCCTTCTGTTAGTAGACAGCCATTGTTGAACTTGCTGAACTCTGTGTGTGTGTGTGTGTGTGTGTGTGTGTGTGTGTGTGTGTGTGTGTACATGTGTGAGTGTGTATTCTTTTTTTTTCTTCTGTATTTTTTATTGGATATTATATTTACATTTCAGATTTTATCCCCTTACCCCATTCCCTCCTCCACCCAGGAACCCCCTATCCCATCCCCCCTCCTCATGTTTCTATGAGGATGTACCTGCACCTACCCCCCCACTCCCACCTCCCTACCCTCGAATTCCCCCCTCTCGGTGTCAGCCTTCATGGGAACAAGGATCTCCTCTCCCACCTATGCCCGGCAAGGCCATCCTCCCCTACATGTACAGATGGAGTCATGGGTCCCTCCCTATGTGCTCCCAGGCTGGTGGTTTAGACCCTGGGGAGCTCTGGTTGTTGGTATTGTTGCTCTCCTCATAGGGCCACAAATGTTTTCAGCTCCTTCAGTCTTCTCTCTAACTTCTCCATTGGGAACCCCATGATCAGATCAGTGGTTAGTTGTGAGCATTGGCATCTGAATGTGTCAGACTCTGGCAGACCTCTAAGGAGGCAGCTATATCAGGCTCTTGTCAGCATGCACTTCCTGCCATCCACATCAGTGTCTACCTTTGGTGACTGTACATGGGATGGATACCCAGGTGGAATGGCCTCCAGATGGCCCCTGCTTCAGTTTCCACCCCACACTTTGTCTCCATATTTGCTCCCTTGAGTATTTTTGTTACTCCTTTTAAGCAGGACTGAGGCATCCACACTTGGTCTTCCTTCTTCATGATCTTCATGTGGTCTGTGAGTTGAATCTTGGCTATCTCAAGCTTTTGGGCTAATATCCACTTATCAGTGAGTAAATACCATGTGTGTTCTTTTGTGACTGGCTTACCTCACTCAGGATGATATTTTGTAGTTCCATTCATTTACCTAAGAATTTCTTGAATTCATTATTTTTAATAGCTAAGTAATACTCCATTGTGTAAATGTACCACATTTTTTGTATCCATTCCTCTGTGGAAGAACATCTGGGTTCTTTCCAACTTCTGCATATTATAAATAAGGTTGCTATGAACATAGTGGAGCATATGTCCTTGTTATACGTTGGAGCATCTTATGGGTATATGCCCAGGAGTGGTATAGCTGTAATGCTAGGTAATGCTATGTCCACTTTTCTGAGGAACCACCAGACTGATTTCCAGAGTGGTTGTACCAGCTTGCAATCCCACTAACAATGGAGGAGTGTTCCTCTTTCTCCTCATCCTTGCCAGCATCTACTATCACCTGAGTTTTTGATCTTAGCCATTCTGACTGATGTGAGATGGTATCTCTGGATTGTTTTGATTTGCATTTCCTTGATGACTAAGGATGTTGAACATTTCTTAAAATGCTTCTCAGCCATTCGAGTTTCCTCAGTTGAGAATTCTCTGTTTAGCTCTGTACCCCATTTTAATAGGGTTATTAGGTTGTCTGCAGTCTAATTTCTTGAGTTCTTTGTACATATTGCATATTAGTCCTCCATCAGATGTAGGATTGGTAATGATCTTTTCCCAAATCTGTTGGTTGCTGTTTTGTCCTATTGACAGTGTCCTTTGCCTTACAGAAACTTTGCAATTTTATGAGGTCTCATTTGTCAATTCTTGATCTTAGAGCATAAGCCATTGGTGTTCTGTTCAGGAACTTTTCCCCTGTGCCTAGGTATTCGAGGGTCTTCCCCACCTTCTCTTCTATTAGTTTCAGTGTATCTGGTTTTATGTGAAGGTCCTTTATCCACTTGGACTTGAGCTTTGTACAAGGGGATAAAAATGGATTCATTTCCATTCTTCTACATGCTGACCTCCAGTTGAGCCAGCACCATTTGTTGAAAATGCTGCCCTTTTTCCACTGGATGGTTTTAGCTCCTTTGTCAAAGATCAAGTGACCATAGGTGTGTGGGTTCATTTCTGGATCTTCAATTCTATTCCATTGATCTTCCTGCCTGTCTCTGTACCAATACCATGCAGTTTTTATCACTATTGCTCTGTAGTACAGTTTGAGGTCAGGGATGGTGATACCCCAGAAGTTCTTTTATTGTTGAGAATAGTTCTCCCTATCCTGGGGTTTTTGTTATTCCAAATGAATTTGCAAGTTGCTCTTTCTATCTCTATGAAGAATTGATTTGGAATTTTGATGGGTATTGCATTGAATCTGTAGATTGTTTTTGGCAAGATGGCCACCATTTTTACTAAATTAATCCTGCCAATCCAGGAGCATGGGAGATCTTTCCATCTTCTGAGATCTTCTTCTATTTCTTTCTTCAGAGACTTGAAGTTTTTGTCATAAGATCTTTCACTTGCTTGGTTAGATTCACTCCAAGATATTTTCTATTATTTGCAAATATTGTGAAGGGTGTCATTTCCCTAATTTTTTTCTCAGCCTGTTTATCCTTTGAGTAGAGAAAGGCTACTGATTTGTTTGAGTTGATTTTATATCCAGCCACTTTGCTGAAGTTGTTTATCAGGTTTAGGAGTTCTCTGGTGGAAGTTTTAGGGTCACTTAAGTATACTATCATATCATCTGCAAACAGTGAAAATTTGACTTCCTCCTTTCCTATTTGTATCCCTTTGACTTGTGAGTATTCTATCAGTTCTGTTCCTCTAGAGAACCCTGACTAATTCATTAGCCAATTATATTTTTTCTTTTTAGAACAATCTTTCCACTTCCATGACCCATTTTTGATTGGGCTGTTTGTTTTATTGATGCTTGGTTTGTTGAGTTCTTTGTATATTCCAGATATAAATTCTCCAACACATTTATAGCTAGCAAACATTTTTCCCATTCTGTGGGCTGTGTCATCATATGATTGACAGTTCATCTGCTGTATAGAAGCTTTTTAGTTTCATGAGGTCCCATCTATCCATTATTGACCTTGTTTTTCTCAAACAATTGGAACATTGTCCTGAAAGCCCTTGCATGTGTGCTTATCTTGAAGTGCACTTCTCTAGCAGTTTCTGAGTTCTTGTTCTTATATTGAGGTCCTTGATTGATTTGAAGTTGGGTTTTGTATATGATGAGAAGTTTTCATCCTTCCACCTGTTGATATCCAATTTTCCTGGCACTATTTGTTTTTAAAAGCCCTCTTTTCTCCAGTGTGTAATTTCAACATTTTGTCAAAAATCTTAATTTTCATTTCCCTACTGGCTAAGGATATTGAATCGTTTTTAAAATATTTATCACATGTGGCGATAAACACAAACATCTTTGTGGGAGCTGGAGAGATGGTTCAGCAATTAAGAGCACATGGTGAGTGTTCTCGCAAAGGACCTGAGTTCAATTCCAAGCATGTATGTCTGGAAGCTACAATCAGCTCCAGGGGATCTTATATCCTCTCCTGGACCTGACGAGTGCAATATGCATGCACACACACAAATATACGCACACACAGAGACACACATGCATTCATATATGCACATAGACACATGTAATTGAAATTTTAAATTATTGTAAATGATATGGCTGTAGGTGTGTAGCCTTGTAACCAGGTCCTTTAATATACTCCAGTGGTCTATGTTGAGTCTGAGTTGCTGTCAGTATCATGCTGTTTTAATTACTAAGGGTGGATATTCAGTATAAAGGAAAATCAGGAGTACTGATTCTTCCCTTGGCACTCTTTGTTCAGAACTGCTTTGGCTACTCAGGATCTTTTGTGCTTTCATATGAATTTTAAGATTGTTTTTCTATTTCTGTGAGGAATGTCCCTGGAATTTTAAGTGGGATTGCATTGAATCTGTAGATTGCTTTTGGTAGACAGAACATTTTTTTTTTAATTTGAATTCTTCTAATTGATGATCATGGTGGGGGCAGCATCTTCTACTGTCTTTTTTAAGTTTTCTTTTTCAACACACCAAGTTTTTAAAATTTTTTGTTATTTTTAGTTAAAACATAGTTACACCATTTCCCACATTCCCTTTCCTCTCTGCAGTCCCTCACATGTATACCTGCCTTGCTTCCTCTCAAAATCATGCGCTCTCTCTCTCTCTCTCTCTCTCTCTCTCTCTCTCTCTCTCTCTCTCTCTCTCTTCCCAACCTAGTGTGTGTGTGTGTGTGTGTGTGTGTGTGTGTGTGTGTGTTATACACCTTAATATATAAATAAAGCCGCTCAGTCCATTTAGTATTAATTGTATGTACATGATTTCAAGGATGACACTTTGTATTGTATAACCAGTTACAAGGCTCATCCTTGGGAGATGCAGTTGTCTGAGGGGGGGCGGATACAATGAGAGTTCTTCCCTTCTTGTTAGCATGCCTGTTGGTATTCCATTTATTCTGTTCAGGTCTTCTTTAGGCATTCACATTGCTAAAGAATCACAGTTAGGTTTCCATGTCCTTTCTAGGAGACACAATCTCAAGAAAGCTTTCCTGGTCCTCTCACTCCTCCCATCCTTCTATCCGCCCCACCCCCACCCCCAATGTTCTCTGAGCCATAGATACAGGGCTTCTGGTGCATATGCATCAGTTGGGCCTGGGCATCCCCTCAATCACTTACATGCTCTGTACATTTTGTCCAGTGTGGTTTTCTATAATGGTATTGTCTGCAAAAGGAAGTTTCTCTGATGAGCTGTGAGAGCTACACTTATCTGTGGGTATCAGGATAAATATTTTAAATAAAGCTTGAAATTATGCTTGTTTATAACATGGCGGTAGTGGGTTCTCCTCTAAGACTCATGATCTTACCAGCCATAGATGACTGGCTACATTACCAGTACTGCCTATGAGTGAGTTCCTTCCTGTTGAACTGGCCTTAATTTCAGTCAAGAGAGCTGTTGGTTACCACCAAAATGTAAGTGTCATTATTGCTCTGTTAGAGATATCTTACCACATTGATTGTTGTGGCGGTCATCAGAGTGACATCAGGTAGGAATATTGGTGTTTGACTCCTTTGGCACTATGACCCTCTGGTACAATGAAAGCTAGTCCCCAAGGAGGACTCTTTCAAGTCAGATCCAGCTCAAATCCTCCAGATCTTCACATTTTTTATGTGGTGTTTTGAATATGTTTTCTACATGTGTGCACACTGGTATTTTTAATTCCTTCATAAGTGTTGACGGTGGTGCCTAACTGGACCATCAGGACACGATGGCTCGCCCTCGTAAATAAATGCAAGCCGCTCCCCCTGGGAAGCTTTGACATAAAAGGAAGCTCATTTGGACAATATTGTTTGCCCTTCTCTTTCTAAGAAAGGATGCCCATCTATGAAACGGTCCACACCAGACAAACTCTTCTCCTGGATTTCTCAGCCTCCAGAAACACAAGCTAAATCAATTTTATTTATAATTATTCATTCTGTGGTATTCTATAATTAAAAAAAAAAAAACAAAATGAACTGAGGCATCTTACACTTCACACTCCTCAACTCACTATTTTCTTAAAACCTTGCCCAAAGAAATAGAAACAAACCCCTAGGTGTCTGAGCGCTCACTAGTGATCTTCACGTGTAGGACTCTTTTATCATACAATTTATACTCCAGTTATGGACACATTTTAGAAAGAAGGAAAAACATGAAACATTGCAATCACATGATTGATTTTTGAAGTATTTCTTTTTCATCAACTAATTAAATTTAACCTGGTGGACTTATGGAAGATTTCTTATTATGAAACAATGTGATTTTTTTGTAAAAATGATGATGATGATGATGATGATGATGATGCATTGGCTTATACCACAGCCAAAGAAAAAATTCCGTAGACTTTTTTATTTAAAAGACTATTTCAGGTTCCTTCCGGTCTGGGCCAGAGCACTGAGCAGATCTTGGGTGGCAGCTCTGTCCCCAACTTCCAAGAACCCAGAGGAAGCAGGAATCCCAGGCGCTCTAACTTGGACAGTGTTTTAGAAACTAGTTCTCAAATCTGAGGCCTGGATCAGAGCTCTGCCAGGTCTGCTGTTGTGTGGACCCCGGCCAGATTCCACCTGAGACATACTGGAAGGTCCACTCAACCCAGAGCCACAGAGGAACAACTGAACTCAGAGCTTCAGACAACATATCCTGAGATATTCTAGAGGAGACACTGCACCCAGAACAGCAGACACCTAGCTGGACTGCTACCTTGGAGACACCATATCCTGAGGCATCCTAGAGGTACCACTGTAATCAGTGCAGCTGAAAAAGATCACAGAGACATCTGGACCCTTAGGAGATCAGACACAAGCTAGATAACTGGAAAGGCAGGCTTCAGTCAGAGACAGCAAGTACAGGCAGCACTAGAGTTAACCAGATGGCAAAAGGCAAGAGCAAGAACATAAGCAACAGAAACCAAAGTTACATGGCATCATCAGAACCCAGCTCCCCCATCAGAGCAAGCCCTGAACACCCCATCACACCAGAAAAGCAGGAATCAGAATTAAAATCACTTCTCATGATGATGATAGAGGGCTTTAAGAAAGACATAAATAACACTCTCAAAGAACTTAAGGAGAGCACTGGTAGACAGATAGAAACCCTTAAAGAGGAAACACAAAAATCCCTTAAGGAATTGCAAGAAAATGCAACCAAACAGGAGAAGGAATTAAACAAAACCATCCAGGATCTAAAAATGGAAGTAGAAACAATAAAGAAATCACAAAGGGACAATACCCTGGAGATAGAAAACCTAAAAAAAAAAATCAGGAGTCATAGACACAAGTATCACCAACAGAATACAAGAGATGGAAGAGAGAATCTCATGTGCAGAAGATACCATGGAAAACATTGACACAACTGTCAAAGAAAATGCAAAATACAAAAAGCTACTAACCCAAAATATACAAGAAATCCAAGACACAATGAGAAGGCCAAACCTAAGGATAATAGGTATAGATGAGGGGGAAGACTCCCAACTAAAAGGACCAGTAAATATCCTCAACAAAATTATAGAGGAAAACTTTCCTAACCTACAGAAAGAGATGCCCATAAATATACAAGAAGCTTACAGAACTCCAAATAGTTTAGACCAGAAAAGAAATACTTCCCGCCACATAATAGTCAAAACATCAAATGTACAAAACAAAGAAAAAATACTAAAAGCAGTAAGGGAAAAAGGCAAAGTAACATATAAAGGCAGACCTATAAGAATTACACCAGACTTCTCACCAGAGACCATAAAAGCCAGAAGATCCTGGACCGATATCATACAGACCCTAAGAGAACACAAATGCCAGCCCAGACTACTATACCCAGCAAAACTGTCAATCATTATTGATGGAGAAACCAAAATATTCCATGACAAATCCAAATTTACACAGTATCTCAACACAAATCCAGCACTTCAAAGAATAATTGGTGGAAAACTCCAACACAAGGAGGGAAGCTACAACCTAGAAAAAGCAAGAAAGTAATCTTCCAAAAACTGTAAAAGAAGGTAGCTACACAAACATATCTCCACGGATATTAGCCCAAAAGCTTGGATTAGCGAAGACTCAACCTGCAGACCATATGAACCTCATGAAGAAGGAAGACCAAGAGGGGATGCCTCAGTTCTACTTAGAACGAGAAATAAAAATGCTCAAGGGAGCAAATAGGGAAACAAAACATGGAACAGAAACTGAAGGAGGGACCATCAGGAGACCATTCCACCTGGGTATTTATCCCATGTACAGCCACCTAAGCTAAACACTGTTGTGGAGGGCTGGAAGTGCATAATGTGAGGAACATGATATAGCTGTCTCCTTAGAGGTCTGCCAAGAGGATGATGCTCACAGTTAACCACTGATATGAGCAGGGGTTTCCCAATGGAGAACTTAGTGAGAGGACTGAAGGAGCAGAAAGGGTTAGTGATCCCAGGTGGAAAGCAACAATACCAAACAACCAGATCCCCCCAGGGTCTAAACCACCAGCCTGGGAACACATAGGGAGGGACCCAAGACTCCAGAGGTATATGTAGGGGAGGATGGCCTTGTCGAGCATAGGTGGGAGAGGAGTTTCTTGGTCCCATAAAAAAAAAAATGAACACAGAGTGGGGGGGGGGGGAATGTGAGGGCAGGGTAGGTGCGGTCACTGCCTCATAGAAGCATGAGGAGGGGGGTGGGATAGGAGGTTTCTGGGTAGTGGGAGGAAGTAGGGTAAGGGAATAAAATCTGAAACGTAAATACTACAACCAATTTTAACAAGCAAAAAAAAAAGTTGACAGAACCAACATCTTTAAAAAAAAATGTCAGCCCCCTGGGGGTTGGAATTTTTTTTCTTGATACTAAAACTTGTTCTGAGAATTGTATATTACAGAATACACAGCCTTGGTGTATCTACTCATCAAGCATACTGAGCAGACCTGCCCAAACCTCCGATGTCCTGGAATTCCATCTGGATTCAGTGAAGACACAGCATCAGAGGCTTATCAACTTACTCTTCCCCCACCCCTCTTCTAAAATCTCAATGCCCTTAATCAGCTTGAAGAAGTTAAAGAAGAGTCAGTGCCCCTATTCCCTGAGCTTGGGGACTAATGTGGTTAATAATGGTCTGTCTTTCTAGGGAAAGGTAGTGGTTTTGTTGGAATGGGGGGATTAGCTAGGATTTATTGCATAGCCATAACCTATTGGTAGAAATCTGTATAATTATTATCAAGATGAAGTTATAATTTCTTAAATGGTACAAAATTTACTTTGATCTCAAATTTAAGGTTTTCATTGGTATGAGCCTCTTATTAATATAAAAATGAGATGAATATTGATACTCTCATGGGCATTGTGCCTATATAACACATTTAGGAATACAAGGCCTAGACCCGGCCCTTTTTAAACTTTTTTAACTGATTTAGGACAGTTAACCTATGAGTTAAGGGACTATAGCAAATTCATGGTTTTGAGTTTATTGTTAGGGTGTTTTCCATATTTTATTTAGAAATAGCTGAGAGGAGTGAACAGACAACAGTCCAGGTTACCTTACATGGATAGTTGGTTTTCAAAACATCAGAAGTCCATAGAACTGACGCTACAAATATTTATATATTAATGTTCATTTTGATTAGAGACCTGTCTGCTCCTGCCAGCTTCCTGTCGTGGATTCTAAGAAGAAATTGAGCATCCTTGGAGTTACTCCAGTTGTGTGGTGACAGCCACTAGGCAAGAATTGCCTCTCTCCATCTACAGACAAATTACTGTCCAGAAAAGGACACACATACAGAATAGTCGACTGATTATATCTGCCTAGACAGAGTAATCAGCCCTTAATAATCCTGCATCACTAAGGTCTGTCAGATGATTCTGGGCCAGAAGGCTGAAGATTTGATGCTCCAATGTTCGGTAGTATAGGGGCTTTTCAGGTGTTCAGCGGTCTCTATAAATTGGCTAAGTTTTAGAAGTTATGTTTAGTGCTTCCCATAACTTCAGTTAACTCAGTCATTCTGGATTTCTGATGGGGTTGAAGACCTATAGACTCATAGCCAATTCTGGCTATTTACTTTGAGAGAAAAGATCTGAGTAGATGGTTTTCAGCTGACATTCATTCTAAAGCCAAAAAAGCCAGGATCAAAAGTAAGAAGAGATGACAGAGGTTCTGGTTAGTCAACAAAATGATGAACTGGGTATTAGGACTATCTTGTACCTCACTGGTACAATTAGGAATAAGTATGCTCTAATTATATTTTGAGAGAAAAGTTTTACTTTAACAGGAAGAGTGATATGTAGGAGAAGCTAAGTGGGAAGGAGTACTGAGAGGAAAGATGGAGTAAGGAGAGAAGATGAAGGAGAGGAGAAGCTAGGTGATGAGAGAGAGAAAGAGAGAGGGGGCATGGAGGCAGATGTTCACATGTCTCCACCAAAGATAGTTTATATATCTAGGTTGGGTATTGGGTTACGCTTCTGATTGAGCATTACCAAACTTATAAATCCTTTGATTAACATTTAAAAAAAATTGTATAAAAGCAAAAAGGAAAGGGGGGCATGGGACAGGGGTTTTCTAGGGAGGGGAAATGTGGAAAGGGGATGGCATCTTAAATGTAAATAAAATATAAAATAAAATTTAAAAAAAAGAAAAAAGAAATAAAAGACTATTTCAATTGAAAGACTTTTTCAAAAAATAGCATAAGAAGGTTCTTGGTAGCCACACCTGGTAGTGCATTCCTGTAAACAAATCAACTTTTGCAGGCTGAGACATGTTGGCACCAGTGAGGTCAGGAATAACCTGGTGGATTTTAGGCTGCCGTGTGTGATTGTGACCCTGTGTGACTGTGACCATGTGTGACTGTGACCATGTGTGGCTGTGACCATGTGTTACTGTGACCCTATGTGATTGTGACCCTGTCTGATTGTGATCCTACCTCTTTTAAGTAGAGAGAAAGAGAAACAGGGACAGGGACAGGGACAGGGAGGGAGAGAAAGAGAGAGAGAGAGAGAGAGAGAGAGAGAGAGAGAGAGAGAGAGAGAGAACGAGACAAAGAGTGTGTGTGTATGTGTGTGTGTGTGTGTGTGTGTGTGTGTGTGTACCTGGCTTGTGTACACATCTGAAAATTTTCCTTAGCCAAACTCATCCCTTTGAGAAATAATATATATTTGCTGGTGTTTTAATCTACTAAGTTCTAGGCAGTTTGATCCAAAACAGCAGGTACTTCCACCACCTTGCTGAGCATTTCCCGCTGTGCATCTGTTCACGAGCCCCTAGTCCCAGTCTTTCTTAAATAAAGAGTTATTCTCTCCTTGTACATACCTTCCTATTATGTTTTACTTCTTTCTCTACAGAATCTGTCTGATAATATTATATATATATATATATATATATATATATATATATATATATATATATATTTCAATATAACCTGTCGTTAGGGACTACCCTCTGAGCAGAGCAGCTGCCATCTTTACAGCATTTAGCTGTGCCCCTTACAAAAGATCATGCCAGCTAGCTAGTTAGCACTGTATCCATCCACGTGTATCCAACTGCTTTCTACCAACTGGCAACTCTGTGTGTGGCCCAGGGAACACACACACAACACACACACACACATACACACATACACACACACATAAGGTGGAGGGGGGATTGTAGAGGTGAGAGCCATAAGGAAGCCCTCATCCCTAAAGGACAAGGCTTTCCATGTGGGCTGGTTTGGGGAGGAGTGGCCACACTCCTGTAGGTCATACCCCCTTGCCTACACCCTGTAAGTGTTCAGTACACTCCCTGGTTCTCCAGAATAAACTTCAGTGTCATTGGAACTTTAGAAGGAGCAGACATTACTTACTCTCCTCCTAAGAAAAACTTAAGCAACACTGTCATATGGCTAGTAGGTATTCTTTCTATAATATTCTATATAACATGTCATAGACATCTGTAGCACCCTCACATCATGGAAAAATGTTCCTTTCTCCAGCAGAATTCTGCTTACTGACCCTTTATCCTTTCCTCTACGGTTAGCATGTGCTTTTACTTTGAAATGTTATAATCCCCAAATACATTTCATTACTTTTTCTTTAAATAATAAATCAGCTGTGAAAGGACTCTTACAAAAGAAAGTGCATAGTCTGATATTATCATTAGCATGCCTACCTGGCCCTTCCTTTCTTCTTGTGGGTAGGACTGGCATGCTTTCCTGCCAGCCTGAGACCCTTTTGTGCTCCCAGGCAGTGAGGTATGCTGATGAAGGGTTTTTCCACCTTAGTATGCAGGAAACAACTTCACTGTGGTTTTGTTTTTGGAAATGTCTGCATACAGAATTCAAGACTGCCCTTTCTCCAAGTGTGTTCAATATGCTTCATTTTCTTCCATTGGTGACAGGACTGAGAGGTTGCTGTCATTATCCTTCCCAGTATATACTGTATCTTCTTCCTCCAGCTTTTTAAAGGTTTAAAAATGCCTTTGGTTTTAGCACTTTGGTTTGCCTTGGGGTTCAAGGAGGGAGAGGGCACCACACATATGTTTAGACCACGAGGAGCTTGTAGTGGTTCTTAGTGAGTTGATGAGCTTCATTGAATTTGCAAAATTTTGTCAAATATATGCATTTTTCATTACGTACGCTCCATCATCTGTCTTCCTTTTAGCCTGCCTTTGGCACCATCACTGATGGCTGGCCATGAGGCCCTGTTCAGTGGCTGTGGGACCCTCCCTGCTGCTCTTGTAGTCTTGCTTACTCAGAGGCTGTGCAGTGAGTGGTCTGGATGACGGTTTTCTTCCCACCTTTAAGCTCAGTAGAGCCTCCTTCTATTACAGACTGTCTCCTGGTGAAATCCAACAATACGTTACCTCAAACATGGTACTTTCAGGTCTGGATTTTCAGATTTTTTTCCTTTGGCTTTCAATTATTTCTCCCAGTTGTCCATCTCAGCATGTGCTGTGTTTAGTTATCCTCATGAACTTCAGACTCACGAGCATCACAGGCATTGCAAAGTCCTTCATGCTGCTCCCTCCTGGCGTCTGGGTCCTTCGTGCGTCTTTTTGGAAGGATTTGTTTTGCCTTTGTTTATTTTCCCTTCTTTAGTAGTTGATATTCTCACATGTGCATATAATATGTTTTGGTGAAATCCACTCCCCGTTCCCTTCCCCCAGTTTCTACCCTATCTCCCACAAACATCATTCGCAGGTTCATACAGTTTTCTTTCTTTTTTCTAACCCACTGAATCAGGACTCATTTCTCTGGGCTGAGCTATCGTTCCCTGTGTTCTGTTGAATTTTAACTGTCAATATGACATGACCTAAAGTTATTTGGGAAGGGTGCCTCAGTTCAGGGACTACCAAGATCAGATTGGCCCGTGGCCAGGCCATGGGGAGTTGTCTTGACTGTTAACTGATGTCGGCAGGCCCGGCCCACTGTTCTTTAGGCAGGTAGTCCTGAACTGTATAAGAAAGCTAGTTGAGCAGAAGCCTGCCAGCTAGCCAAAAAGCAGTACCCTCCATGGTTGCTGCCATGCTCCTTTGGATGTGAAAGGAGTTACTTGCTTGGAATTAATATTGTGTGGAATAGAAGAGACCTGTCTTCAAGTTCCTGCCTTGACTTCCCTCAAATAATGTGACTGTGACCTAGAATTTTAAACCAAATAAACCTTTCCTGACCTAAAGTTA
The DNA here is from genome assembly GCF_011762505.2 of Arvicanthis niloticus. Classification (NCBI taxonomy): domain Eukaryota; kingdom Metazoa; phylum Chordata; class Mammalia; order Rodentia; family Muridae; genus Arvicanthis; species Arvicanthis niloticus. Next base: position 33,882,984 of record NC_047664.1, read on the forward strand.
CCTTTGGGAAGGATGAAACTAGGAAACCCTAGTCTTCCTGCTAATAGAGTCTCGAAGTTTCCCAACTGACAAGGGATAATGGTTTTCGATACCTCATCCACTAAATGTTCTGGTCAAACTTACCTCAAAAACTTTCATTTTCATTACTAACTTTTAAGTTGACAGTTGCATTTCCCAATATGTCAGATGTTTTCTGTGGAATAAACTCGGGCCTTTAGATGGGCCCTACAAATTAGAAGAGAAATATTCTATCAATTTTCTACTTAGAGCTCTTTATTGTTGTGGTTGTCTTGTCTGGTCTTGTTTTGTTCTCAAAACAGGGCTTCTCTGTGTAGCCTTGGTTGTCCTAGAACTCTCCCTGTAGACCAGGGTGACATGGAGCTCAGAGACCCTGCCTTTGTCTCCCATGTGTTGGGTTAAATTAAAGCATGAGCCACCAGACCCTGCCTATTTAAAACTCTTACTGATCCCAACAAAACAAAACAAAAATAGATATATTTGAGCTTCATTTTTAACCCCCCTCTTTTTTTGTTTTTGTTTTTGTTTTTGCAGCTGGAGATCAGGAAGTGACAGATACGGCTTTACCTGCAGCAGAGAATCTGGAGAAGTCCATGAGAAGATGGATCTGGACCCGGAACCACTTGACATTAACAGTCAGGCTTCTCACAATGCAGTCTCCACGAGCCCCTCTTGTTGCATTCTGGAGGCTTCTCCTTCACGTGACGTGTTCCTAACATGACTGCCGACTTTGAGAGCCATACTTGTTTTCCTTTCAGGAAGCGGAAGCCTGACACCTGCTCTCAGAGATACTGTGTGGACCTCAATTTCATTTAGAAGTTGGGAGCTCATCATTGAACGCTTGTTTAGCCAAGCCTAGGACACCGTCTGGAAGCACAAGGTGGCAAGCTGCCTGTCTTACCCCAGCATGGTTTCATGTACCATTTTTAATAAAGCACTGTCACTGAAAACCTGGCTTCAAGACAACTCGGGATTGCTGAGGGAAACCTGGGCCCTGTGGACACTCATACACATACCTTTCACTGTGAAGATGTGTTTTGTGAACTTTTGCCCTCGCCACACAATTTTACTCGGAACCTTTTGGAGCTCTGCCCCATCACCTATTTCTAAGGCTCTCCCTTGAGCTTCTGCTGTGAAGAATCTGCAAAGCTGTGGATCTTTCCACAATAGTAACTGTAAGGGAAGTAACAAAAAAAAAAAAAAAAACAACAAAACAGAACCGAGTGACTGGGGGCCGTAGCCGCCTCCATGTTTGCAAGGGAGTATCTTGAGATCAAAGTGGCCTTTCTAGACTAACAAGGTGTGCTGCCGTTTGATTGCATCTCCCTGTTCTGTCAAGACAGATTGTGCCCGCAGTGCTCGAGTGGCTTCATAATTCATGATGCTCACTGCTCTGGATAATAGACTGCTGCAGCTCCTCACTCGGCATTAGTTCTCCCAGGGCGGGGTGGCCCCTGTATGTAAATCGTGGTCCCCACATCCATGTGCACTATGAAAAGAACTTGATCCCTGCGGTGGCAGATGTCACCTCACTCAGCGGGAGCCTCTGTCTCTGAGAGGTTTTCTAAGTAGATATACATCTTTGATGGGGGCATTAATACTGCATGAGCTTGGGAGTGTTGCTTAAGGGCAGAGTTTTAGTTTCCAGTCCCCATTAAAATTCATGTGCAAATTATTTGGGGGGAAGTTTTAGGTTTCATAGCCCATTAGTAACTACAGAACCGGCTTTCGGCTTTCTCACATGCGCTGAGAGGAAAGGCACCTGCATGGCCAGCTCTATAGAATGGAGGTTATGTATCTTACGTTTCAGGGGTGGTTGTTTACTATTGTGAAGCTGGGGAAGTTTGAAACAAAAAATGCCTTTTAAAGTACAAACATAAGGAATACATGAATCCCTAATTGCAGAAAGTTAAGATTGACAAAGAAGTGCTAAGTCTGCTGTGGCAGCTGGGTGCTGTCACAGACACCAATGGATACTTGCTAGAGAGTTCATATCACCTTAATAGGCCTCATGAATCCCAGCCCTGTCTGCACTCACTCACCAGAACCAAAGCGTCAGGAGGTTTGTGGGGGTTTTTTTGGCAGTGGTAGTGGGTTGTTTTTTTCCCCTGTGCCTGTTGTAGGGGCAATGATTCAAATCCAACTAAACCAAGTGAATTATTTACGGAGTCTTTGTTCCCTGTCAGATACAACATTGCCACTGGGGATTTGGATGGATTCGATGTGGCCTGGCCTTAAGGAAGACTCTAAACCTGTGGAATCCAGTGACCAAGGCTCAGGAAATGCTGGAGTGTGGGGGGAAAGCATGAAGGAAGATGGGGAATGACATCCTGGGGACACAACAAGAAAGCAGCACCTTAGGCAGTTTGGAGGGGGCACCTTAGGTACACATGGCAGGGCAGGCATTGTGAGGGAGGAGGAGGAGGGCAGCGCGTGCCAACTGTACTTTCTTTGCCCTGGTGTAGATCAGCCACGTAGCCCTGGTTAAATACAGAAAAGGGTGAGTGAAGGGGTGTGGCTTACCTTCCTGCCGCTGTAATATAACTCCGTAACCTAAAGCAATTTAGGGAAGAACAAGTTTGCTTTAACTTATGGTTCTAGAGGGTAAGAGTCCATCCTTGCTGGCCATCGAGCAACAAGTGGTACGCACAGAGCAGGAAGCTAAGCACTCCCATCTTCAAGCGGAGGAGGCACAAAGCACAGTAACCTAGAATCAGGGTGAAGCTTAAAGCTCTCAAAACCTGTCCCCCAGGTATGTTTCCTCCAGCAAGACAGCCCCTCCCAGACCTCCCCAAACAGCCCACCACTGGGGCCCAAGTACTCACACACCAGAGATGGGGAGTGGTATTCTCAGAGGTTACCCACATACCTTCTATTCTAGCAGCCTTGTAAATGCAAGTGTAGAATGGCTGGCAATGCAAATGGTTCTTTTCCAGAGGCTGTGGGAAGCATTTGCTCCACACGGAGAAGGGAACTCCAAAAGGCATGGTTCACCACCTCCCAGGGTGTTAACCAGGATTTTCAATCCCTGAGGAAATTCACTTCAGTAACTGTTTGACTAGAACACACTACAAGTGTCTTTCTCAAATCAATATTGACGACACCACACTAATTTTCTCAGCATTTAATAACTGGAAGTTTTGAACCCATTTCACATCTCGTGAGAGTCCTGCGTTCTGTTTCGACTTACCTTCTTGAAGCCAAAGAGGAGACTTGGCATCGTGCACAGCCTGGCATTCGTCAGTACCACCTCTGCCAGCCATGCTGTTGCTGCTCCTCTTCTCACAAGCCCCCCAGCGGAGGCCTCAGCTGTGACTCGGTGGGGCTCTAGTTTTCCCCACAGAGACAAGTCCTGTGATCTATCACTGTGGCAGCTGGGCCGTTCTGTTCCCACTGAGTTCAGTGCAAATCTGTCCTCTTTAGATATTCTGTCACTTTCCTTTCTGTAACTCAACCTAAGCCAAAGTGGGTGCCACATCTGTCCCCTCTGCCTGCCACCACCCCTCACTCACCACTCCTCCTTTTTCTTTCCCTCTACTCATTATAATATAAACCAAGGTGGGGTGAGAGGGGAGTGGGGAAGGGAGACTCCCACCTGTCTCCTGGTGCTCCTCTGCAAGTGTTTCTCTAAGAAATTAGAACTTTCAGGCCTATGTGTGGATATAACCAACATGTTTTATTTTGCCAGCTTCTTGTATCCCCCTTGCATTAGTCAAGCCAGGCATCTATGACAAAGACCAACACAAGAGACACTTTCAACCCAGAGGCTTGGACTCCCTCTCCATGGCTGCCTGCAGGCGGCTTCCTCTTGCCTCCCTATGTTCTCTCTGAATGCCTAGTTCTAGTCTGTACTTCTTATATAAGGATAGCAGTAAGACTAGATTATCCCCAATTTTAACTTTGTTTTCTCTTTAAGAATGTGTCTTTCCAAACACAGTCCCATACAGGAGCCCTGAGGTGAAAACTCTACTCTGTGACTTTGAGGAGATGCTTCTTCAGCCCAAGTCCTGTTTCTCAACCTCCTTCCCAATACACGATATTATCAAAGAGATAAAACATAGGTCTTTCTGGTTCTTATTACTATGTTGTTAAATGATAACATCGAAACTTGATTTCTCCTATACTGCTGCACAATCAACTACTACATCTTCATGTTGGTTACTTTTCTATTGCGGTGATAAAATGCCAGGACAAAAAGCAATGTCTAGAACAGAGACTTTATTTTGGCTTACAGTTCCAAAGGGATAAGATTCCATCATGGTGGGGAAGCATGGGGGCAGGAAGCAGCAGACTTGGCAACCAGGGCCAGAAGCTGAGAGCTCACATCTTCAACCACAAGCAACAGGCAGAGAGAGTAAACTGAAAGTGGCATGAGGTTTTAAACTCTCAACCCAGCCCCCCAGTGACATGTTTCTTCCAATGTCTTAGTCACGGTTCTAAGAACCGTCACACTGTTCTGCCAATCACATGAAGAGGGACTATGACCATGGCAACTCCTAGGGAAAAAAAGGATTTAATTGAGACTAGCTTTTGAAGAGGTCCCTTTAAAAAGGAACTTTGGAAAATTCCACCATACTCCTTCCCTCCTGGAAGAGAAAGGTCATAGAAGGATTAGGCACCCCTCCCCACCAGAAGGGAGAGACTAATTAACATTCCTCAGACCACAGGGGATGGGGACCCACCTGTGGGTAGGGGAGGCTCAGAGCATGTGGACAGATTCTACAGATCAGACAGTTATCCACACACTGACAAGGGAGGTCCTTGCCGCCTCATTCCCTAAAGACAAATCAGTTTAAAAAGTCACACTGTTCTGCCAATCACATTGTGCCTAATGGCTGCTGCCCAAAAGACTGTATAAAAGCTCACTGAATGAGCTGCGTGGGGTCACCTCTCCTTCTGGATGCAGGATGGCCCCAGCATGCTGGACCGTTAAAATTCCTCTTGCTTTTTGCAGATTCTCATGTCCGCCTGGTAAACAAAGGCTCATTAGAGTCTTACACTTTCAGTTTCAGAAGTTTAGTCCATTCTCCTCATGGTGGGAAGCATGACAAGACACAGGCAGACATGGTGCTAGGAAAGTAGCTGAGAGTTGTACATCTGGATTCCTAGACAACAGGAAAAGAGAGCCCCTGGGTCTGGCTTGAGCTTTTGAAATCCCAAAGCCCACCCACAGGGACATACTTTCTCCAACAAGGCCACACCTACTCCAACAAGGCCACACCCTCTAATCCTTTCAGGCAGAGCTACTTCCTGATGACTAGGCATTTTAATAAATGAGCCTATGGGGGCCATTTTCATTCAAACCACCACATCCAGCAGGTTTTGCCTCCCATAACCCTTCTAAACAGTGCCACCAGCAGTGCTGAGCTTATGTGAGACACTTCACATTCAATATCAACATTATGGTTCTCCCTCCCTATCCCCCCCACACCCCACCCCTGCCATAAACCAGTCTGTTCAGCAGGCATCAGCCGGCTGGGCATCATCTTACCTAACTCAACTTCTAATGCTATGTGTCTATAAGTAAGTCACAGGCTCAGTCCCAAACTGTCAAAACTTCAAGCTCACAGAACTTCTGACCAGCAAAACATAAATTAAGGCGTCCACCATGAATCGCAAGCATTCACAAAACCAGCTCATAGAACTCAGGGAAACTCTAATGTCTACTTCTGTGTTGGAAAGCCTATCACAGAGGACACAGATGGCCAGGTTGGGAGATACATAGAGCCGGGCGTGAGGTAAGGGGCAGAGCTTCCGTAGCTTCCTTGCTTTCTCTGGATACTTCCTTTTTCAGGAACCACCAAGTGTTAAGCAATTCAGAAATGTCTTTCACCCATTCTGTTGTTTGCTTGCTTTTTATGGAAACCTTCACATCTCATGATAGATTTCATCATCAGCCACTGGACACTAGCCCAGCCTTCTACTCTCCTCCACTCCGCAAAGTTAGGATTGGGGTTAACACCCTCTAATCTTGCCCTAGTGTTCCAATGACCAGAAACCCGGGTGCTGCCAACCAGCTATCAATCATCAATATACAGAAGATATTCATCACTACAGGATTCCAGACATCTTAATGTCCATATGCCAGGGGCCCAGGAGTGGCATGCATGGACTTAATGTGTATTTCACAATAGCATTCAGGCCTTTTATATGTTATATAATATCTTATAGATTGTATTTTCTATCATTTGGTAGCTATTAGTTCCCCTCTCTATGAATTATTTGTTTGTATCTTTTGTCTATTATTTTATGAAGTTGTTTATAATTTTGTAGTTTGGCTCGTAGGGATCATGTATATAAATACTGTGACCAAGAGTCTCCGTAAAGAACCGTGCTGTCTGCAGTGTTGATTAACTGATTAGGGCTTCATTGATTGTGGGGATGCTGGAATGTTGCAAGCCCAGTGCCGCATGAAAATTTAACTTGAGTTATCTTTAGCCCCCTAAATAGTCATTTATTATCCATTGGTATTCTCAACCTGACGTCTTTGTGACCGTTGGATAAGTCCTTCAAAACATAAAAGCAGTTATCTAACATCCCCCCAGCCACAAGGCTAAGAAAGCTGTGGAGAGCCATGGGAGTGATCACGGGACTTTGCTTATTGCCTTGCTTGTTCCTTGACTACTTGCATTTATTGTATTGCTGGTTCCTCAGCCTAGAACTGACCTAAATACTTGCATGTAATTAAAATGGTATAAAAGCAAATTGGGAAAAAATAAACCCGCCTTCAGTCTCAGAATTGACTGGGATCATGCTACAGTGTTGTCTAATTGTCTTTTTTCTTTTAAATCTTCACTCCTGCACTGAAGAACTTGTTGACTGGCTGAACTGGCCTGGTCAGAATGCCTTCAGATAGAATCTGAAACCTATAGCCAGGGTTACCCTTCTTTGCTGTGAGCCACCTCTCTGGTGTCCCCAACAATGTCTTTGGAAAGTGGTTTGGTTTTTATAACTTTCTTTATTCTCTATAAAATCTTCATGAAACTTTGAGCCCATTGGAACATGGAATTTGGAGCAACCTGAATTTGTGTTCCTGGTCCACAGTCATTTATAGTTGGCTTCAGATTAAATTCATATCCCCTTGTGATGAGAGTCATATTATTTCATTAATGACAACAACCATCTGTCTGGAAATTGTTTATTTATCTTCTATTAATCCATAACAGGTCTTTCACTTTTTATTTTTTTATTTTATACTATTTTTAAAGCATAGAGATTTTCTTATTCATATTGTAAGGAGGTCATGTGCAATATGGCACTTATGCAGGTCAGAAGACAACTTATAAAAAATGGTTCTCTTCTGCTACCTGGTGGAATCTGCGGAGGGAATTTAGATAGTCTGCCTGTATGTACACGTCCACCCCCAAGCCATTTCACTGGCCCACTTCCACTTCTTAAATGCTATCCTTTCCTAACATAGGTTTAAAATATTTATGTAAGCACTGGAAAGCTGGCTCAGCAGTTCGGAGCACTTGATGCTATTACGGAGGTCTCCTGTTCCATTCCCAAACCTGTGACTCAAGCAAGCTCCAGGGATCCAATTCCTCTTCTGAATTGTGGGCACCAGACACACATGTAGTATATATACATACACGCATGAAAAACATTCACGCACATAATTCTTTGAAATAAAATATTAACACAGTTAAGTGTATCTTAATGGTCTGTTCAGATAAATAAATGTAAACAAATGCTTCCTGCTTATAAGTATTGAATGTATATTTTTTCTTCTGTTGTGTATTTCAAAGTTTGCTTTTCACATTTGGATTAAGGAGAGCTGATCATTATGTGCGATGCAGAGCAAGGCTGGCACTTTGTGATTTCCATAGAAGTAACTAAAGATTCCCACCATGAACAAAGCACACTCCATCCCAGTGTGCTAGTCAAGGAGACAAGGGATGGTGAAAAGCCGACAGAGGAGGCTCCACAAAGTACACTGAGGAGTGGATGCAAGGGTCTCAGGACCCCAAATTCCCCTTCCAGGTACTGATGTGAGTTTCTGGTTCAGAGAGAGAGCTGGGACAGGGGTAAGCATATGCGTGATTAAGCTGTCCTGGTCAGGCATGCTCCTGACTGGTACTATCCCAACTTTGTTCTGCAAGGTAGTCTGGTAAGTTCTTACATGTGTTGATGGCTGTGGTCACCTGTGGGAACCAACCTAGTTCCTACAATATGACATGCTGGGGATGTAATCTTTCAGGCAGGATCTTTTTGGCTATGGACTGTCCTACCTGAAAGGCCTTTCTTTCCTAATGGACCTGCATAGGTAACCACTCTCTTGCTGACTGTCAGTAAATCTGTAAGTACAAATTTTTCTGCCTCTGGTCAGGTTTTTTTGTTTATATTTTCGTTCATTTGTTTTGGTTTTTTTGTTTTGTTTTGTTTGTTGTTTGTTTGTTTGTTTGTTTGTTTCACTTTTCAAAGCTTAAATTCATGTTCTTAGTTTTATGAGACTGAATCATTTTTCCCACAAATTAATTTATTATTCACTTCATGTCTTTTCCACTTGTGCACCAGCACCGTGTTTGTTAACTCAAGTTTTACAATCAGTTTTCACAGGTGGAAGCATTTTCTCTTCTAAATAATCACACATCTAGCTCCACAGAGGTCCTGAGTGGAACTTCAGGGCCCTTACCAGCCTGGGAAAGTGTCAGCTGCTGCTTCTATGGTATTGTATTCCTTAGTTAAACCCAGGTCCCTCTATGTCAGTGGCTTTCACGGGGGAAGCATATCATACCCTGCATACCAGAGATTTACATTACAATTCATAACAATAGCAAAATTATAGTTATATAGTACCAACAAAAATAATTTTATGGTTGGGGGTCACTAAAACATTAGGAGCTGTATGAAAGGGTTATTCATTGGGAAGGTTGAGAACAATTGCTCTATCTGGTCTTCTTAAAACATTGGATGATGGGCGCTGCTTATATTTTGTTTAGCATTTTTGCATCTAAGTTCGAGAACAAGGTTCATTAATGAGTTTCTCTACCTCATGACTAATCAAAATTCAGATTTCAAATGCAAAGCTTCAGACACATTTTCTATGTTTATACTCACTGGAATGCTTTTGCTAAGATTAGAGTGATCTGTTCTTTGAAATTTTAGAACTTGTTCCTAAAACCTTCTGGGTCTGATATTTTCTCCTGGGCAGAATTTAAATTACTAATTTGATTACATACATCACTGCTGAGATTTCAGTTATTTTCCTTGGTAATTTATTCATTTCAAATAAGTTTTCTAGCATACTATTCCTTGTAAAACTGATTTAATTATTTAAAGTAAATTTTACAGAAAAAAGTGGGGGAGCAAAAGAATGGAAGAATGAAAAAGAATAAGTATTAAAATTAAGACAAAATGCACAAAACAAAAGGTATCTATCCTGGTTAGGGTTTTTGTTTTTGCTTTGTTTTGTTTTGTATGTTTGTTTGGGTGTTTTGGTTTTTTTGTTTTGCTTTGTTTTGTTTCTTGTCAACTTAAACAAGCTAGAGTCATTGGGGAAGAGAGAACCTCAACTGAGAAAATGACTTCATCGGAGTATTTCTGTGCCTCTGTGTGGGTGTAGAAACTCATTGCCATTGAGTGCAATGCCTGTAGAGCCCAGAAGAGGGCGAGCTCCTGGAGCAGGGTATACAGATGGTTGTGAGCTGCCCATCATGGATTCTAGAAATCGAACTCAGGCCCTCTGTAAGAGTGGTGCATACTACGCTTTTAATCAATGAGACACACCCCTAGCGCCCCATCCTTGAGATCTTAGAGACCATTTCTGACCTGGAGTGAGAATGATCATGTTTGGAGGTACAAGCATTTTCAACTTTACTGGGCCAACACTTGAGGCTGTTTCCACTTCTTTAGAATCGGCACTCCACTAACTGTGGTCATTCGTCTCCTCATCCGTCAGTCCTGAGTATCTTCTTGCATCTGTTATGATTTCTCCTTTTGTTCATGACCTCTTCAGATTTGAGTGTGGCTTTATTTCCAAACACATAATGCTTTTCTCATTTTCTTTTTGTCATCCATTTCTAACTGAATTGAATTGTGGTCACTAGCCACCAGTTGAAATTCGCTGAAGTCAGCAATGCTCAAGAAGAATATGTCCCATCTAAGTGGGTGCAACACCCTGTAAGCGCTCATTAGCTCTAGACTGTTAACTTTGTTGCTCAAATCTGCTGCATTCCCACTGACTTTTGGCTTCTTTGATCTGTGTATTAATGAAAATGTGGCTTAAACTAATCACTATGATAATGCCTTTTGTGTAGTGTGTCTGGTTTCTTGGATGTTCCTACTTTGTGCAGTTTGAGGCACTTAAAAATGGAAAGAAAAGAGATTTTTCTCAAAGCTGGTAAACTTGGTGTTTGGATGCAACACCAGCTTTCTGCTGCTTATAGACCATTTGCTGTGTGACTTTAGATGCTAGCCAGCTCTGTGAACTCAAGCTTTTGTTGTGTCTCTCTATATGTTGTCTTTTTATAAAGTCAGATTTTTTAGACTGAGTTTAAAAAGTTCCTGCCTGACCTCTTTGTCTTGTCATGACAGTTCAACCACTTAATCATTTTGGCAGAATACATGCCTGAGTATCATTTGACAGTACACATGCCTGTGTGTCATGTGACAATGCACATGACTGACTGTGTGTCATTTCATCATCCCAGCAGTTTTCCCTGCCCTCCCTTCCATTCCCTCCTGATTTCTTTGCTTTTCTGGTTGTTTTTCACACATTGTATATTTGAAAGTTATAAACTCTTCCTTTTAAGACAGTATTTGCACTGGACACATTAAACGTACTTCTGTGTCTGTTTAATCTGTGGTGTCACACCACAGGCCTCCACTGTAGCAATTCCAAGAACTTAAAATGGTTTATTGACTTATCAATCTGACCAGCTCATATGTTCTTGTATTAATTTTAATTTCTCAATTTTAACTTTTTCCAGGCATAAAAAAAAAAATCACTGTGAAACCCAATTCATTATGCCAAAATAGCCAAAACTCAAATTCCTCTTTGACCCCTACTTTCAAAGACCTCTATTTGGCTTGTGTAGAAGAAATCACAGTAATGGTAGTCTATATTCTGTGCCATTGTATGTCAGAAGCATTTAATTTTCCTTTTAACTCTACGGAAGGTACAGTTAAGAGATTGTTTTGAGACTCAAAAGAGACTTTAGAATTTCAAGTGTTGAAACTGTGAAAGTCTATGGAAATTTTGAAACTTGGACTAAATGCATTTTGTATTATGATATGGCCCCATGCCTAAGGGAGTGAAATATCCTCCATCTTCTTGGGTATTTGAATGCTTGGTCTTTAATTGTTGACTGTTTGAGGAGGTTTAGGAAGTATGCCCTTGCTGGAATAAATGTGTCACTTGGGGGTGGGTTCTGTAACCTTAAAGATTTGCACCATTTTGATCTTTTTTTCATGTTTGTGGTTTGAAATATGAGCTTTTAGGTCTCAGCTTTCAGCTCCATCTACCATGTCTGCTAGCTGCCATGTGTCTTCCTGAAACCATGAGCCCGAATCAAACCCTTTCTTCTATCAGTTGCCTTGGACATGGTGCTTTATCACAGCAGTGGAAAACTAACAGACATCCAGTAGTAGGGCCAGGAACTAGCTCAACTTCTGGTGGAAATCTCATAGTACAATTACAGTGGAAATGGGGAAGAAAGGCCACACAAGACCCATTTGCATAGTGACCAATCCTATCCCACTAGAAGAAAAACTCCTGCAAGAAAACATTCATTTCTCTTTAAAGTGTCAGCATTTGCAAACATTGTTACTTTAGGCATTGGCTTTCAACAAGTATTTTGGTAGGCTAATTATATCTAAACTGTAGAGGGATTTTAATTCAGCAACATGGCTACTTTGGCAAGAGATCGCATCCAAAGACTTTGTTCTGTGTGATCTGGCTGGAATTCAGACACACCCTTAGTACACACCTTTATGGTAAAATTAGTTTATAGAAGAAAGCAGTCATGTTTTAAAATGATGTTTAATTGAGGGGCAGACAAAGAGACAAATCAGAGAAAGATTTGACAGAGTGAGTCAGAGATCAAATATGCCCAACTCTCAAGAGAATAATGCAGAAAATAGAAGCTATTTAAGAGCAGTGCAGGGAGAGAGAATAAGTCCGTTAGAGTCAGTGCAGTAAGTACAGTGCAATGAAGCTGGATTCACCTATGAATTCATGCAGTTCAGTGCAGGTCAGCAGAGGCAGTTGAAATCATAGGCTAAGAAGGAGCTAGACAGTTAGAACAAATTGCCAGAGTTAGTTTGAGGCCAAGTAGAGCAATTCAGTGAAAAGCTTAGAGAAGCCAGATTGAATCAGTCAGCTTAAAGAGGAGTTTCAGCCAGAACAGCTGGATTGAACCAGCCAGCCAGAGTTCAGAAAGAACTAGAAAGTGTGAACTTATTAAGCAGTAAGCCTCTAAAACAACGATTACACCTGGCAAATAAAAGTGACTTTCATTCTAACCATTGCATCATCCCTTAACTCATATCAAACATAAAAGTTTTGAGATTGATGACAGATCTAAATATACTTAAAAATAATAAAACTCCTAGAATTTGCCAATGCAGTTTTCATGACTTGGTTCTACTGGGAAATTATTTAGCCAAGAAAACAATATGCTCATTAAAAATAAAACCATGTATTCATCAAGGAATGTAAGAGAGAATAAAATAGCAAATCACAGGAGGAAAAAAGATTTTTGCAAAGTGTAACTGACAAACTCCATGAAAATGAATAAAAAGAAAAAGAGATAACCTGAATCTGATAGAAGAGAAAGTGAGGAAAGCCTTGAACTAACTGGCATAGGAAAAGCGTTTCTGAACAGAAAGCCAATAGGACAGGCATTGAGATCAATAAGTAATGAATGGGACCATATGAAACTGAAAAGCTTCTATATGGCAATGAACACCATCATTCAGACAAAGTGGCAGGCTACATAATGAAAAAAGATTTTACCCATACACATCTGATAGAGGGCAAGTATCTAAAATGTATAAAGATTCACAATACTGAACATCAAAAAAGCAACCCAATTTTAAAAATGGTATATAGAACTAAATAAAGAATTCTCAAAAGAGGAAACACAAATAGCTGCAAAGAATTTAAATGTTCAACATCTTTAGCTATCTGGGAAATGCAAATCAAAACTACTTTGAGATTTTTCCCTTACACTTGTCAGAACGGCTAAGATCAATAAAACAAATGACAGCTCATGCTGGCGAGGATTTGGAGTAAGGAGAACGCTCATCCATTGCTGGTGGGAGGGTAAATTTGTACATCCACTATGGAAATCCATGTGCACTGACTGGTTTTGTGTGTCAACTTGACACAAGCTAGAGTTCACTAAAACACTGTGTGAAGTTTCCTCAGAAAGCTGGCAGTAGATCTATCCCTGAGACCCAGCTGTACTACTCTCTTTAGCATATACCCAAAGGATACTTCACCATATCACAGAAACACTTTTCAACCATATTTATTGCTGCTCTATTTATAATAACCAGAAATTGGAAACAGCCTAGATATCCATCAGTATATGAATGGATAGATAAAATGTAGTACATTTACACAATGGTATATTACTCAACCATTTTTTTAAAGGAAATCATGAAAATTGCAGGTAAATGGATGTAGCTAGGGGGAAAACCATCCCTAGTTTCTCAGTTAAGGTTACTATTACTATGATGAAACACCAAATCAAAAGCAAGATGGGTAGGAGAGGGTTTATTTGGCTTACAGTTCCACATCACAGTTCATCATTGAAATAAGACAAGAACTCAAACAGGGCCAGACCCTGGAGGCAGGAGCTGATGCAGAGCCATGAAGGGGTGCTACTTACTGGCTTGCTCCCCATGGCTTGCTCAGCCTGCTTTCATATAAAACTCAGAACCACTAGTTCAAGGATGGCCCCACCCACAGTGGGCTGGGCCCTCCTGAATCGATCTCTGACTAAGAAAATGCCCTACAGACTTGCCTACAGCCCAGTCTTATGGAAACATTTTAACTGAGGCTGCCTCCTCTTGGATGACTTTAGCTTGTGTCAAGTCCACATAAAACTAGCAGAGTGAGGAGACCCAGACCCAGAAAGATAAATATGATGTTTATTCACTTCTATGTGGATGTTAGTAGATAAGTCTTTGATAAGCAAGCTAAAATCCATATAACTACAAAGGTTAGGTAGAGAGTAAAGGAATGGGAGTTGGAGAAACTGAACATCCTTAGGAAGAAGAAATGGAATAAAGTATGGATGGACCTGGGAGGTGAAGGGAAGTAGGGGAGGGAGGGATATGGAGAGGGATAGCTAAAACTAAGGGCCATTTAAGGGATAACATGGAAACCTAATACAGTGGAAACTTCCTAAAATGCATACATCTATAAAGGCAATCTAAATAAATTGGCAAATAACAGGGTAGAAGGAGCCCCAGCTGGACATCTCTCATCACCAAATGAAGTTTCCAGTGTTGGGAATGAATTACATCTAATAGAGATGTTGGCCAAAGGATCCTGGCCCCATGGACACCCCCACTCAGCCCATGCTATTGGTTGTTCTTCACAACTGGCAGCAAGGCCCTGTTTCTAAGACACCATTAAACATGAAGGAGTCACGTTGGTGCCAACCTAGATCCTTCACCCCTATGGACTAGTATTCACTGTATTGGGAGGTACTCTGCATGCTACCAAAGGAGAAAAGTAAGCACCAACACAGTCACAAAGCTGTCACTGTACTATGATGGCCTGCTGGCATGGTGTGCTACTGCAATAGTGCCACAAAGCTTGTAGGAGCAACCAACCACTATCTGATTGGATTTAAGGTCCCCTCCTTGACATGGAACCCATACCCAATACTGCTTCTGTGACGGTGGCCAAGAATCAGAAATGAGAAAGGCCGGGAATCTAGTGGAAAGCCAAACACTACTGTTCAGCTAAAGGAACATAACAATAAAATGACTCCTAACAGCATTCTGCTATAGTCATAGATCAGTTTTTGCTCAGCCATTATCAGAGAAGCTTCCTCCTGTAGTAGATGAGAACAAATATAGGGACCCACAACTGGATAATAGACAGTCAGAGAGCTTGGAACACAGTCCTAAATTGAATGTCTGCATCAAATCCCTCCCCTTAGGGCTCAGGGAACTCCTCAGAAGAAGAGGCATCAAGATTGTAAAAGCCAGTAAGCTTGGGGGAAACAAAGGAAACAAGGCCTTGTAATCCAGCAAAGCCAGCACATATGCAAGCACAGAGACTGGGACAGGTGCACAGGCCTGAATGGGTCTGTATCAGATGGAGTCTCAGCACTGAGAATGGAAGAGGACAGCCCCCATCCCTAACCCTATTGATAGCTACTCTCAAAGGAAAAATGAGCTCTCAACAGATTCTCACTGGGGAGACAAACATTCTTCAGGCCAGGCCCCACACCGAGCAGCAGATGGCCAACACAGGATTTACTCAATGGTGTCTTTAGAGGTTCTTTGTTTCATATGATTTTGACAGGTATTTTTTGGTTTTTTTGGTTTTTGCTTTTGTTTTTACCTTACTTGTCCTTTGTGTACTTATTATGGCTTCTAGTTTTGTGTTTTGGGGAGATTCCTGTGTGTACAAACATGTGTGTCTCTTTGTCTACATGGCTTTTTCTTCTGTTCTTTTTCTTCTGTTTGTTTTGTTCTATTCTGGTTTGATTTGTTTAATTTTATTTTGTTTAAATTTTAATTTATTTTATTGCTATTCTTTAAATGCCTATTGGTTTTCTAACCCTAGACAGAAAGGGTGTGGATTCAGAAGAGAGAGGAGGTAAAGGGAGTCTTGAAGGGGTTGGGAGAGAGAACCATAATCAGAATATATCATATGAAAATAATCTATTTTCAGTAAAAGAAAGAAGAAGAAGTGTTCTGAGGTATATACAGAAAAGTAAAACTGCCAGATCTGTGGTAAGTCTACTTTTAATTTTTGAGTAATAGCTACATTGTTTTTCAAAATGACCACAGTATTTCATCTCCCCATTAACAATGCACAAGGTTCTGCTTTCTCCGTAGCTCCATTCACATTTGTAGTCTTTCAAATGTTTTTTGAACATTGTGTGTGTGTGTGTGTGTGTGTGTGTGTGTGTGTGTACTGCCACAGTGCCATAGCAAACATGTGGAGGTCAGAAGACAACTTTTGGGAATCAGAGCTTGAGGTTAGATTGGCAGATTTGGTGCCAATCACCCTTATCCCCACAGTCATCTTGCCAGTCCAGTTGTTGATGATGATGATGATGATGTTGTTGTTGTTGTTGTTGTTGTTGAATAGTAAACATTTTAATAGGTGACAGGTGGCACCACCTTGTGGCTCGTAATTTAACAACAAAATAATGCTTGAATAAAGAAGTTGATATTTTGTTTGATGTGTCTCTTATAAGCAAAATGATGCCACAATTTGATGTGGGAACTTTTTCAGCTGTCGCCAATTCCCTCCAATTCAGTTACTAGGTGACGTGTGGTTGTGAGTGGTGGAAAATTGAACAAAATCATTTCTGACACCAAGTCATGTCTGCTTCTATCGCATTGCGATTACATTGAAAATGGCATGCTTGATGAGACAGCCAGGTCTCAGAAGATAAAGTCTGTAGCTTCTCATGTCTCTGTGAGTCTCAGGAACCTGCACTCAGAAGCAGAGCGAGCACAGCCAGAGGCTGGCTGGTGGGAGCTGAAAAGCCAAGTTTCAGTTGCAGCAGGAATGGGTTGAGTGTTGCCCAGCAGGGTGGCTATAGCTAGTTGTACCGTGAATGCTCAGAAAGGCTGAGCACTGAAATGTTCTCATCACAAATAACAGGTATATCGATTATCTTGAATCATAATGACTAATCTGTAATTTATAATATATCAAAACATTTCATTGGATACCATATATGTGTTTGTGTTACTTCTTAGTTAGAATAAAGATAGTTTAAAAAAATAAATAAATAAATAAATGCCTAGTCCCTATAAATACCCTGTGAAAAGTAGGTATGGTGGCACTTAACTCTAATCCCAGCACTTGGGTGGAGGCAGGAGACTTAGGAATTCAAGGTGTTCCTTAATTAAAGTCATCCTTGGGACCAGCCAGGTCTCTATGAGACCCTATCTTAAAAACGCAAGGCAAAGCCCGGGCAGTGGTGGCACACACCTTTAATCCCAGCACTTGGGAGGCAGAGGCAGGCAGATTTCTAAGTTCGAGGCCAGCCTGGTCTACAGAGTGAGTTCCAGGACAGCCAGGACTACACAGAGAAACCCTGTCTCAAAAAAAAAAAATAAAATAAAATAACAAGGCAAAATATCAGCCTATTTTGTATAGCAATATATATTTAATCAGATAAGCTTACAATGGCATTATTAAAATATTAGCTTGCCTTTGCTAGTTTGCTAAATTTCAAACTCAAGTCTGACTACTCTTCCATTCATTGAACTTAAAGAACTTGTAAATTATCTTCGTCATTTTCATGAAACAAAAATATGTTTTCTTATAACTTATTCAGTAGCTCAAAGTGTACAGCTGGATTTGCTGGGTTTGTTTCATCTGAAATTTTATATTTAATTTTAGTTTTTAAAATTTTTTATTTGTGTGTGTTTGTTGTACAAAGTGATGAGCTTCATAACATTTCATGACATTTCCATCTGAGTTGGAAACCCTCTCTGTGGCCCCTGAGCAAGCTTGTTTTCTATGCGTCCCAGGGACTGGCCACTTACTGGGCTCTGCTGACTCCACACCTGCTCCTTCTGGGCCAACAACCCCGTTCTCAACGAGGACAAGAGAGCTACAAAAGACACACAGCTGCCTACAGCATCACCTGGGGACAGGGTGGGAGTCAGAGGGACAGGAGCAAACTTAACAATAATCAATACAGCACAAGTCCCTCCATGGGAGGCCAAGAATGGCACACCACGCTACTCAGAGCAAAACTATGGAGAAAGGAAAGAAAATATTAAGACAAATCCAGGACAGGTCTGTGGGAGTTTTGAGGGCTGGGGGGGGCAGGGGGATTTGAAGGCACATTTACCTACAAAGTCTGTCCTGGAGAGACTGCTATTCACCAGTGTGCCACTCCATGCCAAAATGGTCCCTCCCTACCACTCATAGTGATACCCCAAAATCGAGACATTTCATGATCTAGCTGGGAACTTTTTAATATTCTAAGTTTAGCAAAGTGGGAGCTGATCATCCAACCTGAAATGCTCATGGCTCTCCCAGTTGCAGTTGAAGTCACAAACCTTGGGTGGTTAAAAGTCAGTTATAAATAATATTTTTTTAATGGAAAAAAGTATCTCGAAGCTGTGGCAAGGCTTTGCCAATTAGGTTGGGTCATTACTCTAGTTTTTGGAACTGAGAGTTTCTGCTGCTATAAAAATACACAAAGGATGCCAATGAGAGACATGCTCTTGCCTTTTAAGAAGTTATCTGTAGTCGTGTTCTGCAGATAGCACCTCTTCGGTGTCCCCTGGGCAAAGGGGAGGTTCAGTGAGGATTTTCACATACTGGGTTTCTCCACCAGCTTGACCTTCCCCACCATACACAGTTGCCCCGCACATTCTTCAACAGAAAGAATATGAGGTATCTTGTAAAGATTTTGGTGAGCTCTCAATCCAGACTGTGTCTGGCTTCTCTGCTTGGGCTTCAAAGGACCCTTGTAGGCAGCACACTTATTACCTCTGTACTCTTAGTGGTAAACAATAGATCCAGAGTCTGAATGGAGTCATCACAACTCCTCCAGCCCAGGGGGAAGCCCTTCTGCCTTCCACCAACCCCATATCCATAGCACAACCATGAGGACTGTGCCCTCAGACAGCCCTCAGGCCTGGGATCTGCTGGAACACACTCTGTCTGTCCCAGCAGCCCAAGAGAGCACCTGCCTTCCTCCACCAACAACACTAACAGCTGCTTCCTTGGCAGGGAACACACTTAGAAATGTTTTGTCATGTTTCCTTCATTCTTAAGTGGTAGCGGGAGAGAAGCTGTACTTAGGATAGATTCATTCTAGCATGGCTCGGTGACTGGGGCCTGGGATCCCCTCTCACCTGAGTATCCAGATCAATTCAAATTCACTCCACTCTGTTCAGTATGAAAAGCCCCAAGCAAGTTCTTGTGCAGAGCTGTGGGACACCTGTAAGCCTTCCCAGTCCCCACAGGTAGGAGCTCCTTGTTCTGAGATACCACAAACCCACAAAGTGAGGACCCACAGACACCACCACAGATTATGTAGGAAAGAATTTCTGCTACACCCTGTCCCCAGCAAGACTATCACAGACATGAAGAGAATGAGCCGCATCTGCCAACCCTTCATCTGGGTCGCGGGTTCTGCTATCGGCTCTAATTGAATAGTCTCTCAAGTGACCATTTGGCCATTTGTTTCCTGAGTCTGATGCTCTTCCTTTGGGAAATGACATGATCATGCACACACACACACACACACGCACGCACGCACGCACGCACGCACACACTAGATGAAGCTGTGAATATTCAGGTGTTGAGGGAGTCTGTTCCCTCAGGGAAAGAAGCAAGCAACACATTTGGCTAAAACTTGTTAAACCTGAAGACAGCCACACTGTGCAAACATACATGCATTCCATTCCAGACTGGATGTGGAATGTCCCTGAAAGGCTCCCGTGTTGAAGGCCTGGCTACCAGCCCATGTGCTAGAAGGATCCTTTAACAGGCGGGGCTTCATGGAAGGAAGTTATGCCACCTAGGAATGCTCTTGCAGGAGATTCTGGGACCTAGATTTCTTCCTGGATCTCCTTTTGCTTTTAGCTGCCATGAAGTAAACTTGCCTCCTCCTCCTCCTCTATGAACTCACTGTTCATATAGCTCAACCACAGAGCAACAGGGTCAAATATAGTATGAACCAAAACCTCCTCTATTTATTAAATGGTTCTCTCTGGCGTTTGTCGCTGACAACTAACTAATACAATACACTTATCTACACAAACAAGCACTGTAAAACCCACATGCACATATCAACAGAGATGTGCACACCACATACACGATTGAATATATGTGCAAACATGCCTGCATGCTTGCATGCCCATGCATGGGGGAACTGGCACAAACACACAATTCAACGGAGCATTTGAATTATGCAATAAGTAGCAATTTTATAAGTATGAAAACAAAAACATAGCAGGTACAGACTCTCAAATTATTATATCAAAATTATTATCAGAATCATATCAAAAAAGATGTTGGTGCCTCTCTTAAATATCCACCCCGGTCTCTGCACCTGTGAATATGGACGTGGGTGCTTTGCAAATAGATTCAAGTTAAGATGAAGTCCTAGTCTAGTGAATGGGTTTGTTATAAGGAGAGAGACTTAGAGCCATACAGGGCAGAAGCTGGGTGGTCACAGAGGCAGGAAGGGTAGAGAGGCACTCCACTGCAAGGAATGCCAAAAGGGCTGGAACTGCCAGAAGCTCAAATGACTGAAGCAGGAGCCCTCCACTGCAGCCTGTGGAGGCAGCACAGCCCTGCCCATAAATTCTAGGCTCCGTAATGAGAAATCAGTTCCTGTTGTTTTTAGACACTCCGCTTGTGGTAGTTGCTAGGGGAACCCTAGGAGACTTATATAGCATACAGTGAAAAGACACTTGGGCAAAGGATCTCCTCATAAAGGATAAGTCCAGGGCAGAGGGGATAACAAGGCTGTGTCTGCCATTCACCCATCTCGAGCTTAGGTCACGGTAATTGTCTGAAACTCTAGCACTCAGCTCACTCTACTACTTACGATTTTGAAATCCAGCCAAGTGCCCTGGAAAGACTCTTAGTGGCTCCATCTGCCCACAGTGGTTTTGTGAGGCTCAGGCAGACAAAACAGACACAATCTAGATTGCAAAGGTCTCGCCAAAGATCTTTGCAAGACACCACTGTGTTCAACCAGTCCCAATGGGGAACATTCAGGACAGTTGAGTGCTGCAGGGAAGGCACTGGCTCAGAGTTCTAGCCCCTCCTTGACTCCCCTTGCCGTCCTTTTACCTGCAGAATCTGTTCCCAAGGCCCTTCAGAACCAGGGCCATTCTGGCCAGAGGTTTGTACGCATCCTGAGTGTCTGGTCTCACCTCTTCCTGCTTTCTGATTCTCTTGACAATTTTACCACAGGAAATTTGTACCAAGGGAAATAAGAATTAAAAATGTTGGATGGTTGATTGCACATGCAAACCACTGTAGGAAATCAAAGGCAAGGCGGCAGCAGCAAGGTCTTTGTATTTACTGAGACTTGAAATGTTTGTGCTGCTTAATGGGATCCTGGTGGGTAGCAGGCATAGCCTTTGATGTTTAAGCCTTATGAAAATTCATTTGTGCGCTCAGCTGGCTCTGGGGAAATACCCTGATCTTTTTGGCGAGGTGAGCTTTATCGGTGCCTAGCTGGTGAGACAAGGTTTCCTTGTTCCCACAAACTTGGATGGTTCTTTTTAAATGTCTTACTTAAGAGCAAAATATCTTTCTCTTCTCTTATTGTTTCTGCCCTGTATTCATCTGCTTTCCATTACTCTAATGTTGTGCCTGGGGCAGGCCATTTTAGTGAGAAAGAAGTTCATTTAGCTCAGCTTCAGAGGCTGCAAGTCTAAATCTAAATATAGTTCAAGCTTCGCCAATCACATCATGTCAAGAACACATGTGTACCTGTCGTTGCTGCCTCCTGCCTTGTCTTCATAAATTCACACTAATGACCTGATTTAATATTAGTCGTTTTTCAAAGTCTTCAACTCTCCACACCACAAGCTAAACTTTCATCTCCTTGGCACTGGCCTCCCATGTGGGACGCCCTGGGTTCCATTCCCAGCATTGCAAACCCAGAGGTTGTCCATTTTCAACACTATCGACCTTGGGGTTAATCCCTCCTTCTTGCTCTGGGTTCATACTCTAACGCTGCTCTTTCCCGTCAGAATCTCTTGTACAGAGAGGAGCGCCATGCACAAAATAAAAATGGTACAGGCTCTAGCATCGGGAAATGCCAGGTTCCAGGCGCATGTCTAAATGCTCTGCACTCCCATTAGATCACATGGAAAGACAATCAAGGGATTCTTGTAAAGCCAGAGGAACTGCTCTGCACCACATGACTGTTGGTCTGCCCCAGGTTCTCTCACCTAAGCCTGGTCTTTTCATCATTTCTAAACAGGAGATGACTATCTTTATCTGCTTTCTCCTCTCATCAGACAAAAAGTGATAAAGGGGGCCAGTTGGGAGCAAATGGTTACTTGAAATACTAGCTTTGCTGGAGGCGCTAGGGACTCATCTTCTCTCGCAGGCTTCTCGCATCAGCTACATCTCAGCGCTGCTTGGAAGCTACAAAGATTGGCTAAGGGTGGAGGAAGGCTGGGCCAAGTGTACCAGCCATCTGGAGCCGAAAGCTATTCTGGTCCTGATCTGAAGAGATGGGAAGCCGGCACCCTGGGCCTTGGAAGGGAAGGTGCCATGAGGGTGGGGTGGAGGCAAAGGACAACGGAAAAACAGAAGGTGGTGGCTTCGTGGGCTGGGCTGGAGGCAGTTGGGCACTCTAGGCATGTAGCCATATGTAGCCACTGTTTACTGATTTCTGAGGAGAGATTCTTGAGAAGAGTCCCTGATTCATACACCCACAGATCCACCCAAGACACAAACTGCTTGTCCTCAGTGACACAGGTGGTCTCTTTCTACCATTAACCCTGAAGGGATGAAGGGACATCACCTACCACATAGAAACCGATGGGGCCATTCTGTCGCTCCAATCTGTAGAAAAGGTGTGTCTCCGCTCTTCCATGATAGGCTCTAAAGACAAGGTTGAGCCTCTTTCTGTCTGTCTTCACCTTGCTCCTGGTGCTTCCTGTCATGCACCTGACTCTTTCTGTGAGGAGCTGCATTGTGTCTCTGGAAAAGCAGCACCAGAAGAACCATACTTTATCTGAATTATTGGAGGTGACAGCACTTCATCTCAGTAGGTTTGGGGTAAATTAGAAACATCGACTTGAAAATTGGCCCAACAGAGTAAGTAAAAAGGTGGCTGAGACACTTTTTCAGAGTGAAGGTAATGGAGGAGTTGTTCTTTCCAATAACTGTAAATGATTAAAGACTAAACCAGAAAGTTTTCTTTTGGACTGATTTAGGCTCTATTATCTGGGGTGTGTTGCTCATTGCTGACTTACAACCCAGTGCTGCTGATCCACCACCTCCTTATGTTTCAGTGTCCAGCTGTAGGCAACGTTGCTGGTCCACAGCCAATCAAGGATGCTGTTGAACACCGTGGATGCTGGGATGTCCAGATGTGTCTATAATCAATACACAGCTGCTATTCCCTCTGTTGCAAGGCAAACTTGCCACATGCTCACATCACACCTGAACTCTACTTTGTGTTTCAGGAGGGTCGTTCTTAAGTGCAGGGTGGAGAGATGCCACAGGTGTCTCCTGCTCTAGAACGTTCATATATGTCTAGTTATTCAGTATAAAACCTCTCTCCCTGAGCAGGGTAGTCTCTCCACAGCCATGCAGAGCTTGAGAGGACTTCAGTGAGACCTGATCACACTTCCAAGTGAGGAAAGAAGGACATGCTAACATCCCTCAGGACCCTGAGCAGCCATCAGTCGCTTTGTCCTTATGATACTGCATAAAATGGGCACATATGTGTTGAGTGGTGTGGGACACTGGCTTCCATGTCTTGCAAGAGTGTGCCACAGGACAGCATGTAACCAGGGTTGAGTGCCAGTGAGCATTGCAGGCTTATACCTAGTGTCCTTTCATGTCCCAAGACACCACTGAAGATTCTCCATTACATCAGTCACCTTCCATCCTCAGACTCCTCTTGGTCGTAGCAGGTGTTAAGATGAGGTACTTTTGGTGACCTTGACAGATGTGATGAGTACCATCAGGTTCTTATAAAGTGTCTCTCTGTTGAGATTTGCCTCGTACTCTCTTTGTGGTTATAGAGGGTTGTGGCTAATTAAGTAGAAGACCATAGAGGTTAATATGCCTGCCATCTCCCCATATGACATCAGGGTACCCACTGTCACTATGGCATCATACATGATGTCAGCCTTTATCACCTGGTAGTGTTTGTCATTGCCCACTGCTGTCAGTTCTGCCCTGCATCTCTTTCTAGATACTAGGTAAAGCATGTACTTGAGAAACAGAACAGTGTGCTTCACTTCCTTGGGGTAGAGCATCTACATGTTAACTGGGTACAGATTGCCCATTCTCAATTTACTTATCTCTATCTTTATTATGGACTTGTGGATCTTCACTTCTACACTGCATATCACTACTCTTCTTGCTTAGATGGTCCAGCTTTGACTTGTGAGCTTCCAACTGGCTCCTGTGTCTCTCTGCCTTGTTCCCACCACTTCTGTTGTGTGTCTACTTACTGGTTTCTGTGTTCTCTTACTCTCCAGCACTACAAGATAGCTCCCACTTCCTCCTGTACATTCTCTGGTGACCCTGCTCTCCCAGGACTTTTATTTCCTTTCCTTGGAGAGGCACATTAGAAGCCCAGAGCTAGGCACTGGGCTTGCTTGTTATTGTTTGGGTGTCTTTATCCTAGGCCCTCTTAGAAGATGTAGCTAGGAATTATGTATATACTGATTCATGCACACAGTGTTCTACTAAATATTTGTCTATCCACACTTAACCTTCACACATCTGTACATATGTTTGTATGTCAGGCTGAAGGTGACTTCATGTCATGCCTCCAGACTTCATCCTGGACCACATACATCAGTCTAGACTTTCCCCTACTTGTCTGTAAAATGAAGGTTGAAAGGGGAGTTTGTCAATCATTTACTGCCGGTTGGCATGTTGTTGAAAGAGAATGCAAGTTAGATTTATTTTCTTTCTGTTAAAGGACTGTCTCAGAGCATGGAGTCTGATTTTAACCTAATGGCATAGAAGCTTTTCTACTTCCTCAAAAATCTTCCCAGATGCAAAGGCTCCTCATGCATGTTCCAGGTACACATCTGTGCTTTGAGCGACCATGGATGTCCTCCACTGCAAATGGGATGATGGAGAGAATCCCTCACTTCTGAGATTTACACAGTCAATCATATTATTTCCCATGTTTATTTAAAACTATAAATGCTACCCTGCTTAGCCGGTGTCCAAACTCTTGTTCTTCAACTCTGATTTAATTTTTATTAAGTAACATAATATCTTGATAATTGTTTTTGAATTTTGTCTCCACAGGATCAAACACTGTATTCAGAGAAAAAAACTAAAATATTGTGTATAATTTGTTGAGACTTATTTTATGTTTAATTACATGTAAGTAGGTGGGTATGTGCCTGCAGAGGTCAGAGGCATTTGATCCTGGGGTGCTGGTGTCATAGGCAGCTGTGACAGTGTTGGAGAAGAGCAAATGTTCTTAACCACTAAGCCGTGTGTGTGTGTGTGTGTGTGTGTGTGTGTGTGTGTGTGTGTGTGTTAATCTTAGAGTCTCCCTTGTGATTTCCCAGATATCTGCAAGAAAGTCACATAAGCCCATGTGTCCCTAACTGCAGGGCTAATTCTGTATTTTAGTCTTAAGCCTGAAGCTTGGTTTCCCTCCATCTTTGCATCCTTG
This sequence comes from Arvicanthis niloticus, assembly GCF_011762505.2. Taxonomy (NCBI): domain Eukaryota; kingdom Metazoa; phylum Chordata; class Mammalia; order Rodentia; family Muridae; genus Arvicanthis; species Arvicanthis niloticus. Next base: position 33,908,528 of record NC_047664.1, read on the forward strand.
CTTACTGTGTCTACATTTTCTGCTGTGCCTTCTTTATGACCCTCCCAGCCTGAAGGTTGTGCTCACACTGAGCAGGGAGATCTTCCACAAACAGGGAGACAAGTGTCAGAACTCCACAGAAAATTAACTTCTCGGCCTCCAAGCTCCATATACACACTCTGGAGGTAGGTCTGACATCTCTCAGACAACTTTCACATTGTCTCCTGCAAGCAGCATCAGGATTTCCAGGACTCCTCTTTGTGCCAGGAGCAGATGAATTCACAAGAGCTGATGCTAAGCCAAGATTCCATGGAGTCCTGTGGAGCTGGTGGGGCTGGGTGGCTTGCTGGAGAGAAACAGAACTGGGGTCATCTGCTTGCAATGCTGCTGAACCTGTTTTCTGAAGGGGAGGAGGACGCTTTCTGCTTTTATGGAGCCATGTTCTTCAATTATTTAACAATACACATTGCTGTGAAAACTTGCACTGTGTGTTTAATGCCCATCCCCCCATAAGCAAAAGGGACTCTGCCACACAGCCCTGGGCATAGCCTTATGTGCTGTGGACAGTCCACTCTCTGTTAGAAAAGACTCAGAATGTATTCTGTGGACAGATAATTCCACCAGAGTAAAAGTCTGCATAATTTTCCTGTGGGTCTAAGGTTAATTTCAGTAGAATCACGTGGTATTGAAGAGGTTAAACTCAGAGTAGTCACAACATGGCCAGTGGTCTCTCTGCTTGATTATTAACTCAAAAGATTTAATATGGAATATGTGCCATGGGCTGGTGACAAGGTTATTCCAATTCAGCACTTGTGAGGGAAAGAGTCTCACGTGTCTGAAGGAGACAGACAGAGTAAAGTGGTCTGAGGGCAGAGGTCAAGCCACACACACATCCCAATGTCTTTCAAATTCATTTAATTAAGTAGCTGATGCGGGGCTCCTGCAAAGACCAAATGAAATACCAGTATGTCACAGCAAACAGATGGCTCTGAGTTACCTCTGCAACCCCGTCCCCCAGGAGAGCTTGTGATCTGTCCACCTCTGTATCACAACACACACGCACACACACACACACACACCAAGCTTTCCCATCGAGACTGTCCAAGGGAGCACTCCAAAGGAGGGAGGACTCCAGTCCCTTTCTCAAAATGTAGGACAAGGGAACTAGACAAGAGGAGTCTATTATATGAACCATATGGGACAAGGGTCAGGAAAATCTGTCTTCTGCCCAAGCTTGAGACAGTCCAAATTGTGAGACAGGCCACACTTGTGAGACATCTAACACCTCATGACACCAGGAAGAGGTTTCCATGCTCAAAGAGAGGGGCTTAAGGACATACATTCATCTTTCTGCTCCAGGTTCAAGGCCAGAATGGGCCAGGCCTGCTTTTTCCTCAGGCTCTCAGACAGGATCCTTCAGGGAACCCAAGGGAAGGACCCAAGTGTGTACTGCTGTGCGAATGTGAGTGTATACATCTGAAAACAGGAGTACAATTGTGTGCCTGTGCACAGACATGTGCTTTCTTTCATGTCTGAGAAGTTGCATACTCACCCTGACCAAGTTGGAATCACCATGCACATGCTAAGGACTTAAAGATCTTAAATTCACTTACTTCTTCTACTGGAACCTCCCCATAAAGCAGAATGAGTCTCCTAGAGAACTAAACAGAAAACCTGGTCGCACAGGGAGAAACAGGCTGTGAGGAAAGGGGGAAATATAGAAACGAGGGATGAAACTGGGTTGGTCGACTCAATGTTAAATTCTTTGTAAAGTGGGACAGAGAAACAAAGCAACAGAAATGTGCCTGACATCATGGAGTTGCCTATGTTCCATCTCTGTAAGGACTGAGGTGTAGGGGACCTCGCCAGCATGCAGGTGAAACTGGCTTACTAAGGAAAATTTCTTAGCTTGTTTCCCCTAGCTTTTTTTTTCCCCACGAGACGCGGGAGGCGGCGGGCAGGAGCGAACGGGATTCGAACACGCACAGAGAGAGAGAGAGAGTGCGGAAGGACCCGCGCCCTCTGCAGGCTGCACCACCGCCGGTGTGCTTCCCCTAGCTTCTTAAAGAATCAGACAACAATAGTTCAGCTGTCCTCTGAGACTGAGGAACTTCAGCATGGGTGACTCCATTCTGATTTTTCATGTAGTCTGAGAGGGCCCATGCAAGGGCCTTGTCCAAAAAACACTAGGCTCCTGAGATTCCTAATGGACACTAAGAAATGCGTAAGCTCAACCACTGAGAGAACATCACACCCAAAGAGGAGAGGCAGGTCCTAGTGATGGACAGAGAAGAGATGCAGGATACCACCTTACTGATACAAGTAGGAGGTGGAACGGAAGGCACTGGCCACAGTCAGGGCTTCATGGTGGGAGGGGCCTATTCTTGGAAACTGAGAGTTATCTGGACGTCAAGTATTCCACATCACATCTTCGAGAATCCTTGGCAATGTCCTTGGGAAAGCTTTGGTTCAGCACACCGTGTGAATTCACCCATCCACTGTTTATTCATTCAGCAACAATTTATCATCTGACTATGGCTGAGCCTCGAAATTCTAAATGCAAATCAGACGAAGTCCTACCCTCTAGGTCTCTGTGAAAAAAAAAAAAGTTGAGGTCTTAGAAGTCACCCAAGAGTCCATGTTTGAAACTTGGTCCCCAACCTTCGTTATTTCGAAGGAAGTGGTAGAACCTTTAGGGGGTAATTGGATTTTGGAATCCTGACTCCTTATTTTCTTTCTGTGTCCTGTAAAACATTAGCTGAGCCTCTTGCTTTATTCCATGGTCCTCTCCTTGATATGCTGCTTAACCACAGGCCCAAAGCAATGACACCTAGCAACCACTATGGTAGGAAATTATTACGGGTACTGTCCATTGTCAACATGAAGTCTGTAATCACCAGGGTGTGGCCCCTACGAGTGCCAGTGTGGAATTAGCTTGACAGGTTTACTGAGGTAGAAAGACCATCACACTGTAGGTGGCACTGACTGGGATCTGCATTGGATCCTGCGATGTATAAAAGAGAAAAGGTCAGTGGTGTATGGGCATCATCATCCTCTGTTTTATGATTGTGGCTATGATATGATACCAGCTGCTTCGGCTTTCCTGACACAGTGAACAGACCCTTGAACTGTGAGTTGAAGTAAACCATTTTCTCTTGAGCTGCTTTTCTCAGGTACTTTGATCACAACAACAAGAACAGAAACTAAGACAAAGACCACAAACCTAAATAAACCTTTGTTCCTTATAAGTTGAATTATCTCAGGTACTTGTTACAGGAAGAGAAAGCTAACATAAGATTTAAAGAGTCCATCCAATACCCATCTTCTTTCTGTTGTAGGATGTTGCAGAGAAGTGGAACCAGCAGGATGCATACATATATAGAGAAAAAGATTTGTTAAGGAACTGGCCTATGCAACTGTGGGGCTGGCACATGTGAACTGTGCAGAGCATGCTAAAAGGATGCGACCAGGAAGAGTCCAATCGTAGATTGAGTCCAAAGTCAGTTGGGAAATGAAATTCCTACCTCTTTGGGAGCTATCTTTATTTTCTATTGCTGTGATAAACACCATGACCAAAAGCAACTTGGAGAGGAAAGGGCTACTTATACTTCTGTATTATAGTCTATTATCAAAGGAGGTCAAGGCAAAAATTTAAGGTAGCAATGTAAAGGCAGGAACTACTGTAGAGGCCATTGAAGACTGTCGTGTGCTGGCTTGCCTTCTATGGCTTACTCAGCCTGCTCTATTATACAGCCAGGACCACCTGCCTAGGGATGGCACTACCCACAGTATACTGGGCCCTTCCACATCAAGGATTACCCAAGAAAATGCCTCCCACAGTCTTGCCTACATGACAGTTTGATGAGGCCATTTTCTCAAGAGTCCTTCTCAGATATGTCTAAGTTTATATCAAGTTGACAAAAAAAAAAAAAAAAAAAAAAAAAAAAAACAAGTACAAGGACTGAGTCTTTCCTCATCAGTAGGTTTGATAGAGGCTGTGACTTTGTGGAAGCCCTCTGTGTTATTGATTCAACTGACTCAAATGCTGATCTGATCTAAAATACCTTTGCAGAAGCCTCCATAATGGTGTTTGACGGTGTTTGTGGGTACACTGTCACCGTCAAGTTGACACACAAACTCAACCCTCTCACCCTATAATTTTTGTGAAAGAAAGCACCAGAAAGCCTGCTGTGGAACCCTAAACAGAAAAGATCACATGACTTGAGCCCCAGAGTTCACAGTGTGGACCTCCTTGGGTCATGTCTAGGAGGAGGATAGGACTGGCTGTGGCTGACTGGGGGCAGGAGCAGAGAGAAAGCACTGGAGAAATGGTGCTTAGTAGGGAAGCCCAGATCAATACAGGCTGGAGGTCTCATGCACAGCCATGTAAGATCAATGTCTCCAGCATCTAGAAAGGCTGGCCACCTCTGTGGATATAAACACCTATGCTCACATACCAGGCCAGGTTCACCTGATACGGCCACAAGGAATTAAATTAGGCCAGTTGGAGGGGCCACAGCACAACTGAAGGTGTGACAATTTTATTTAGAGCAATCAGACTTTTTATACCTTTATCAGAAAGAGAATATAATGACAGCTGCCAGGATCCATACAGTTGTAGTTGCCAGGATGCAATGATGTTTGCAAAGTATACAAAGTACACAAGATTAATATCTAAGACCAATTGCCCTGCCAAGCTTTCATGCTTCCTTGATTACTATGGGGGCATACAGAGAAACACAAAGCAATCTGAATGCTCCACTACCTGAGAGAGTACATTGTTCTTTCAGAACCAAAAGGTACATTGTGACCCAGGAGCCTTGACTCTGAAAAACCTATGGCAAGCCAACGTAAGGAACCTAGGCCAAGCCAACTCCATGGTTGCCTGCATATGGGTACACATGTAAACCTCCAGGTTAATTATAGCACATGTGACTTCAACTTAGCATATGGAAGTCCCTGAGCTCACTGAAAACAGCACAGCAGAGATGTGTGAGCAGGTGGGGGTTGGGGTTGGTCTGTTGCTATGTATACAGATGCCAAAATCTGAACCCCAAGATCTGGTTTCTGTACAGATGAGTGCATTCTCACATTCACCAGCCTTTGCTGCATAAACCTTGCTTCCCAACTTAAAGTTAATTGGTTAATAAATGGCTGGGCAGCAGAGAGAGGAAGGCAGAACTTGAGGATTGAGGAAGGGGTCTTATAATGTGAAGAGCAAGGAAGAAGATGGAGAGAGGAGAAGGCCTCATGGTGCCAGATGACACATCATGAGCCCACGGCCAGGAGAAATGCACCCTGAGGACGGTTGATGGAGCAGAAGCAGCCCGGGAGAGACTCAAACAGCAAGCATCAAGGGACATATGGTTTGGATGTTAGACAAAATTTATCACATGTGACTTCACATAATGTGAATAACACAGAACCTGCCCAGTATAGGCTTAGAGCTTATAAATAAAATACCAAGTTTCTATGTCTCTTAGATGGGCTAGTAGAATAAATAAGTCATTTAGAGGTTGGCTCCCTCAACGCCCACCTCTGAGCTGCTCACCTATGAGTGTGAGTCTAATTATTGATCTTCTTTGATTCTCGGTTGTCACAACCTTCCACCTTGACACCATCTCTCACAGGGCACCATGACAACTAAATGAGGCCTCTGTGGCAGTCCTCCACACATGGCCTCACTGCATCCTGACAATGGTATCTGCTCCAGAGGTAGTGCAGCCTATATGTTCACTGTGGCTGAAAATTACTTTTACCCTTGATCCCAGGTTTCTGCATTACAGGAGGCATTGGGTGAAGCCTAATTCTGAAACACAATATCCATGTTACAAAGAATCCCAGAGTGTGTGTGTGAAAAGTGGAGACACTGATCGACCTGAGGGTGAGCCACTTCACACATTCCTGAGATGTGCACCTGGTATACCTGGTGCTTCCACCGTAGAGATTTGTCAAACCAACTGGAAGTAAACAAAAATACTGGAAATGTGTTGTCCAATATGGAACTCACGTTTGTGGAGGGGCCTTGAGAACCAGGCCTGTATAAGCCAATCCTGGGATCCATCCTTAGACCCAGCACCGGGATCAGCAGATGGAATTTGTTTGAAGACTGCCTGGTGGCAGAGAAATCTAAAAATACACGTGGATAGTCACATTACTCAAGTATCAACAGATACCAAAATCGCCATCCTGTAGAAGAGTCTCAGAAGCTCCAGCAGGAGCAAAGAGGCGTTTTTAATAACACTGCCTGATTTTCCCACACCATATGGTCTTGGTAATTAGCTCCGCCACACACGGCTCCCCTCACCGTACGCTTGTGACATGACGCGAGAGAAATCAGCAGGAAATTGCAGTTTATTTTGACTTCATATGAATGTGGCTACAAATGGTTTTAATAAGCTTTGAATTAACAATTCCTTAAGCCCTATAAATGTTTTAGAGTGGACTTCTGTGGTCTTTCCTAAAAGACAGACCACCCTCCAAAAGGGGAGAGGGTGGAAACAGCTTTGCTCTGGTTACAGCTCGTCTAAAGCTCTAGACTGTGCTCCTGGGCGATTCCAGCATACACTAACTACAACCAATGTTAGCCTGATGGGAGATCTCCAGGACAACACCACTGGGTGCTACCCCAGGTCATGTCAGCGCTAGCATGTTTATCCCGGCAAGAGCATCCATCAAGTCTGTAAAGACAGTCTAAGATAGGAGGGAAAACTAAAATAAGCTTTCTAGGCTAGACAAATCTCCCAAGATAGCATCTATGAGAGGAAACTCCAAGGACTTTGGCAGGCTTCAGAAAGTGTGGAAAAAAACTTCTATCTGAGGTGAGCATTAAGTTAATGAGTACAGACAAGAGGAGCTCCTGTCCCCAGTCCTGATTCTCGTAGGGACAGTCTGCAAGTGATCTGCCGTGTTCCATCACGTGTACTGCTGCCTCCAAGAGATGTAAATCAAGAGGGGGAGACTAAAGAAGGGGATGAGGATGGTGGGGAGGACAACAGCACCTGCCTCATATAACAACCAACACAAGAGACCAGGGCTCAGCCAGCCTCTCTCCCTTCCTTGTTCTCACCATGGATGCCAGGAGGACATGTCTCCGGAGGGCTGGAAATGTGTTGTCCAATATGGAAGAGCTTTAGGTTGGCCTATTATCCAGTCTGTAGGGGAAGCTACATTTTGGAGAAGCTTCCAGGTTGAGGCTGTATAATTTCAAAGCCTACCTCAGGGAAGTATTTCCTCCAGCAAGGCTGCCCTTCTGAGGTTTCACATGTTGGATGACTCTTTCTGATTAGATAGGAACACGCATCTATTAACCCAGACTAGCTAACCAAAGGCAGGCCAAAGAACTGGTTCTATTCAAGTCTGGCTTGGTGAAACAATAAGTTTAATTAGGGTTGTTTACAGGAGAATGGGTAAAAGCATTGGCACCTAAAAAGATAGCGACACACACACACACACACACACACACACACACACACACACACACACATACACAAAACCCTCACAGCTACAACCACAAGCAGGAAACAGAAAATGAACTGAAAGTAAGACAAAGCTATACAACATAAAGTTCTCCACAGTGATAAACTTCCTCCAGCAAGGCAGAACCTACTAAATATCCTCCAAACAGCCCACCAAGCACTCAAGTAGTCAAGCCTACGGAGGGCATCTTTTATACAAACCACTACACTGCCCATCGATGCATAGTGGGGTAACCTATCCCTGGTACTAGGTTTTCATTCAATAAATGTATGGCTTATATGCAAGCCTTTCCCCATCCACATGGGGTTACCTTCTGCATTTTTAACTTAACTGATGGTTTGCCCTTGAAAGCACAGGATGGAAGGGTTTTTTTTTTTTTTTTTTTTTTTTCAGTCTGTTGCCCTGTAGAGTATCATCTGGGTCTTACCCAACCATAAAACCCTCAGGACCTTTCTAGCTGTTTTGAACTTCCTACTCTGTGCAGACCAGTTTCTCACACTCATTCTTTTGGGTGTGTTTTCATGTCTTTCATGTGCTTATTTAAGCCTGTTGAACGCACATGCGCAGTTTGCACATGCGCACACTCACTCAGAGATTACCATTATATCACCCCTGCAAGCGAGGCAATTTTTGTGTGGGGAGGCTCTCTTAAGACCCACCACCAACCATTTAAGCAAGTATCAGTTAGTCTGGGGATCCAGAAGCTAAATAAACAGTTTTAGAAAAGGAAGCCAGCAAGTATGAGCAGGTCTTCCCTCTTGTACCAACTCTCTTCTTGGGCACAGCGCGTTGGGCACGGCACTGTGATCAGGATGCATGACTTTATCTCTCCGTTACAGACAATCATTCTCTGTGATTCATCCTTCTCCTTTGTCCTGGGGCATTGCCATGTGTTTGCTGTGCTCCTGAAGTGGGTAGGTGGGGCTGACTCATGAGGCTCTGTCCATCCCAGGGCCAAGTAGGAGGAGAGCTTCACTTTCATAAGACATGCTTTCACTTGCCACGCTCATGCTAACTCCCTATGTCTAACAGGCTCCAGGCCTGTGCTGCAGCCGTGCCTGACTGCTGAAACAGTCCCAGGCTGAATGAGCAGTCTCCAACCTTCTAGACTCCTGGGGATAGGTACCTACCGCAGGGTCAGGCTTACTCTTTCTCCCTGCATTGCCTTATTGGTTATGCTTACATTTAAGACGCCCAGAGCCTCAGCTGCACAAAGGCTTCCTCTTGATTTTTCCCAAAAAACTCTGGCTAGATACAAATCGTGCCAGCTTTGTTTTCAATTGATCAGAGTACTTTATCCGCTTCCCCCCTTAGAATCATTTCTAACTTTTTAATATTTATGTATTTGGGGAGGTTGTTTGTTTGTTTGTTTGTTTTAATATGCTCTGTTTGTGTGTATACCTGCATGCCTAAAGAGGGTATTAAATGCCTTTATAGATGGTCATGAGCCACCATGGTAGTTGCTGGAAATTAAAACTCAGGACCTCTGGGGGGAAAGCCAACATTCTTAACTGCTGAGCCACCTGACCAACCCTCTCTCCTCTTTGTTAACGTCTTCCAGTTGCTCTAACGTTTTAATCTACCTGATGTTTGCCAGTCTAAGTCATTCAGCACACCACAGCCTCTCCTGCCAATGATAACCAGATTCTATTGCAGGCTCAACCAAGCCACTAAAGCTCTATAACGGTGCCTGGTGTGTGGTCAGGGTTCAGACTCACTCTGCATGCTGACACTCCGTTTTTCTGATACCATTTAGGGAAGTTGTTATTACCTGGTTTTGTGCTCTTGGTGCCCTTGCCAAGTACCAGTTAACTGTAATTATGTGGCTTTACTTCTTGGCTCAATTTGTTCATCTTATGCCTGTAGTTCTGCCAACCCCATACTATTTTAACTACGATAGCTTTTAAATGTGTTTTTAAATGAAGAAATGTCATGACTTATGTTTTTCCTCTTGTTCAGCATTGCCTTTGCTATTTGGAATTTTTTATGATGCATGTGAATTTCAGGATTGTTCTCTTCTATACTTGTAAGGAATGGCTTTAACATTTTGATAGACATTGAACTGAATCTGTAAGTCACTTTGGTAGTATGGGAATCTCAATAGTGTTAATTCTTCTTGTCTATGAACATCAATAGTGCTTTCCGAGTGCAGTCTTTTAGCTGTAATTAAGTTTACCTCAAATCATTTGTTTTATAGTCGTTGTTGATCCCCTTTAATTGGATGTTCAGATACTCCATGCACAATGCACCTGTTTTGTCTTTTAATTTTATATCCTGCATTTCTACTGACTCTGTATAAAATTCTAACAGACTTTCATGAGTCTTCAGGGTTTTTTTATGTAGGAGCTTTTGTAAACAGATATTTTGCTTCTTCAAGTTTGTTTTGCCTGCTCAAGACTTTTACCATACATTCTAGACTGTTCTGTCTGCTCGACATCCATATCAAATCAGAGGTTAGTTCTTCATGTCTTCAATAAGGCATACTGGGATTTAGATGGGTCTCCCATGAAATCTTTAGCGTGTTTTTGCTGTCATACAAATCTATTCATAACTTTTACAGTTTGGATTTTGAATATTCCTTAAATAATCCTCATGCTAAAGGCTCTATAGCAGCACTGTTGGAAGGAGATGAAGCCTTCTTTTGCAGGTTCTGGGAGATCTTTAGTTATCCAATGTACGCTCTTGAAGGAGAGTGAGGGTTCCTAGACCTTTCTAGCTCACTCACTTTGCCTTCTTCCTCTGTGTACTCTCTTGCCCTGATGTATTGCATTGTCACAGGTCCAAAGCAGGGAGAGCATAAATATCATGGACTAAAACTCCAAAACTGAGCACCACAGTAAACCTTTACTTATGATATTGTTAAGGTGATATGAAACTAATACTGCATGCATAAACATGATCATTCTCTTGATCTATTTGGGTATTCTCTTCTTCTGCAGTGTTTTACACTTTTCACTATGCATGCCTTACTCCTTTGTAAAATATATCAACACTTGGTTCTTTTTATGCTATTAAGTACAGAATTGATTATTAATTTTATATTTATTTATTGTTTATTGCTAGTATATAAAATAAACTTATTTTTATATGTTGAGCTCCTGTACTGCAACCCTGATGAATTACTTTAGTAATTCTGGCAGGTTTTCTTCCTAATGGCTTCTTGAACCCTTTATCTAGACTTGTCAAATGGAATCATGTGTAACGTATCACCAGTAAACTGTATGCACATCAAAGTTTGATTTAATGTATGCTAAGCAAAATAAACTGCTTCAGTATGTTTCTTTGAGCTTACCTGGTCCATGATGTAGCTTCAGCTTCACCCCAAGTGAAATCCCTTGGGAAGAACAGCAGAGAGCATGTTCCCATGTATGCAGCCAATAATCACCCTTTACAGCTGCATTTATTTCAGGATTTGAAAGATCAAAGGGAGCATGTTCCAGACAGAAAGGTATTTAAAGTGTTCTTTCTACACTACTTGAAAAACAGAAAATAAAGTAAAGTGAACAAAATACTGCATGTCAATCTTAATTCCACCTCCAAAAAATAACTAGCATTAAAGTCTGTCTCTGACAATACTGATCAGAGGTCTGATGGAAGACGAAGGCCTTAGAATGGTGGTTCTCAATCTGTGGGTCGCAACCCTTTGCGGGTCAAATGGCCCTTTCACAGGGGTCTTCTAAGACCATCAGAAAACACAGATATTTACATTATGATTCAAAACAGCAGCAACATTACAGTTATGAAACAGCAACAAAAATAATGTTATGGTTGGGGTTCACCACATAAGGAATTGTATTAAAGGGTCACAGCATTAGGAAAGTTGAGAGCCACTGCCTTGGAGGCTTATTGCTCAAAGTGCCCTGGGCACCAAAAAGTACTAAAGGACAAGAAGAGCATGTAAAAAAGATTTAATAGATAGATAGATAGATAGATAGATAGATAGATAGATAGATAGATAGACTGATTGATAGATGATAGATGACTGATGACAACAGATGGATAGATAGATGATAGATAGATGGTAGATAGATTGATTATAGATAGATAAATGACAGACTGATTGACATATGGTAGATGATAGATAAATAGATGATTGATTGATTATAGATAGATTATAGAGATGGATAGATTGATTGATTGATTATTGGTAGATAGATAGATTATTGGTAGATAGGTAGATACATGCATACATACATACATACATATATATATACATACATAGACAGATACATAGAAACATAGACATATGTTAGATAGATGTACAATGCTTTTATTTGGCTTTCCTTCTCTCTAGAAACCAGTTGCTTTGAAGAAAGTTTTCATAGTGTGGGCAGCCACCTGGAAAAAGACTCTCCTCTTCATTAAAGTCTGAATTCAACTTTAGTGGAGAAAGGTTAGCCCAGCCTGGTCATGTTACCCCTAGATCATTGTCCTAACAGGGAGTTTTGGCTCTTGTTATGTGGGGCAGAGTTAGGTCAGAGTTGAACTGCTCTTCTTGAAGGGATCTTTCTGCAAAACCAAACCATGATCTGCTCAAGGAAATATTTAGGGTTTTAGTTGAACATTTAAATCAGGTTGAGTTAACATTGTATTTTGAACACACGAATGAATCTGTTTTGCTGCTAAGAAAAGATAAAAATGTAACATCATCCTTGTCACATTCTGAATAACAGTAAAGATTCCAGTATCAATTTTAAGAATTTGGAACAAGTTTTTAAAGTATTCTTACATTTGGAATAATTAGAAGCTTTTCCCAGTTTCTTTTTACTCTGAGATGATAACTGGTTCCCAGGAGTCGCACATGTAGCATGGAAGCCTTGTGCAGTCATCACACACGTCTTCCCAGGGGTCACATCGTACACTGAAGGCAGGCATGTTTGTTTTTCTAAGGATCTTACATGCTAGCATGTTCATGTGTCCACACAGCCACCAGGATTCAGAACTGCCACCAAAGGTTATTGTGCTGCCTCACGGCTGTACCCACCATCTCTCCTCCGTCATGCTCAGTCCCTGGAACTCACCATGCTCCATCCATCTCCAAGATTCTCTGTCCCAGGACTACTACAGCATGTCATCTTGTAAATTTGCATGTTTTTATTTGGCACAAAGCCCTTGAAATCACTCATACTGTTGCCCTCATACTGTCAATAGCTTAGTTATTTCATCACTGAGCAGAAATCCATCTTATGGATGCATCATTACAACCTTTTAAATACTCCTGTTAACATTTTGACATTCAGGTAAGGTTATTCTTGCTGTTGCCAGTTTGGAACAATGACAAATAAAAATGCTATAAATGTTCATATACAAATGACATGCATGCAACTTTTCATTTTTTTCTAGAGGAAATGGCCAGGAGTGTAATTTGTGGGTTGTATGGAAAATGCACATTTTTGATTTTTAAAGGAATTGCCAAACTCTTTTCTAAAGTGACTGTATCATTTTCCCTTCTCACTGGAAATACATGAGAGATCTAGTTTCTCAGCACAAGTGTGGTGATTGTCTCATAAAGGAACTGAGAAGTGTCTCTGCTTCTATTATAAGAAAGATCTTTCTAGAAAAGTCAGCTATTGAAATTTGTGAGACACAACTAAAGCAATTGGTAGAGAAAATTCTACTGATTAAAATGTACCTGTTAGAAACAATGCTATTGGGAGACGGTGGCTCTCAGGTGAGGAGTTGCGTAGAAGTACCTCCGAGTAAACTCATGTGATGGACAAAGAATCAAGAGCCACTCAGACAAGAAACTGAAGTGACAGCTGAAGAAAAAGGGGATGCTGACAGAGAGTGGCAGCTAGCAGTCTGAGGTGAGGGAAGGGAGCCTCCCTGGGTGTGAAAGTAGCAGAGACCAGGAAGGCCGGCTGACACAAAGTGACAGTTTCAGATCTGAGGCAGAGGGAAAAACAGAGATCAGAAGGGCCCTTGACACAAAGTGACAGTTACAGGTCTGAGGAAATCTAACAGAGTGAAGGCAATAATTACAGATTGACATGGAACTAAGAAGCACCAGACACACACACACACACACACACACACACACACACTTAAAAACTACAATCATTATTAGAACATCTCCCATCAAAAGGACAGAAAAGGGGCTCCCAAGGATGGGAGTCACCCAAGAGCTCTGGGTCAGACTTTTTATAGGATCCAAGGGAGCCCCTCCCCTCTCCCTAATTGGTGCCATTTTTTTTTTACAGACCAGTCTTCTTTCACAAAATTCTAAAATCGATGGTCTAAACTTATGCACTAGAAAACTAGAGTGAGAAAATCAATTGAAACTTAAAGTAACTAAGAGAAAGAAAATCATACAAATTAGACCAGAAATAAGCCAAAGTGAAAACAGGAAAGTATTACATTAAATGCACACAACCAAAGGCTGGTTCTTTTACAGGATCAATAAAATTGACAAATTGCTATCCAAGAAACAGAAAGAGAAGACACAAGTTGTCAAAATCAGAATTAAAATGGATATGTTAATAATCCCATGGAACTTGAAGGTATCACAGGGCAGTCAGTGAACAAATTTGTGCTCAAGTATATAATAACTGGGTGATACAGATCAATTCCTTGCAAACACAAACTACCAAAATTCATGCAATACTAACACATTACCTTAAGTCCAAGTTACAAGTTCAACCAAATGCCTTTTTAAAAATCTCCACCTCAGGCTGAGCATGGTAGCTCACCCCTTTAATCCCAGCACTCTGGAGGAAGAGTTCAAGGCCAGCCTGGTCTACAGAATGAGTTCCAGGACAGCCAGGGTTATACAGAGAAACCCTATCTTAGGGAGGGGGGATCCCTACTTCAAATAATTGATTGCTATGTGACATCTCCTGGAGATATTTGAATGTTTATTCACCCCAGATAGGTCTCCAACAAGAATCCAAAGGAACAATTCTACCCAAGTCTAGCTTAGTGAACCAGTGAGGATCTGAGGTTACTTACAACGGCATGACTTAGGGGTTAAAGATGAATGATTCAAGGCAGCTCACATCACCAAAAGGTACCACAGCAGCATGGGTGATGACTCGGGAAAGCTGAATCCCTGAGTTCCCTGCTTAAAATGCAGGCACCTCCAACAGAGAGCTCCTTCAATCCCAGCAACTGGTCATTGGGGATAGCACAGCAGTTGTTCTCAACCTGTGGGTCACGACCTTTATGTGTCAAATGACCTTTTTACAGGGGTCACATATCAGATATCCTGCATATCCGATATTTACATTAAGATTCATAACAGTAACAAAATTATAGTTATGAAGTAGTAACAAAAATAATTTATGGTTGGGGAGGTCACTACAACATGAGGAACTAAATTAAAGGGTTGCAGCATTAGGAAGGTTGAGAACCATTGACTTACAGGGTAGCCTGTTTTTTTTTTTTTTTTAATTCCTTGAGCTTTCCATGTTTCCTGAGTCCTAGAAGCCTCCCTTTTCTTCCAAGAAAGATTATTTCAAAATTTATCTAGAAAGGAAAAGGTCTTAGATTGTTTTGAGTTTGTTTTCTGTTTTGTTTGTTTATTTTTGTCTTGTTTTGTTTTTTCATCTTTTTGAGACAGGATCTCACTCCGTAACCTGAACTAGCCTATAACTCACAGACAGCGACCTGTCTCTACCTGCTAAGAGCTAGGATTAAAGATGTGTGTTACCACACCTGGCCTGGGCTTAGAATTGTGACACAATTCTGAAGAAGAAAAAGAAAAGGAAGAAAAAGAGAAAGAGGAAGGAGGAGGAGGAAGAAGAAGAAGAGGAAGAGGAAGAAGAAGAAGAAGAGAAGTAAGTAAGTTTGAAGACACACTTCACTCAACTTTAAGACAAAATATAAAATAAGTGAAAGTAATCAAGGCCATGTGGTGTTGTTGAAAGGAATGGACATCAGTCAATAGGAGACACTGATTATTAAAAACAGTGTGAGAAAAAGATATCCATGTTTACGGTTGTCTTTCACAATAGCCAGAAAATGCACCTAGCCTGGATGTTCATCACAGACACACAATGGAATTTCACACACCCGTAGAGGAAAATGAAATCATGCCACACATTTGAAATTATTATGCTACACAAACTTTTAGTTCCAGAGGGCACCTCCATGGCAGGGAGGTGACACCGCAAGTGTCAGGCATAGCAAGAGGAAGCTAAGAGACCACATTCTCAACCACAAACACAGAGTGAAAGACAGGGAACTGAGACTGGAGCAAGGCTACATTTTCCCAAAACCCGTCCCCAATGACCTACTTCCTCCAACAAGACTGTACCTCTTAAAGCACTCCAAACAGAGCCACCTACTGGGAACCAGGAGATCAAATGTTGCAGCAGGAGACATTTCTCATTCAAGCCATCACAGGCACAAAGTAATTTGACAAAGGATGATTGTTTTCAGCAAATGGTGCCAGAACAACTGGATGCGTATGTGCCCCTGTAACGCATCACACCTCCCCTGCCCCAAAAAAGTCCAGACAACAACCTTATATCTTACCAAAACACACACATACACACACACACACACACTTCAAAATATATTCTTTTTATAGCTTAAGTGTAAAATTCAAAATCACAAAAAATTTTACCATAGTGTCAGTTACCAAATTGACACAAACCTAGAGTCACCTGGGAAGTGGAAACCCCAACTGGAAAATTGTTCAGATCATATTGACCTGTGGCTATGTCTGTGAGGAATTTTCTAAATTGCATTATTGATGTAGGAGGACCCAGCCTACTGTGAGCAGTGCAATCCCTAAGCAGGTGAGGCTGGGCTGCATAAGAAAGCTATGTGAGCAAGCCAGGGGGAACAAGCCAGTAAGCAGCACTCTTCCTTGGTCCCTGCTTGAGCTCCTGCCTTCAGCTTCCTGTCTTGAGCTCCTGCCCGGCTTGCCTTGATGATGAGCTATGACCTGTAAGATGAAATACACCCTTTCCTCCCCAAGTCACTTTGGCCATGAAGAAAATCAAACTAAAAAACCTTCTAGAAAAAAAAATGAAAATTTTGTATGGCCTTCGGTTTGGTTTTACAGACACAATACTGAAAGCACAATCCACAAATCAAAATAATTAATAGCTGGGCTTCCTAATATAGGAAATTTACTTTAGTTCTGTGACAGCTGTTGTTAAGAAAATGACAAAACAACAAATACTAAAAGAAAATACTCACAAACATTTTTATAATACAGGAATTGTATCCAAAACATAGAAAGAACTCATAATACTTAGTAATAGAAACAAAGTGGATAAAGCATCTTAACAGAGAGTTGTCTAGAAGTAATTTATATATTGTAAGTCAACATGAAAATATCTTCCATGTAATTTTTATTAGAAATATGACTTAAAACTTATCAAAATGACTAAAATTAAAAAAAAATGTCACAGAAATCTCTGGTGTGGTGTGAGACCAGAATTCTCACTAGTTACTGCCAAAAAGACAAAATGGTACAATCATTGAAGTTGACAAAGTTGGTAGATTCTTAAAAGTCTAAAGACAGTCTTACAAGTGGTCCAATAATCATGATTTTAAGAGGGTTTTTGTTGAAAAATTTATACCCATAAAAAATCTACATAAAATATTTATAGACCAGTAAGGCAAGATGAGCCCAGTAATGTAATAATGGCAAGACTGTTATGGGGGGAACCAGCCACTTTTGATTAGATTTGATGCCCACTCCAAGGAGGGCACTCACAGATGGTAATGTATACCCTAAGTCCATGGCTGGAGAGGCTTAGAGAAAAAGATACTGCTGTAGCTTTGCTATATAGACATAATGTGCCATCACATTGCCTTTTAAATAACTATGCTTATGCCCATAGATTAGTGCTGCTGTCAACCTTGACAAGAGAAGATTCGTTGTACAGTTGTCAGCTGTGACAGCAGAGAATCATAATTGGTTAAAAATCCTGAGAATAAATGACTGCTGAATGCCCATAGGATTTCTATATCACACACTCCAAAGCTGAGGGACCATCATGAGAGAAGGAAGCAGGGGAGAACAGTGTGGAATTCGGACTTCTGGGAATGACATGGCTGCTGCATCTGTGGATGCAAAACAGTTGTGATTCTAGGCACAAGATTTCTGGGATACACTGTATGAAGGTTGTCTTTGTATTATTCAATTGTTAATTCTATACTGGCAAAGAGCTGGTACTGGCTGGACTTTGGTGTTGTTCTTATGATTCATCACAGGTATCATCTTTTGTAAACACTCTTCCTCCTTCACTTTGATTGGCTTAATAAAGATCTGATGGTGATGGCCAATAGCTGGACGGGAATTAGAAGGTTGAACTTCCAGGCTCAGAGAAGGTTCTGGGAGAAGAATCTGAGGTGGGAAGATTCTAAACATACCTGGAGGGAGACATAAAGGACCACGTGGCGGGACAAGGACTAGGATAGTCAGGTTAATTAATTTGTATGAGCTAGCTGAGAGTCTGCCCAGTTATAGTGCTAAACATTTATAAATAAGTCTCCATGTCATTATTCTGCACCTGGCAGGTCCAAGAAAGTCTGAAAATACAAGATCTGCTCAAGATAGGCATGTCAGCATCCTATCATGGAGAAAGGAGGAACTCTCAAGACTCTACTCCTCCCTGGATATTTATATGAAGGTAATAGTTTGTGGGAAAGAAAGACACAGTTTTTCCAGTGGTTGTGCTATCTAGCTTTACCTTAACTTGGCACAGGCTAGCATCATTTCGGAAGAGAGAACATCAATTGAGGAAATGCCCTATAAGACTGGCTTACAGGCAAGCTAAGTGGCATTTTCTTACCTAATAATTAATTGAACCCAGCCCACTGAGCATCCTGGGTGGTACAAGAAAATGGGCAGAAAGACATGGGAAGCAAATCAGTGAGCAGCACTCCTCCATGTTCTCTGCTTCAGTTCCTGCCTCTAGGTTCCTGCACTGAGTTCCTGCCCTGGCTTCCCTCTTGTTTTAGGGTTTTATTGCTGTGAATAGACACTGTGACCAAGGCAACTCTTATAAAGAACAACATCTAATTGGGGCTGGCTTACAGGTTCAGGCATTCAGTGCATTATCATCATGGAGATAAAGATGGAGAACAGAGGAGAAAATGGAGGCATGAAGGGCAGACATGGTACTGGAACAGGAGCTGAGACTTGGACATCTCGATCCACAGGCAGCAGGAGACTATGCTCCACACTGGGCACAGCATGAGCATATATGACCTCAAAGCCCGACTCCACAGTGACATACTTCCTTTAACAAGGCCACGCCTCCAAATAGTGCCACTGCCTATGGCCAAGCATTCAGACACATGGATCCATGGGAGGCATTCCTATTCAAACCACCACACCTCGTAATGGACTGTAAGCTGTAAAGTAAAACTCTTTCCTCCCCAAGTTGTTTTTGGTCTTATTATTTTATCACAACAGAAAAGTAACTAATATAAAATTCAATACCAGGTCTTGAGATATTGCAGTGGCCAACCTGACCATGTGTTATGGGGAGGACTGTTGTGGCATTTGAACTTGTGCTGGAAACACCACTGAATGTTCAAAGTTCATTGGCGTGTTCTGATAGGAACGTTGAGAACAGTGAAGATGATGGAGGTCTGGCTTGTAAGCTTCAGGGGGGAGTTCGAGAATCCTTTAAAGACTCCATCAAGGCCATTTGGTATTTTGAATTAAAATCTGTGGTTCTGGTCAGCGAGGGCTGTAATTAAGAACAAGCAAAGTCTTTGAGACAAAACCTTCTGAGAAGTGTTTCCTCAGGATCAACACACACAAGCTGTGGTACATAAGGAGCAAGGCTGTGCCTTTTTCTGACTGCTGAACTTGGTAATATGTAAGTGTTTTCCAGGAGGTACTGGAAGCCATGAATGGGGTCATGAAAAGCAGCTGAGGATTAACACCAGGACAGGCTACTGGTAAAGGCGCAGTGTCATTTGCAGTAAAAGCTCCAGGATTGTGGGGAATATGCAGGGAAGTTGATGATTGGTACCATGTGACAGAATCAATGTCCCTGACTCTGTAAAGGCTATTGAGGAAGAAGGTGCAGCCCAGTTGCAATAGAGACCTCAATTTTTGAAAGTGCCAGTACCGTGAGACAACACCAAGAAGAGCAGCAGGAGTGGAGCTACAAGCTGGGTGTGCTGTGGGTAACAGAGCTGGAGAAAGGGAGCTTCAGAGTCCTCTGGTCATAGAAGAGCGTGGGTTTCAGATGTTGGACTTTTGCTTTGATTTGATTTGAATGGAACTATGTCTCAGCTATTTCCTGCTAGAGTAAAAAAGCATTTGTTTTGTGATTTTGTACAGGAACTCATAATCATGAGGCCTTAGTTATTTTACCAAAACATTGAGGTTTTTAAGATGCTTGGAAATTTTAGAGAAATTTTGGAATTTTAGATAAACTTTGAGTATTTGGGAAATACGTTGGAGTTTTAGAGGAATCGTGGATATTTTAAAGAGACTGAACTTTTAAAGTGTTTGAATTTTTAAGGACTGTGGGACTTTCAAAAGTTGGAGTGTTTTATATTGTGATATTAGTATTAGCATGCCATCTTGGGAAAGAATGAGAACGAAAATGTTGTAGTTGAGTAGTGATATATTTGTATTAAGTTGACAAGGGTGAGTTGTACTGGCTAGTTTAATGTCAACTTGACATAAGCTAGAATTATTTGGGAAGTGAGAACTTCAATTAAGAAAATAATCCCACCAGATTTGCCTATAGACAAGCTTCTGTAGGATTTCTTGAGTAATAATTAAATGGGTAAGCCTAGTCCACTGAATGCAGTGCCACTCCTGGGTCCATGGTACTGAATTGTATTTAAAAAAAAAAAATACAGGCTGGAGAGATGGCTTAGTGGTTAAGAGTTCAATTCCCAGAAACCACATAGTGGCTCACAACCATCTGGGATCTGATGTCCTTTTCTGATGTATCTGATGGCTACAGTGTACTCATATAAATAAAAGAAATAAATCTTTTTTAAAAAAATACATGGGTAGCAAGTCAATAAACAGCATTCTTTCATGGTCTCTGCTCCTGTGCCTGTCCCAGGTTCCTGCCCTGTCTTTTCTCAGTGATGGATTTATAATGTCTAAAGTGAAGTAAACTATTTCCTCTCAATGTTGCTTTTGGTCATGTTATTTTATCACAGCAAAAGAAAAGTAACTAATACAGTGGTGTCACTATGTTAAAGTACCCATGCTCCTACAAATCCCATGCTTCTATAAACAACCCAAATGAACTACATTTGTTCAAAATTGGGAAAAGATCTTTACCAATCCTATATTCAATAGAGAGCTAATATCCAATATATACAAAGAACTCAAGAAATTAGACTCCAGACAACAAATAACCCTATTAAAACTGGGGTACAGGGTTAAACAAAGAATTCTCGACTGAGGAAATTCGAATGGCTGAGAAGCACCTAAAGAAAATTTCAACATCCTTAGTCATCAGGGAAATGCAAATCAAAACAACCCTGAGATTCCACCTCACACCAGTCAGAATGGCTAAGATCAAAAATTCAGGTGATAGCAGATGCTGGTGAGGATGTGGAGAACAAGAAACACTCCTCCATTGTTGGTAGGATTGCAAGCTGATACAACCACTTTGGAAATCAGTCTGGTGATTCCTCAAAAAATTGGACATAGCATTACCTGAGGACCCAGCTATACCACTCCTGGGCATATACCCAGAAGATGCTCCAACATATAACAAGGACATATGCCCCACTATGTTCATAGCAGCCTTATTTATAATAGCCAGAAGCTGGAAAAAAACCCAGATGTCCTTCAACAGAGGAATGGATACAGAAAATGTGGTACATTCACACAATGGAGTATTTATTACTCAGCTATTAAAAACAATGAATTCATGAAATTCTTAGGCAAATGGATGAAACTAGAAAATATCATCCTGAGTGAGGTGACCCAATCACAAAAGAACACACATGGTATGCACTCACTGATAATTGGATATTAGCCCAAAAGCTCACAATACCCAAGATACAATTCACAGACCACATGAAGCTCATGAAGAAGGAAGACCAAAATGTGGGTGCTTTGGTCCTTCTTAGAAGGAGTAACAAAATACTCATGGTAGCAAATATGGAGATAAAGTGTGGAACAGAAACTGAAGGAGGGGTCGTCTGAAGACTGTTCTACTTTGGGTATCCATCCCATGTGCAGTCACCAAAGGTAGAAGTCGATGTGGATGCCTGGAAGTGCATCCTGACAGGAGCCTGATATACCTGTCTCCTTAGTGGTCTGCCAGAGCCTGACATATACAGAGGTGGATGCTCACAGCTAATCATTGAACTGATCATGGGATTCCCAAATGGTGGAGTAAGAGAGAAGACTGAAGGAGCTGAAAGGGTTTGCAGCCCTATGGGGAAAGCAACAATACCAACGAACCAGAGATCCCAGGGTCTAAACCACCAACCTGGGAGCACACAGGGAGGGGCTCATGGCTCCAGCTGTATAGGTAGGAGAGGATGGCCTTGTCGTGCATAGGTGAGAGGGGAAGTCCTTGATCCCATGAAAGCTAGATGCCCTAGTGTGGGAGAATTCCAGGGCAGGGAGGTGGGAGTGGGTGGGTAGGTAGGGGCACATCCTCAAAGGAGCAGATGGAAGGGGGATGAAATAGAGGGTTTCTGGGGGGGGAATGGGAAAAGGGGATAACATCTGAAATGTAAATAAAATATGGAAGAAGGAGGAGGAGGAGGAAGAGGAGGAGGAGAAAGAAGAGGAGGGGAAGGGAAAGGGAAGGGGAAGGGGACAGGTAGGGGGAAGGGAGGGGGAGGGGAGAGGGAGGGGAGGGGGAGGAGAGGAAAGAAAAAAGAAGATCAGGCTGTGTGTAAGCCTGTAAGGCATTTTCTTAATTAGGGATTGATGTGAGATGGCCCAGCCCATTGTGGGCAGTGGTTCTCGGTTATATAAGAAAACAGACTGAAGCCAGGAAATAGTGAAGTATGCTTTTAATTCCAGCACTCCCAAAACAGAGATAGGTAGATCCAGCTTGACCTATAGAGTCAATCCCAGAACCTCCAGAGCTGCATAAAGAAACCCTGTTTTGAAGGGATGGGGAGAAGAAACAGGCTGAGCAAGCCAGGAGGAGCAAGTAAGGAAGCAGCACTCTTCCATGGCCTCTGCATCAGCTCCTGCCTCCAGGTTCCTGTCCTCTTTGAGTTCTTGTCCTGACTTTGATGATGAACTGTGATGTGGAAGTATAAATCCAATAAACACTTTCCTCTCCCACCCCCAGAAAGAAAGTAAAGGAGGTTCTAGTTTGAAAGAGAAAGGGGATCAGTAGGAGTAAAACGGGAACCTACAGAGGGAAACGGGCAAATACAATCAAAATACATGACATTCAGTCACAAAATATTGCAATGAAACACGTTAGTATGCATAGTCAATGTTAACTAAAATATTAAAATACTTATAGTATCTATATTCACAAGTGCCACAAAGCAAAAGCAGCCAAGTTGTCCTTTAATAGGGAAATGGATAAACTGTGATACATCCACACAATAGAAATATATTCAGTGATTTCTAAAATTGCCTTCCAATGTACACAAACAGTTCCATCTATCCAAAATGAGTATTGGTAAGTAAAAGAAGTCAGTGTTAAATAGATATGTGACCTCTGATTTGAGTAGATGACATTTGGGGAAAGGTAAGAGAACAGACACAGAGGCTTGCATCAACAGTTACCAGGATCCTACGGCTGGGGATTGCTGAGTAGGAAGGAATCTGAGAGCTTCATGAAAGAGCCTACAATGGCCAAAGCTGGGATGGCTTTCACAACAAAATGAATAAAGTAGATTTAAATGATGGCCTAAAATGTAGACTAAGTACCCATGACTCCTTGCTGTTATAAAACACGACTGACTGCATAAATGAAGATGAAGAGCAGACTGTCTCACATGCAGAAGGGTTTCAGAGTAATTAGCATTGACATGGCATTGTCTGGGCTCATGAAGAACATGGCTCTGTGCTCCTAAAGTGTTAGCTGCACGTATCGCCACCCTTACAAAGAATGAAAAGCACAACACAGGAAAGGGGAGGAAAAAGAAACACTACCCCATCAGGGCATCAAAGTTAACAGTGTTAGTAATAGGTCTTGTTGGCAAATGTGTCCTTTATACTGGGATACTGGGACTGAAGACAGAAATCAGGAAGGCCACATCTAGTGCAAACTTAAGTTAGTAATGTGTCAATAGTGAATCCTTAGTTTAATAATAATAATAATAAATGATATGATCGAGGGTACAAGATGCCACTTTAATATATGTGATATATGGTATAACAACAATGGAATCTGAATACAGGGTTATGTGGGGCCCTGGAGAAGGAGCACCTGGTCATGTAGGAGAGCTGCTGAGTAAAGAACTGGAGGCCAGTGGGAGGTGGAAGACAGAAATGCAAAAGAAACAACAGCAGCAGCAGCACCAAGACAGTGGAAGTAGCCACAGCGCCTGCAGATAGAAGGAACACTGAGGAAGAGAAAGTGAGCTACGGGAGCCAGGGGGCCACAGGGAGGGGAACAGAAGACAATGGCCACAGAGAGAAGATAGGATGAAGGAGGGAAAACACCAGTTCCCTTAGAACAGGCAAACAGCTCCCTCCTGACAGGAGGGAGTCCAGAGCTAGGAGTTGCCAGGAGACTCTGGGTTCAATCCTTTATAGACTCCCAAGTCCCACCCCCTGTCCTGGGGCACTGGGGAACAAACCTCTTCAAGGGCCTGGCCCCTGCGCTCCACACTGGCTCAGTTCCCCTGACTCTCTTTCAGAGTATAATTCTCATGCCCTCTTCACATTTTGTAAATTTAAAGATGTTCTAAACTGAAATCCTTACTTTTTCAAAATTCCCTTAGTAATTAAATGTCTCTAAAAATACAAACTGCAAAGATTCTTTCAATTAACCAAAACTTCATTGCTGTTGTTCGACCTTAATATCCTCTGTCTCTAGCAACAGAGGTAAAGGTATCACATTTGTTTACAAAAACAAAACCTCATTACGGACTTACTCTTTCAACTTACTATTTTTACCTAACAAATAGGATCAGGTTGCTTTTTTGCTAACTCCAAATGACAATGACTTCCTGATTATGGAGTTTTTATACTCTAGTTTTATAAATGAAAATGATGTGTCTCCTAGGATTATTTTTATTAATGGGAATTAAAGCGATAGCAGTTTTAAAAGGTTTTAAAAGGACACAAATAACAAGAGCTTTTGCCTTATGAATATTTATACTGTCCTGTTTGTGTTTTAATGTATATAAGAAAATAGACTCTTATTTAAAACAGGGCATTTTGGAACAATGTAGCATATGGATATCTTGGGGGAGGTATTAATATTTTACTACCTAATGGCTTTGGTACCAGCCTTTTAAAGTATCATGTTCAGGATTGGGGCAGAGGGCCCACTAAGTGCTGCAGTAGGATGCCTTCCATTCCTTTTCTCTCTTCCTACCTGCTTTCTCTTAGCTGACCATCATTTTAATTATCCATTGTAATTTATCATTTGTAATCTATTACTGTGTTGGTTTAATACTTTCAGTGATTGTTTTAATATCTGCTTTTATTCCTTTGGAAAGCATGAATTGTGCTATACAGCTCCCTTCAGACTTCTATTTTAATGGCACAGTTATAAGGGGAGGCCTGAAGGTCCCTGAGAACCTCGGAGGCTTTCTTGCCTCAGGTTACATGTAGTTTAAAAGATGCAACTTAGAGATTATATGTGTAAGATGACAAAAGGATATTAAATATTCCAAAGTCTGAGTTAAGTTCATTGATATCAAACTTTTGCTTAAGTCAATAAAGTTCTCTTAAGTTATTGATCTGCTCTTGGTAGCATTTACTAAAACTGATTTTAAAATAGCAAAGAACGTGTGTCTAATCAAGATTTATTTAAAACTGTTTTGGTTTTCCGTCTGAGTTTTATCTAAATGTTAAAAGAAATCCAACTTTTCTGTCTGTGTTCTCAGCTAACCAAGCTGGGAAGCCTATGACACTATGGACAAAGGAAAGAAATGACGGCCAGAAGAGCCAATGAAAGGACAGTATTTTGCCTAAAATCTGTCCCAGGGAACTATGAGACACCTCTCAAAGGGTCCTACAGCCCTGATGAGTTATCTATTCTCTTAACCAGAGACCCACAGATTGCACTCTGACAAATCTATTGCCTAGGCTATTTTCCAGCTAGCTCATAAAACACAATTAGCCAGTTTAATCTAAGTCCTGCCATGTGGCCCTTAGCCTCACACTAAGCCCTGGTATGTCCAACTTCCTCTGTGTCTAGCTGACAAGTCTCCTGTGGTGGTTTGAATATGCTTGGCCCAGGGAGTGTCTCCATTAGGAGGCCTTGTTGGAGAAAGTGTGTCACTTTGGGGGATGGGCTTTGAGACCCTTCTCCTAGCTGCCAAGTCAGCCGTTTCCTGTTTGCCTTCAAAATAAGATGTAGAACTCTAAGCAATTCCAGCATCATGTCTGCCTAGACACTGCTGTACTTCCTGCCATGATGGTAATGTACTAAACCTCTGAACCTATAACCCAGCCCCAATTACATGTTATTTTTTGTAAGAGTTGCCTTGGTCATGGTGTCCGTTCACAGCAATGGAAACTCTGACTAAGACATATCCCTTCTCTGATTCTTCTCACATAATCCCTATCTCTTCCCAGAAGTCCCACTTGCCTAGCCACAAGCCATCAGCTCTTTATTAAAGCCAATCAGAGAGTGCCTTAGGCAGGTGAAGAAGGACAGAGACACAACTTCACACAGTGCACAAGAAGATTATTCCAACACCAACCAGCATTCATCAAGGAGAAGAAACAGCACCAAAAGGATGTCCTCAATGTTGCCGGTGGAAGCCACAAGATCAACAATGTTATGACTCATTAAAATAGATATGCAACTGTATGCTGCGTCATAGTTATTCAACTCAGTCTTTAGAACACAGAGGTAGCCACTAGCAACTCGTAAATCATTAACTCGTAAATCATTAAATATTAACTATTCTGTTATCATAACTATAACTCATAAACTCATAAACATGGAAACATGAACTTAATATAATTGCCATTTGTCATGAAATTCATTATACTTCAAAGTCTTTCAAGTATTCAAAAGCATAAACCCATTAACAGATTATAGATGAACACGAATTGATAAAATTCTAGATTGGGACTAGAGGTCATTGTTCATATCTGAGCTGGGAACCTTCACATCAGCTATGGCTGAGCTTGAACCTATGTCCATCTGAGAGGATCTAATGCCCAGTGTGATCACTAGGATTGGATGATCTGATAGCTGTGGCTGTACAATGTAGAGGTCTTGTTCTGGTCACTGTTATCATCGCCACAATGCCCTTCAGAGCTGTAACCTTCTACCCAGCAAAAGAACAAGCAGATCTACAGGCATTCTTTTCTTGTGAGATCTTTTCCCTAAATTTCTGTCTGCTCCAGTCCACTCCTCGCTCTGTCTGCCCCCTTCACCCCAGCAAGGCTGCCAAACTCCTTTAGTTTCCTTCCCCAGCACCAGACTTTGGCCCCTCGGTAGGACACTGTAGAATTTCAGTGCGCCCTTTTGAATCATGCCTTTTGAATAGTTAGCGTTTCTGTTGCTATGAAGAGACACCATGACCAAGGCAACTTTTATAAAGAAAAACATTTAATTAGGGCTGGCTTATAGTTTCAGAAGTTTAGCCCATTATCATCATGGAGGAAAGCATGCAGGCAGACAAGGTGCTGGAGGAGCTGAGAGTTCTCCATTTTGGTCCACAGGCAAACTTTGAGCCTACTTTGAGCATATAAGGAACCTCAAAGCCCATCTGACAGTGACACACTTTCTCCAACAAGACCACACCTACTAATAGTGCCACTCCCTATGAGCCAAGCATTCAAACACATGCATCTATGGGGGTCCATTTTTATTCAAAGCACCACAAATCCCTTATGTAGAGGATTGCAGTTCACACCTGACATGAGTTGGCCCATCATTCCCTTACATCTTCATCACGAGAACTTTAGTCCAAGCTCTAATGATGTGCTGTGCACATTGCTTTGTTTGACAATATATTACAATAGCTTTCTTCTTGTTAGTTTTGAGGGTTTTTTTTTTTCTTTTCTGCTTACTATTAAATTTTATTTTTTTAGAAGACCTCAGTACATTTACTCTTCCTTTGTAGGCAAATATATTTCAGAGTCTGTTTTAGTAAGGGTTCAACCTTAGTGGAAAAGAAAAGTTATTAGGACATGGGGGAAGTAGACCTGTTTAGAAATAGCTCTTTGAGGACAATTCCAATCTTCATTGTCAGGATATCAGAAGTTCAGTCCAGTAGAAAACACCAAGCATGAATCAGCAGCTGCAGACCAGTCCACTCGGCAGACACCACACATGAATCAGCAAGGGCAGTTCAATCCGGAAGAAAACAGGAGGCTCGCCAAGCAGCCTGAGTCTAAGGAAACGGTAGGAAGCTGCAGGAACCTCACAGGAAGTTCTTTGGTGAGTTTCTCCCTATGAAGTCACAAGAGAGGTTCAGCGATGCAATCAATGTAAGGTGAATCAATACACGCGTGTCCTCAGCAAAGAACAGCAAAGTAGAGCAGAGCGGACCAAGGCTCCAGCTCCCACTGTCTGTGGGGTCATATTAATATTCTTTCTAAATGTCATCCTCCTTTCATGTGTCTGCTTTAGCAAAACATCTCTTCCCCTGTGTGCCCCAACAAAATGTCATTTGACATAACTGACTTTCCAAAGAAACCAGAAGGTTCCACTTCACTCCTTCCGTTTATTTCACTCAGTTCTATCCTTCATGGGCTGGGGGTTTCCTTTCTGATTCTGGCTTTCTCATAGTCCCATTAAGTTTTATTCTGTGGGGTGTTTGTTTGTTTTGAGCTTGTAATTATAACATCTCTCCCTCTCCCCTCCCTTTCCTCCCTCTGAACCCTCCTATGGTTTAGCTACTTTATTGTGTTCTTATGTCTACCTCCTTTCCAACCCTTATTCCACATTTCTAACCCCTAACACTAGGTAGGAAAGAAAGAAGGTTAGAAGGAATAGGATAGGTGCTGTAGCTACTTACTGATTATCGGGGTATCAGGTTCTTGGGGCAAGTCCAATTTCGGTCATCAAAATATCCAGAAATCCAGAAATCCAGCAAATACAACAGCAGAGGCCAACAGCAGCAGGAGCAGAGACCACCAGCAGCAGCAGGAACCAACAGCAGAAAGAGCAGCAGCCCCCACCAGCCCTCTCAGGGCTCCCCCATTCATACCCTCTCCAGAGTCCTCAGAATTACACCATCTGCTGCTGGTAAAAACCACACCCCTGTTAGGGCATGAAGCAAATCATAATTACCTGATGTGAAGCAACCTCTTATCCTATACCTGACATCAGAACAAAAACATATTCACATAGCATAACTGAGTTTTTAAAGAAACCAAAACTCCCACTACACCCTCCCATATGTTCCTCCCCACTCTCCTCCAAATTCATGGCCTCCAAGATCAATAAAACCAATGACAGCCCATGCTGGCCAGGATGTGGGCACTCAGCCACTGCTAGCGAGAGTGCAAACTTAGACAAACCACTATAGAAATCAATGTGGCTGGGAATAGATCTACCTCAAGATTCAGTTATACCACTCTTGGGTATATACTCAAAGGACTCTACATCCTACTACCAGGATACTTGCTCAACCATGGTCATTGCAGCTCTATTCATAATAGCCAGAAATTGCAAACACCCCGGAAGTCTATCAATGAAGAGTAGATAAAGAAAATGCGGTGTATTTACACAATGTGATATAACTCAACTGTTAAAAATTAAATCATGAAATTTTCAGGTGAATGGGTGGATCTAGACTCAGTCGTCCCAAATGAAGTAACTCAGACTCAAAAAGATGCATATGGTATGCATTTCCTTCTATGTGAATGTTAGCTGGTAAGTCTCTAATAACCAGGCTGCAATCTATATAACCACAGAGGATAGGTGTATAGTAAAGGACTTGGAGGGCCAGATGGAGATCTAGGAAGAAAAAAATGGGATATATAGTTATGGAGGGAGGCAAGGAGGGAGGGAGGGAGGGAGGGAGGGAGGGAGAGAGGGAGGGAGGGAGGGAGGGAGGGAGGGAGGGAGGGAGAGAGGGAGAGAGGGAGGGAGGGAGGGAGGGAAAGGAGCAGGAGGATTAAACAGAATTGGGGAAATGAGCATAGGAAGGTACAGCTAAAATTAGGGTCATTTGAAGGGTCATATGAAAACTTACTACACTAGAAGCTTCTAAAATACATATATAAATGGAAGAAATGTAAATAGAATCACCAAATGATAGGGCAGAAAGAGCTCTACTAGACATCTCTCTTCAACAAACAAAACCTCAAGTTCTGGAAATGGGTAACATCTAATCGAGTTGTTGGCCAAAGGAACTCCATGGACAAACAACCTAGGCTACTGCCAATGCTATTAGTTTCTCTCTATAAGATGATGGTAAGGCCCTATTGCTGATGACAATACCTATTCAGCTTATTGAACATGGAGAAGTTGACCTGGTGCCTACTTAGAACCCCTACTGGCTAGTGTTCATGGTCCTGGAAGATAATCTGCACAAAGAAAGTTGAACACCAACTGAGTTGCAAACTCTTTGACCTAGAACAGTCATCTGCCTGAAAGATATACTGATGCAATACGTAGTACACGTGACATGGGAGCAACCAACCAATGTCTGATTGTATTTAAAGCCCATTCCATGAGATACAACCCATACCTGACAATGCTTGGGGTGGCCAAGAAGCTGATACTAGCATGAAGCTGGTGGAAAACCAAATACTATTATTCTGCTAAAGGAAGGTAACTACAGCATTCTGTTACACTCATATTGGTGCCTTGCTCAGCCATTATCAAAAAAAGATGGAAAAACAGAGACTCACAGTATAACCAAATGCAGAGAATGAGAGACGTTGAAATGCTCAGTCCTAAGTGGGATATCTTCATCAAACTACCCTCAGAGAACCCCATGGAAGAAAAGATGGAAAGACTGTGAGAGCCAGATGGGTATAGAGGACACCAAGGAAACCAAGTCTTCTGTACTGGGCCTGCCTGTACAAAGTTGAACAGCCTCTGAGCAGAGCGTGAGAATGATTATAGAAAAGATAGAAAAAAGATACAAGAGACAGATATCGGAGGGCTGCAGGTCAATACCACGCCAGCAGCGTGTTTATTTTATTTAACCTTTTTGTACTACACAGTACCATGGGAAGCAAAGCCAAAAGCTAACAGAAACAATTGCTGAAAAAATACACATAAGACATCTATTCTCATCCACAAGTCTCCCTGTTCCATCCACCAAGGTCAGTATGTTCTTCAGCTCTTTGCCTTGATCCTCGAATGCACCTCCTCTTATTGTTCCATGCCTTAACAGGCCAGGAAATCTGCCAACAGACCCTGACCCACTTTGACTCTGTCTGGCAGGCAGACTTTTCTTTTTCTCTCTCTCTCTGTTTCAGAGAAGCAGGCAAACTTTTACTCTGCATTTAGAGACAATCAAACAGCTCTTGACAGTCTTCCAAACACAAAAGGACTGCCACTCATATAAACCCACAGAGACTGTGGCAGCATGCACATTCCCTGAACTAGATGGGGACCCAGCACTGACAGGGGAAGTGGACATAAGCCTGCATCCCAAACCCAGAAGCTATCGCCAATCGATAACCCCTGACAAAGGAAAAAATTAGTTGTGTTCAACAGAGTCTCACTGGATGCACAAACCACCCAGCAGCTGATGGCCAACACAAAACAAACTCAATGGCATTTTTAGAAGTTCCTTGTCTCACAATGCTTTGAGCATTATT
Source organism: Arvicanthis niloticus (assembly GCF_011762505.2). Lineage (NCBI taxonomy): Eukaryota > Metazoa > Chordata > Mammalia > Rodentia > Muridae > Arvicanthis > Arvicanthis niloticus. The sequence goes on from NC_047664.1 coordinate 33,939,783, forward strand.
TTTCCTTTCTTTCTTTTTTTTTCTTTTTTTCCCCCTTACAGGTCTTTTGTGCATATATTTATGTTTTCCAGGGTTGTGGTTTTTAATGGGAGTTATGCATGTACAAATGTGTGTGTCTCTGTGTCTATTCATATTTCTTGTGCTTTTTCTTTGGCTCTTTTTCCCCTGGTGGTTTCTTCACTTCATCCTCTTCTGGTTTGTTTTTCATTTTATCTTATTTTATCTTATTTTATTATCTTTTAGATGCCTGTTTATATTCTAACGAGAGTAAGAATGAAAGAGTGTGGACTTGGGTGGATGGGGAGTTAGAAGGATCTGGGAGGAATTGAGAGAGGGGAATCTTCCATTGTGCCTTCTGGTATCATGAAAGCTGGTCCTCAAAGAGGGGCCATTTAAGTCCATTTCAGCTCAGAGGCCCCTGGGCCCTGTGTCTGAAGTGCATGGTGTTTTCAGCAATAGGAACTTACCTTCCACCTTGGAGGTAGCTGAAAGCAACAGTAATATGCTATATATTTGAGGAGTCTCTCATACAGCCTTGGCCAACAACTCAAAAGAGTGCTTCTAATGTCTGGTTTTCAAGTTTTTATTAGATGATCTTTGGCTCTTGAAGGGAGCTCAAATAAGAAAAGTTGATTAAAACTTTATATGTGTATTTATACATGGAATTGTGTATATTATAGGGGGGTTGGTAAATAATGAATAGTATGATTCTTTAGGGCTTTTTCAGATGTCCTGGTTCTTTTTGACCCATCTCCCTCCTTTTTATCTTTTTACATCCCTTCCCCTCCGTAAAGATTCTTCCCCTTTCCCATCTCCCTTACCAGATCACTCATATCCTGCTACTCCCCTCTGTATTGATCCCACACTCCCCGACCCTAGAAGGGTTCAATTTTTACTTTCCTGGTTTCTGTAGTTACTTCAGGATAAGTACTCTCATCTGAAGATTTGAAGCTAGGAACCTCCAATGAGAGAACATGAGACATTGTCCTTCTGGGCCTGGGGTACCTGACTCAATATGATCTTTTTTCTAGTTCCACTCATATACCTGAAAAGTTTGTGATTCCATTTTTCTTCGCAGCTGAATAGTATTCCATAGTGTAAAAGTACCACATTTTCATTAACCATCCATTGATTGAAGGACATTTAGTTTGTCTCCATTTATTAGGTATTGTCAATAGAGCAGCAATGAATATGGCTGAGCAAGTATGTGTTGAGTAGGATGGCCATAAAGCCATGGTGTAGTATACCTGGGTCATATGGTAGAGTTATTTTTAGCTTTGCAAAAATTTGCTACACTGACTTCCATGACAGCTGCACCAGCTTGCAATCCTACCAATAGTGAGTAAGTGTCCCCTTTTCCCTGCAATCCCTTCAGTATCTGTTGTCGATTGCTTTGTTGATCTTTGCCATTCTGATTGATCACATTGTGTAGCATATAGAACACTTCAGTTCCTTGGCTATTGGCCTCATGGCATGAGAGCCTCATAATAGTGAACTGGGATGTCATAGTGGGTGAGTTGTGGGCTTCAAAGTACATGAGCAGTGAGACTTACTCACAGTGGGTAAGATGTCCATCTCAAGTGTGATGAGCTGTGGGTCTCACATTCGGTGAACTTAGAACCTCACAAGGGCCTGAAGCAGTGAGCTATGACATCATACTGTGGGCGAACTATGGCCCTCAGAATAGATGAGCTTGGGGCTCACAGTGATGTCAGCACCTCATAATAAGTGAGTATCATATCACAGTGGTGAACTGTGCCCTTCACAGTGAGTAGTCTGTGGGTCTCACAGTACAGAACTGTGGATCTCACCATATGTGAGCTCTGCAATTCAGTCTGGGTGAGCGATGAACCTTACAGAGGTAAACTGAGGACTTCATAGTGGGTGATTTGTGAGCCACACAGTGATGAGCTGTGAGCATCCCAGGGGTGATATGCTATGGTCTACAATGTGCTTAGAACTACGGACTTCATGGTGAATGACCTGTGAACTTCTTACTGAGGCCCATTACATGGGCCTCCTAGTAATGAATCATAACCTCACAATGGATAAATTACGAATGTCACAGGAGAGATATGAGGCTCACAGTGGTGAGCTCAGAACCACACAGTGGATGTGTTGTGGGTCTCACAGTGGTTAACTGTGGACCACACAATTGTACTTCATGAGCCTCATCTGGTAAACTGTGGAACTCATGATGAATGACCTATGAACTTCACAGTGAGTAACCAATAGGCCTCACAGTAGGAAAGTTGTGACTTTATGTTTAGTGAGCTATGGTCCCCACAGTAGGAAACTGGATCTCACACTGGTTATGCTGAGTATCAGTTTGGTGAGCTGTGGACATTGTGGTGGCAAACAACACTTGTTGGGAAATCCTGCTATTTAATAAAGATGAAAGTCTACCATGTCTGGACAGCTCCCCTGAGCTTGGCACAAAATAGAGGATTCCCTTTCCCATCAGGGTTTTCTCTTCTCTACCTTGTCTGGGGAGCCTGACCCCTACACTCTACCTGAGGAATGCCCTGTGATTTGGGGTGTAATTACAGATTCAACTTCCTAGAATGCCTCTCCATGCAAATGAGGTATCCCCAGAACCTTAAGCTTCAGCCAATGAAACATCACCTTAAGAAGAGCCCTTTCTCACTTTCCAAGGTTTATATATCCCTTGTTCACCCCGATAAAGAGCACAAGCTCTTTTATTGAATATCATCTAAGAAAGCTGTTTCCCTGAACATCGTCTAAAAGAGCTGTAATGCTGAAATCTTGGGAGAAGACCTTCTCCCCCGGGCATTTACTGCTAATCCAACTGTTCTAGACTTTGATTCGTCCTTTTCTGCTTGGTGGTGTGCAGTGGCACCTGAACATCCCAAGGGAAGAAGTGGACCTCAGAACCCAGTTCCACTCCCTCCTTCCCCTCCTAGAACACAGCAGTTCCTGGAGGAAATGGAACCACATATGGTCCTCACAACTCATAGGCTTCAGACCTCAAATTTGCTATGCTGTGGGTATCACCTCGGTGAGCTATGGACCACACAGTAGTGAGCTGTGGGACTCACAGTGGATGACCTGTTGGTCTCAGTGTTGTGAGCTGTGGGCCTCAGTGTGATGAACAGTAGGCTTCACACTCCAACACTCATGGTGCTGAACATCGAGCCCCACAGTAGTTGAGCTGGGAAGCATCACTCTAGAAGTGCTGTGGCCTCATAGTGGTAAACTCAAGACTGCACTAGCGGTGAGCTGCAGACCAAACACAGATGAGCTGTGAACGTCACTGTGGATGAACTCTAACACCACAGTGAGTTAGCCATGTGCCTCAGAGTGGGTGAACTATAGGCCTGGTCGTGGATAAGCTGTATATCACTGGATGGGTTGGATTTGGACTTCACACTGACTATGTTGTAATGAACTGTGAACTGCCCACTGAGTGAATCACTGGCCTCCCTCTCAGTGGGCTGTGTAGGCAAGAGTGGCAAGCTATGGGCCCCATGTAGGTGAGCTGTGGACCTCACAGTTGGTGAGCTCTGGGCTTCACAGTTGTAAACTGCCAGCCTCATTGTGGATGAACTGCAGACCTTGTCATGGGTGAGTTATGAACCTCTCAATCACTGAGCTGTATGGGCTTCCCAGTGGTGAGCAGAGGTCCTCTGTGTAGACAGACCCCAATGTGGGTGAGCTGGGGGGTTCATTTTGGTTGAGATGCATGCGTTGCTGTGAGTAGTAGGCTGAAGGCCTCGCTGTGGGTAAAAGGTCAGGATGTTAGAGCACAGACTTTAACTGGAATAAAAGAATCAGCACAAAAAGATGGTGAGAACTCTTCCCAGGTCCCTTTAGAGATCAGTGTAACATCTTGGTTGCACTTTGTGGGATTGAGTGTCAGTGCTGCACTCTGGCTAAGAAGGTGGTTAAGAGTGAAGTCTAACAGGTCTGCATCCCAGTGCCGAAAACGGGCAGCCTGCTAAATGCAAGGCGGAGGATAGAACCAAGTCCTCATTCTTAGCAATGACAGAAACAAGGACGAGGAGGTAGCCAACTTCCTGAGGGACACCCACTGCACTGTAGAGGGTAATCTGTTTAATTCAAGCCAGTGAGTAAATGCTAACTTCAAGGCTACCCCTATATTGTTGTGTGACCAAAACAACTGGACATCTTGGCTCAGAAGAATTGAAGCAAGGAGGACATCACCTTGTAGGAGAATAGGATCTGGGTGGGCCTGGCTGATGAAGACATAGGTGTATGCCTGTAAGCAGGTCAGAGGCAGCAGGTGAAGAATGAGGGACAAGAGGCCCAGAAGGCACTCAGCAAGGGTTTTGGCAGGACACAGAAGACACAGTGTCTAAGACCATAACATTGATAAGCAGCTGCCACTTAAAACTGCCTCCTAACCAAAGAACAATTTGTTTTCTCAGACTAATTAGAAGCCCCATCACCCAGACATGTGAGAACACATGGAGATTCCCAGGAAGGACTGTGCAGAGTGTTCCAGTAGCCATTGGTGTAGCTGTTCCCCCTCCAGGATACCTAGTCTCACTGTCCCTGAGAGAGAGTGGGCTAGGAAAGAGGGGTCTTCCTGGATCTGCCTTGCTGCAGGACCTGGAAGAAAACACGCTAAGCATCATCTTTCTCTCAGAAGCCGTTTCACTCCAGACCTCAGCCTGGATGCCATCATTTAGAAATCCATCTGATGCTTGTCACTGTGCTCAGGATCAGTCACAAAACTCTGAATCTTTCCCAAGCCAGTTTTTATGCCATAAGCATGCACTCCTCCAGCTCCTGGAAATGCCTTCTTTGAGAAGCTGTAGACAGACAGTTCAGACACTCATCCTGCTGCCCAATTTGCTAAGAATTCTGCCAACATCAAAGGAAGCCTCTGGGGAGGCTCTGTACTCTCCCTGGAGTAAAACACTCTGGGTGTCATTGTTATTCTAGGTCAGCCTCTAGGAGGTGCAGGAAGGTCATGAAGAGGTCACCAGGATGATGCCAGAACTGTTCTGGTCTCTTCAGGAATCTCTGACCCAGGTGACAGCCCCAAAAGGGAGCATTCAGCCTTCAGCAGCTTCCAGTGGTCACTGGACCAGACCTGTCTGCACTATAGGAACATTTAGGTAGCTTCTTCTAGGCCAGACAGCTCACAAGTGGAGACATACACCTCTTGTTTGTATTCTATACTCACAACCATCCAGGCCTCCACCTCAGAAGACAACCATCCAGACCTCCACCTCAGAAGACAGCATCCATGTATCAAGTAACCCAGGTTTGCCTGTCTCTTTGGTAAACATCAAGGCCTGGTGAAATGACTTATCAATGCTTCTTGCGTAAGATCAGGCATGGTGGAAAACACCTTTAATCCCAACGCTCAGGAAGCAGAGGCAGATGGATCTCTTCAGTTTGAGGCTAGTCTGATATACAGTGAATTCCAAGTAAGCCGAGGCTGCATAGCAAGACCTTGTCTTTAAAACCAGTGTTTCATTGGGAAGAAGAGTATCCATCCAAATTAGTGTCCTCATATAATTCTGAATGCCCAGTAAAAATAAGGCTTTTATCAGTGACCTTAGACCCAAATTTGCTCAAGGCCAGTAAGAATGTAGATGAGAGCATGTAAAACCATAAGGTCTGTGCAAAATCAGACACAGCAGAAACCGAAGAAGAATCCGTAGCAAAGATGAGTGCCCAGGAGATGCAGGAGTGAGGCTGAAACACGCATCCTGTCCCTAAGGTTTCTGGTAGCCAAGGAGAAAAGAGCCTACAGTTTTCTCCAACTGTACAACATTTGTGTTAGCTGTACAACTAGAGACAGAAATTAACATCTTTCCATTTTATCATAGTGTCTCCTTATCTTATAAATGAAGATTCTTTGCATAGTTATCTCACAAAATGAATGATTTAATCTATATCATATGACTTGTCAGAATCAAAGATAATTCTTAGAATACTTCATTCTTGTAGCTAATCCCATGATTAAAAATCCCCATGCATATATTTTGAAGCAAGTCCAAGTTACACCTGAAGGAAATGTTCCCAGGAATGTAATATTTAGAAAGGTAGATAGTGATCCCAGGCTGTTGAAGTGTATTTGACACAATGTTTCTGCCTATGGTTGTTTGAAAAAGAACAGCACCCACATAGGCTCATATATTTGAATGCTTAGTCATCACAGGGTAGCACTACTTGAAAAGGATTAGGAAGTGTGGCCTTGTTGAAGTAGGTATGTCACTGAGGTGGGCTTTCAGGTTTCAAAAGCCCCAAGCCAGGCCCAGTGTCTCTCTGCCCCTGCTGCTTGTGGTTCTGGATGCAGAACTCTCAGCTACTTTTCTAGCACCATGTCTGCCTGTGTGCCTCCATGCTCCCCACCATGATGATAATGGACTAAATCTCTGAAACTGTAAGCCAGCCCACAATTAATACTTTCACTTATAAGAGGTGCCTTGGTCATCTTGTCTTTCACAGCAATAGAACAGTGACCCAGGTTGCCTCTATAAATGTACCAGTTTCCACTAATCTAGAAGAGTGCCTGGGAGTCCTCATCAGGATGAACCAACCAACCAGTATGTGGGAAAACCAGTATCTCATCATAACTGATGATGGTTTTAAACCCCTTATAGACTCAGCATTCAATGGTGTTTATCTTTCGGTGTCAACCATTTCAATATTCTTATTGTAGGGTCTCCATGTTATCAGGTGTAACTGTAAAGTTGAAAATGAGGTAAAAGAAAATACAGAAAAGACATAACCATAGAGCTCAAAAGTGATTCTCTCAATTCTTGCTGGTCTTTCCCCTAGTAATTAAAATAAAGTGCTCCAATGTTATATCCTATCCAAGCAGTACTGATGAAGTAGACAAACTGGGATGCAGGAAAGCCCTGAGTGAACACGGAATTCTTTAGTAAGACAATCATGTGCGTCTCTGGTCCAGCTTAGACTTCACCATCTCTGCTTCACACAATGGTACCTTTCAAATCTCCTCAGCCTGTCACAAATTGCTTGGCCTCAGCTGCTCTCAGGCATCAAAATGCAAACGTCCAGGGCCCCCTCAATCTCAGATGGTCCATGCTTGCAGAACCAGTACCATGTGCTGCCCAGATCTTCTGCAAGCTCAAGATGGAGCCTGGCCTGCTGATGTACTGCCATAGTTATAGCAGCCTCTGGATTCTTTAGAGGCTGACTCTGCAACATCACTTTCCTGGGCTGTTGTTTTTAAGTAGGGAATTAATTCTTTCTGAGGCATCCTCAGTTTAGGCTTTCTCCTTTTAAATAAATGCTCACAAATTGGAGCCTTTGACACTTGGGGTCTGGTCTTCAGGACACCTTTGTCTCCGAAAAAAAGAATGGGCTCTCTTTTTTATGTTTAAGTGTATGTGTGTGTGCATGCATGCACATGCATGTGTGCATGCGTGCGAGGGGGAGGGGGAGAGGGGGGAGGAGGGGGGAGGGAGGGAGGGAGGGAGGGAAAGAGGGAGAGAGGGAGAGAGGGAGAGAGAGAGAGAGAGAGAGAGAGAGAGAGAGAGAGAGAGTCATTCAAACACAACACATGAATGTAGATGCATATGGAGGCCAAAAGAGAGCATTGAATCCCCTGGTACTGGAGTTACAGGCTATACTGGTTGGTTTTTATTGCCAACTCAACATTAGTGTCCTAGTTTGCTTTCTATTGTTATGATAAACACCATGACCAAAAACAACTTGGAGACAAAAGGGTTTATTTCAGCTTACAGTTTATAAATCTGACATGAAGAGAAGTCAGGGCAGGAATTCAAGTCAGGAACCTGGAGGCAGGGACTGGAGCAGAGGCCATGGAAGAACACTCCTTATTGTCTTGCTCTCCAGGACTCACTCGGGTTTTTTTTTTGTTTTTGTTTTTGTTTTTGTTTTTGTTTTTGTTTTTGTTTTTGTTTTACAACCAAGGACCACCTGCCTAGGGGTAGTACCACCCATAGTAGGTGGGGGCCTCCCAGGTCAGTAACTAATCAAGAAAATGTCCCTACAAACTTTGCTACAGGGAAATCTAATGGAAGCATTTTCTCAACTGAGGTTCCCTTGTGTCCCTTTATTTTTTTTAAAGCATATCTAAGAGGAAGGACCCTCAGTTAAGTAATTGCCTCCATCAGATTGACCTGTGAGGATGCCTGTGGGCATTTTCTTGATTGCTAATTGCTATAGAAAGAATAATCCTGCTGTGGGCAGTATTATCCCTAAACAGGTAGGCCTGGGCTGTATGAAAAGGCTGAGTGAGGTAACTCAGTCACAGAAGAACACATATGGTATGTTCTCACTGATAGGTGGATATTAGGCAAAGAGCGTGGGATACCCACGATACAATTCACAGACCACATGAAGCTCAAGAGGAAGGAAGACCAAAGAGTGGATGCTTCAGTCCTACTTAGAAGGGGGAACAAAATAATCAAGGGAAGTAGAGGGTGGGGGGACTTGGGAGGAAGAGAAGGGGGAAGGAGGGAAAGAACCAGGTATGGGAGGAAATGGAGATGTACGAAGGGGTCAGGAAATTGAACAGAGGTGTGTAGCAATGGGGGATGGGAAATTGGGGGTAGCAACCAGAAAGTCCCAGATGCCAGGAAAGCAAGAGCTTTCCAGAACCCCACGAGAATGACCCTAGCGGAAATACCCCACAAAGGGAAGGGAGAACCTGTTGAGACCATATCCAGAGGTTAGGTATGGCCCCCGGTTGAGAGATGAGGCCACGCACCCATCTCCAAAGTTTTAACCCAGAATTGCTCCTGTCTAAAGGAAATGCAGGGACAAAGAGTGGAGCAAAGACTGAAGGAAAGGCCATCCAGAGACTGCCCTACCTGGGGATCTATCCCACATGCAGACACCAAACCCAGAAACTATTGCTGATGCCAAGAAGTGCTTGCTGACAGGAGCCTGATACAGCGGTCTCCTGAGAGGCTCTGCCAGAGCCTGACCAATACAGATGTGGATGCTCGCAGTCAACCATTGGACTGAGCACAGGAACCCCAATGGAGGAGTTAGGGGAAGGACTGAAGGAACTGAAGGGGGCTTATCTGGCATCAATGGGAGGGGAGGCCCTTGGTCCTGTGAAGGCTTGATGCCCCAGTGTAGGGGAATGCCAGGGCGGTGAGGCAGGAGTGGGTGAGTGGGTGGGGAAGCACCTTCATAGAAGCAGGAGGAGGGCGAATGGGATAGGGGGCTTGCAGAGAAGAAGCCAGGAAAGGGAATAACATTTGAAATGTAAATAAATAAAACACCCAATTAAAAAATAAAATAAAAATCTCATGTTTTCAATAGAAAAAGAAAAGAAAAAGCTAGCTGAGTGGGAGCCTGGCGGCAAGCCTTGAAGCAGAGTTCTCCTCACTCTCTGCTTCGGTTTCTGCCTCCGTATTCCTGCTTGAGCTCCTGCCCGGCTTCTCTCAAAAACAGATTGTCATTCTTTTTATGGCACCTCCTAGACTGTTGGCTGTGCTGAGATGAAGTTGAAGATCTCCTTCACAACCACTAGCTGTCAGAAACTCCTTGACGTGGACGATGGACACAGACTTCATCCTTTCTATGAAAAGCCTTAGCCACAGGAGCACCGCAGATGCTATAGGTGAGCAGCAGACAGGTTATGTGGTCCCAGTCAATGGTGGGAACCACAAACAAGGTTTTCCCCATGAAGCAAGTTGTCTTGGCCCCTGGCAGAGTGCCCTGCTGTTGAGGGAAGGGAATTCTTATTATATAGGTCAAGGAGAACAGGAGAGGACACATGAGTCTGTGTGTGAATGCCCTGTGGATGCCAATCCGAGTATTCTCAACTTGGTTTTTTTTTTTTTTTTTTTTTTTTTTTTAAGGAGAGAAAGATATTCCTGGTGGTTGGGAGCCTAAAAGAGCTAACAAACATTTAAAGCTTTCCAATCTCTCTAAAGAAGATGATGTCCACCCATACGCTGTGAGAAAGCCCTTCAACAAAGGAGGTAAAAAGCCCAGAACAAAAACACCCAAGACTCAGCACCGTGTTAGTCCACATGTCCTGCAACACAAAGTGCCAACAGACAGCTCTGAAGAAACAACACACTATGACAAGCAAGGAGGGGCAGCAGAACATTCTAAACTTCGGCCAAGAGAATAAAGAAAGCCAAAGAAAAAGGCCAGGGACAGACTGCCAGGAGACAGATGCGGTCCTCACCAAGAGCTTCAACTTCTGAGTCTAGGAAGAAAAAAAAAAATAAGTCTGTTTAAGAGTAGCAAATGATCAGGCCTTGAACCAAAAGGTAGACAGACTGTAACATGGAAGTGTCAGATGAAATAAACCTTGTCCTCCCTCAAGCTCCTTTTGCAGCAACAGAGAAGCAAACTCTGTATACACACACACACACACACACACACACACACACACACACACACACACACACTGAATGTTTGTGAAGGTCAGAGAAGAACTTGTGAGGATCAGTTTTCTCCTTCCACCAAGTGAGTTCTGGAAATCAAACTCTGGTCCTCCATCTTGGCAGCAAGAACCCTTGCCTGCTGAGCCATCGCACCTTTAGTTTTGAATTCAGCCTCATTCAAGCTCTCAGGACAAGTTACCAGATTCCTTGCTGTAACATAACCCAAATGACCTCTAAGGTATTCCAGTACAGACCTTGCCCCCCTCTGAAACCACCTGAACTGCGCCTCGGCTCTCCTCCTTTCCACGCTCCCACCAAAAATGCCTATTAAGTTCCTGTTACAGGATCTGGAGACTCCTTTACCCTGGAGCTGCAAGCTTTTCTGCAGTCCTCACACAAGACAGTCCCAAAAGACCGAGCTCCATATGGTTCACCGAAGCAATGATCCCACTTCTTAGTATCAATCTTCTAAACAGCTATTTTTATCAATGATGTGGCTAAACACCTGACTAGAATCAACTTAAGAAAGGAAGATTTGTTTGTTTGTTTGTTTGTTTGTTTTCTGACAAAGCTAAAGGGTATACATTCCATCATGGTATAGAAAGCAAGAGACTGGCTGGTCACGTTGCAGTCACAATCAGGAAGTAGAGCCAGGCTATAAAATATCAAGACCTAGTCCCAATCACCGTGGTTCTCCAACAGGGTTCTACCTCCCAAAGGTCTCATAACCCAAACAGCACCAGCAGCCAGCAGACAAGAGTTTGAATGCATGTGACTATGAACGATAGTTCACACTCAAACCACACAGTGCTTTCTAGTGTGAAGAGCCGGTGAGTTTCTTTATCCTATTGTTTTAACTGTGTTACCCTGTGAGTAATTTTACAGATCACCACTTCCGATGCCACAACGTCTAAGCCCACTGAAGTTGGTACATTCTTCCAATTAATTAGCCAACCAATTTAATTTCACACTACAGAGCTTTGGAATAGCTACTGTTTACTGAAATCACCGCTGCAAATAATGAAATCGAATGTTTAAAGCACCAACACTCAGTATTGTCAATTAAGCCTGGGCTAAATGTTAATAAACATAACACAATGTGGGAAACCATCTGCTGGCTCTGGTGGGTGGGGATTTCACCACAAACCGCCGGGTCCAGACAGCTCAATTGTGCGACAGTAGACACTTCTAAAAGAGCTGGGGGTGGGCCAAAACAGCCGCTTCTGTTAGAGGAGCCTATCACCAAGCTACTGAAAGGGGTCACCTGGCTAGCTTCACATTTTAAAAAGGTCAGTCTGTTGAATAATCAGCAGTAAACCAAACACTCGCTATTTTAAACCTTGCAGATGGTCCTGTGTTTACTTATTTCTCAGGCATCCCTTCAACCTCCGTCTCATGATGGACACGTGTTATACACACACACAGAAAGCACATATGCAATTTTCTGTGACTATATCACATGGGTATTGGTAAAGCGCCCTGTTTTGAAACTGCCATTTTAGATTTCTGGAGGTTGGCTTCACCTTCCCCCTGGTTTTCGCTAGCTTAATTTATTGCTAATGCAGATGGTTATTTGCCAGTAAGCACACAGAGTTCCCATAGCTTCCTGTCATTTTCCTAAAACAAATCCCCAGTCATTAAAACAGCAAATCAAAGAGGAATCACCATTCTTGCAGCTTCGGGTTTCTCAGCCCTGCTCACTGCTCAGACCCTCTCTCTCTCTCTCTCTCTCTCTCTCTCTCTCTCTCTCTCTCTCTCTCTCTGCTATATAGAAGAAAGGGGCCTTGCTTTGTTCCCTTTAGGTTCTGTGCTATCCCCTGCATGCTTCATCTCCCTGAGGTTTCTGAGGTCCCAGATAGCCTTTCCTAAGGAGGCTGTGAGCCCAGACTGTGGAGGACTTCTAAATCTGGTGGGAATTCTGAGAATGTGGTTGTCACTTCTTTACCAGGGCTTGGCCTTCCCGTGGTAATGGTAATTTCTGACTGTCAGTTGTCCAAAAGTCTGTATTTTAAGAGTGATTCTTTTATCTCACTGGAGTTCAGAGAGCAGACAGTGTGTGTGAACAAGCATGCATAGGACTGTAACATGAGTACTTCATGAGACTGCGCGTGTATAGACGTGCTTGTATGTGCATGCATATGTGTACACAGGCATTGTTAGAACATGTATACATGTGTGTGCATGGTGGGTGAAGCAGCACATACGTGGGTGAACACGTATAAAACTGTGAGACAGGTACTGAGGCTTGCATGTACACATGTGCTTGCATGTGCATGCATGTATATTCACAGGCGTCATCTGCACATGTGTGCATATAGGTGTGTGGCAGACACAAGATTGTGAGTCTGCATGCACACGTGCATGAGGCTATGATCGGCCACATGTGTCCTTGTGCTTCACATGTGTCACAAATGCTCCAACAGCCCTGGGCATACAAAGTTGATACTGTGCCTCCGAATAGCAAGAGGTGCATGAAGCTTCAGGATCAGCCTTCCCTGCCCGTTCAGAGATCCCAACGGCTAGATCCTGCCAACCTGTGCTGTCATCCCCCCAACACGATCATGTGCTTTAATTGTCAGGCTTATGGATTATGGGACCCAGATAAGTCATTTTGTTTAATCAGAGTCACTATCACACTATGCAACCTAGGGTGGCCTTGAAATCAAGATCCTCTTGCCGAGACTCCCAAGTGCCAAAATTCTGGGAACATGCCACCTTGCCCAGCTTCTCATTAACTTTCTATTTTATCTTATTTGTGGCAAAATTTACAGACCCATAAAAATAAAGAGTGTACACAACTTCTCCAAGAACAATTTATGGACAGTTATCTCGTTTTACAGGGTTTCGTATCTCAAATGCTACAAAAAGAACGCCTCTGCTGTGAGTAGAGACTTGTGCCCTCTGAGCTGGCACATGTGGCCTGAGTGAGATTGCCAGCCCATGCATCCTCAGCACTAACACCACCAGGTTGCTCTCTGCAACACTTTGCATGCCCATCATCAATGGCTTCTTTATATTTCTGCCAGTATCTGGCACTGTCAGCCTCCCATCTGTGAATTTCAGTCTCATTCTATAAATTACTGCTCACCATAAACTATTGATTTTCTGTGCATGGCCTGTTTATTTGGGAGTGGTTTAAATGAAAATGGCCCCCATAGGTTCATATGTTTGAATATTTGGTCCTTGGTTGGTGGAACTGTTTGAGGGGGATTAGAGGTATGGCCCAATGGAGAAGGTCCCAGTGTACTCTCTCTGCCTCATGCTTGCGAATCAAGATGTAAGCTTTCGGGTATTCTTGCTGCCATGCCTTTGCTCCACCGTCTAAACTATAACCCTCTGAAACTGTCAGTCCGATTAAATAGTTTCTTTTATAAACTGCCTGGGTTGTAGCGTTTTGTTACAGCAATAGAAAAGTAACTGAGACAACTTGTTTGGCCCATTATCTTTCTCTTGAATGCTTGACATTTGCCTTATTGAATTGTTATTCTTCAGACATGGTGTCAACAGTTTATATTGCAATTATTTTGTATGTCTTTCAACATTATTACAGTGCATTTTTGTATGTTAGCAACATTGTCTAAATTGAGTTAAAATAATGTGACATGTACAGAATATGGACTTACTGACTCAAGCTAAGGAACATGTTAACACCCATAATTTACACCTCCTGCCTAACTGAAACTTTGTCCCCTTTGGCCTGAATTTCTTCTTCCTCATCTGCTGCCTTGGACCCCTCCCCACTCTGTTCCTATGATTTCGATTGTTTTGGATTGTAAATGAGAATGCATGGTATTTTGCTGTGACTCACTAATTTCACTTAGCATAACAGCCTCCAAGTTGCAAGAGAGAACTCTCTGGTTTCTTTAAATCTAACAGTATTCTTTTATGTACATATACAATATTCTTCTTTATTCCTGCATCCATTGGTAGACACCTAGATGATCCCCATGACTTGGCTCTTATAAAGAATGCTATAAAAAGTATAGCCATGCAGGTTTCTTTTTGATATCCTGATGTTTTTCAACACATTCAAAGAGTTTATTATTTAAGTCAGATTTCTGCAACTTTCAGTATATTGATATGTTTTTAATTAAAGGAACAATATTAATAACCAAAAATTAAGACAGACAAAAAGATATATGGAAAGACAAAATTATGGCAATCTTAAGTATAGCCTAGCCCCCATTGACTCAGCTGACTCTCACTAAGTCCCCATGAAAACAGAGTCTTTAAGCTTTGTTCCTCTATGACATGGTGACTTTTAAATTCTTTGGATGTGTGTTCAGTTAGTTGTATTACTATGAGTGTGTAACCAGTCAGTCGTGTCATTATGGGTATATACCCAGTCAGTGAGGTCACTATAGGTGTGCACCCAGTTAGTGATGTCACCATGGGTATGTACCCAGTGAGGTCACTATGGGTGTATGCCCAGTCAGTGACATCGCTATAGGTATGTACCCAGTCAATGAGGTCACTAGATTACATAGTAATTCCATTTTTAACTTTAGAGGAACCTCTGTTAATGGTTAATCTTGGTTGTCAACTTAACTGGATCTATGAACAAGTAAAAGATAAACTACTGGACATCCCTATGAGGAATTGTTTGACATGTTCTTACCCTGAATGTGCACAGCACCATTAGGCAACCAGATGGAAGGTAGTCTGAATGAAAAAGCTGCCATTTAAAAAGAAAAGAAAAAAGAAAGAAAAAGAAAAAGCTGCCATTTGCCTGTTTGCCTTCCCATCAAACTGGCAAGTTCATCTACTCTGTGGCTGTTTCTGCCACTGATGCTCTAATTTCTCACTGACTTCAGAACTCAGATTCTTTGGCTTTCCCATGTGAACTGAACAACAGTTGCCTTTTAGGAATCCTGCAGGCTCTCCGTGCTATGCTGGGACTGTTGAGGCACCCTGCTTCATGGACTAAGAAGCTATAGGGTTCTGGTCTCTCCAGAGTGAGGACAACTGTATTGTATAAGCCATTCCAATAAATATCCTTTTAGTATATATTCAGTCTTTCAGCTCTGTTTTCCTAGAGAAACCTGACTAGCAGGGGACAGAGATTAAATTTAGAGGGTCAGCCTAGCATACCAAAGACCACAGGTTCAGTCTCCAGACCACCTAAATCATGTGATATGGGTACAGAGGTATATAATCTCTGACACTCCAGATGGAGGCTCAAGAATCAGGTCTTCAAGCTCATGCTGTGTGTCTTAGTTCCTGTTCTGTTGCTCTGAAAAGATCTCATGACCAAGGCAACTCTTATAAAAGAAAACATTTAACTGGGGACTTGATTATTGCTTCAGAGATGGTCATCATGGTAGGAAGCAGACATGGCATCCGAGCAATAGCAAAGAGCTTTACCTTATTACCAAAATCATGGTGCAAACAGCAAGTTGTACCCACAGACAAGAAATCCCTTTACAAAATGCTCCTCAAGCAAGTCTCCCCAGGGCTGTGCAAAAAGAGAGCCCAGAAAGGCCCAGGAGACTAGGAAGGGCAAGGGAAAGTGTTGGGGGAGAAAGAGGCTAGTGGAGAAGAGTTGAAGACTAAAAGCTAGTCTCTGTAAGAGCTCACTTAAGGGCTATCCAATGGTGTTACCACAATGCTTAAAGTATAAATAAAAGGCAGAGGCAAACAACCACAAAAGCAGCAGATAGAGGCAGATCACACTGCCTGGCACTCCGCGGGCTACAGCATCCCTGCCGCCAGCATGCCTCTTGCTCACTTGCTTTCTCACTCACTCTTGCTCTAAAACATGGAAGATTCTCTTTTGTTTGGAGCTAGTAAGGAATCCTGAATAGACAGGTCATTGAGAGAGGAGCAGCCCCCTCTGGTCTTGAGCCCCCACCGCCATCTTCCTGATTTCAGCAGCCCTGTGGGGCTTATTTTCTCTAGAGCAGTGTTTCTCAACCTGTAGGTCAGGACTCCTTTGGCAACACTCTATCTTCAAAAATAGTTACATTACAATTCATAACAGTAGCAAAACTACAGCTGTGAAGTAGCAACAAAAATAACTGTATGGTTGAGGGTCAGCACACCATAAGGAACTGAATTAAAAGGTTGAGGCATTAGGAAGGTTGAGAACTATTGATCGAGAGGATTTCAGAGACAAACGTAGGCCTTTGTCCGGAACTTTCCTTTTGTGTCCGTGTGTCCTAGTCATGTGGTCCCTACCAAGCAGAAGGAAGCCATTTTTCTGGATGTGGAAGATGCTTGTCTGGCCCAGCAGGCTGAGGAGATGGCTCCCTCAAGTGGATACAGCCACTGGGCTAGTAAGTAACAGAAGTCTCCTCCCAGTGACTGGAGGGAGGGGGCAGCTGGGGTAGCAGACGGCTGTCTGCTTTCTCATGGTTGCATCAGAGAAACAACTGACCAGACAGTCAAGTGTTACTTTCTTAACAGGTTAGACTCACAAGGTTTTGAGGTTAAGAACTGAATCCTCTGGTTCTGTTCCAGAGTATCTGGCTGCTCCTGGTATTTATGTGCTTCACAAAAGAGCCTCTGGATCCCATGGTGTGTGCGTTGACTTTACAGATCAGTTTGGGAAGACTGTCATCTTGATACTATCGTTGTCTCTAGTGTGAACTTCGAGTGGCTCCACATTTCTTCTGACCCTCTATGCTTCCCCTCATCGATGTCTTACACTTTCGTTTGTAATTTTCCATATTAAGTGTTTAGCATTTTGACAATGTTGACATGAGAACTATCATCTTCTTAATTTCACGTAATTGAGTTTTGTATACTGACCTTGTGATATGCAGCCTTGGGGAAGCTGTTCTTATAAATCTGTTCCTTCCTCAGGATTCACATATATGAACATATGTGGCCATAATGTTTTACCGCTTTCGCAACTGTTTTCTTCTTTTAACATGCTGATTAGAACTTCTGAGGCCACGCTGAATGGAATGAGTTTAAGGATGCTCTTCCCTTCTCTACTATTCTGAAAGCAATAGTCAGTCTCACACCTTCCGATGAGGGTCAGCTATGGGTTTTTAGAAACACTGTTAAGGAAATTCCCTTCTGTTTGTAGTTAGTTTGATTTGTACTGTAAACTTCTAGACTGCTGCCTTTTTGTCAAAGGCTATTCCTCATTGATAAATTCCCTCCCTTTTGTTTCATCAACATCCTAAATTAACTGATTTCTAATTGCTAAACCAACCTTGAATTCCTGGGATAAATCCTACCTGATGATGTATAAAAATAATTCTCTTGTTATGTTTCCTGATTGGTTTGTTAATATTTTATTGAGGGTATTTTATTGTTTGTGGAGGATGTTACTTAGTCTGCAATCTTCATTTTTGTGTGATCTCTTTCCAGTTTTGGTACCAGCCTCGCAGAATAAGCTGAGAAATATTTTCCTCTCTACTTCCCTGAAGAGTTGATTTAAAAAAAATGGTATTATTTATTCTCTAAATGTTTGGTAGAATTTGACAATGAAGCCTCCTGGCCTGGAACTTTTCTGTGTGGGGATGATTGGACTACATCTATACTTAAGGGTGGGTGGAAAGGGCCACCCTCTGGGGAAGCTGGAAGACGTGGGAGAAAGCAGCCATCCCAAGGCTGGAAACCTTCTAGTTTCTCTTGGGCCTTGTTAAGGAGCTGCCTGAGAGGAATATTCAGATGCAGGATTCAGTTCTTACTTGGCATTTAGTTAACGAATAGGATTGATTTAAGCAGTTGAAATCCTTTAAAAGGATTGTCTGTGTCATCTCAAAATTCAGAAACTCCAAACAGTCGAGTAAAACAGTCTTAGACTCTTCCTACATTCTGGGACCTCTGAGTTCACAGTATCGATAATCACAGTATCTGGTTCACCTCACTGCTCATGAAGCACACAGTCCTCCTCACCCAACTGCTTTAGGACCATGGTTCTCAACCTAAGGGTCTCGACCCCCTTTGGAATCAAATGACCCTTTCACAGGCACCACCTAAGACCCCTGGAAAACACAAATATTTACATAATGATTCATAACAGTAGCAAATTGAGTTATTAAGTAGCAACAAAAATAACTTTATGGTTGGAAGTTGCCACAAAATAAGGAACTGTATAAAAAGGTCACAGTGGAGCCACTGTTCTAGGACCAGCACATTGTCTATCCTGGGGAATATTTGTGTATGATTGAGAGGAACGTGTATGTATTCACTGAGCTTAGGTGAAGTGTTCTGTAAATGTTATTTAGTTCAAATCCATTGATAATCCTCTATTAACTTTCTGTGGTCATCTTGACTTACTGTCTATTTGTTCTGTCCGTTGCTGAGATTGAGGCATGAAAAGCTTTGAATATTCTTGTTGAATTGCTCATTGTTCTTTATGCTGGAGTTTGCTTTTCAGATTTAGTGGTTCTCTTGTTAAGTGCATAGATGTTTATGATTGGTATCCCCTCCTAATATAGCTGTTCCTTCATCACTATAAATGACTCTCAGTCTCAAGTGAGACTCTCAGTCTCATCTTGAGACTGATTTTGTCTGAGATTACTATACTCATGCCAGCTGTCTTATTTTTATGGCTGTGTGGTGAATTCCTATAACTTTCTATCACTTAAGCATCCGTTTTAAATAAATGTTGGATTTGTTCTCAGCTGCAGCAAGGATCATGAAGCCCATGTCTCCTTACCCAAAACCTGACTAGAAATTATCCCAGAAAACATAATAAAGTGATGCCCTAGATTCCAACAAAGGATTATATAATGTTTATCTCAGACACCCAAAATTACAGTTACAATTATTTTACACGGTTTTTTGTATGTGTGTGTATGTGTTCATATGGGTGTGTAAACAAGTGTGTACACTTGTATGTGCACACACTGGGGGAGTGAACAGAATTCAGTGCTGAACGTCTTCCTCTATCTCTCTACATCTTACTTTTTGAGACAGGATCAGTCACTGAACCTGCAGCTCACAAAACTGGCCAAGCTGGGTTGCCCAACTAACTCCAGAGAGCTACCCTTCTCTGTCCCCAACCCCAGCACTTGTCTTACAGATCCACCAGCATTTACTGGTGCTGCTGGTCCAAGCTCAGTTCCTTATGCTTATACAGAAGGCACTTGACCAACTGTACCAGCCCCTAGCCCTTTGTAAAGACGTTAAGACAGAAAATACAGCTACCACTGCTAGCACTATGGATTTCTTCCTGTGGATGTGCATTGCCCTGAAGATTTCCTTTTTACACACCAGTTTATCCCTGTCTTAGCATCTCTCTCCTGTGATGATTGCCCTGCCTCTTGTATCTATCTGTACCTGAGACCTTGAAGCATCACTCTGTGAGTGGTTTATGAAATTACCTTTAAGTTGCTTATGAGAGCAGAAGTGTGTGTGTGTGGCCTGGCTTTTGTAATTACCCACATAATGAGCTTTATTGGTGCACTACATATTGTGTTATGAATGGAATTGCTCTCTGAAGCTACTTCCTTCTTTCTGTCTCAAATAACTTCTTTTAGAAACTCTCACAGGCACAGATGCTAGTGAGGAGTTGGCTCATTCTTTGTTTGAATGAGACTGTCTTAGGTCTTCAGTATGAAAGAAGCTTACAGCCTATTCCTATTGAACAGGTTTTAGGGTTTAGAGTTTGGGGGTTTGTTTTTGTTTGGGTTTGGGGGGTATTTGGGATCCCACTATTGTGTTCTCCATTGCTTGTAATGAGGTGAGTTGTTTTTCTTGTCATAGTTGCCTTTGTATAACTATTTTTGCCGATTGCTGTGTCTTCTCGTCTTTTGACTATTTCACTGTCTGCAGTTGCTCTGTCTTGCTGCAATCTGATCAGTGTTCATTTGTTATTTTTATTTGTAGACGTAGCGTTTTCATTATTTGGCATGTTCTTGCCTGTTATTTCAATATCTTTAACTCCTCCTCCTCCTGGAATGTCACTGTGCATATGTTTCTAGGTGTTTTTCTGGATCTGTTGATGCGGAAACACAGCTCTTGCCTCAAAAGAAATAAGAGATGGTTTGTTCTGAGCCAACAAAGGATGGCTGTGAACTAAGAACGTGCCCCACTGGACAAGTCATTATGGATGTTACATAGTCACAGAGCAAGGAGAGTCCTCAATTCACAGAGTTACATGCTACTAGGGAATTGGGGAGGCCAGGTAAGCGGTTACAGCAAAGTAGAGGAAGCTCTGGGATAAGTTGTAGATGTTATCAGGTGATGTTTATGACACTGCTTTATGTCCCATGGAACTAAGAATGCTTATTCCCATCTAATAAAAATGAGTCTGTATAGACTGGAAAGAAGTCTTCAGAAAATAGAAATAGCTGCGAAAGCTATAAAGGAAGTAGCTCCTGGATCATACTGACATTATTAACCATCATGCATAAGTTAGTTAATACTGCTCGTCAACTGGCAGGATCTAGAGTCATCTAGGAGAGGAGCCTCTGGGCATGCCTGTGAGGGTTAACTGAGGTGGGCAGACTCACCTTAACTGTCAGACTGAATAAGAAGAAAACAGGAGCTGAGCACAAGTGTTCAGGGAACTCTGCTTCCTGAAGCTCCAGCCGCCATGACTTCCTGTCAACTGTAAACCAGATAAATTCTTCTTGCTTTCATCAGATGTTTGGCTGTAACATTTTAAAAAATAATCTATTTCCATTTTTATTTATTTATTTATTTATTTTTGGTCCTTGGTAGCATCACATTCATATAGACATACCATTCACTTATTCAATGTAGCAAGGATATTATTATATCTCAGAAAGACAGAATATGTAGGAGGAGATCTGGAAGAATTAGGGAGAGAGGAATGAATATAATCAGATTCATTGTATGAAATTCTCAAAGGATTAATAAAAACATTATTTTAAAAATAGTATTACACTCACAGTTAAAATAATCAAAAATAAATAAAAATAGCAGATGAGGCAGAGAATGGTGTTTTAATTACCCGCCCCCCAATTCTCTGCATGTTCCTTGATACTCTTTAACTAGACTGACTCATTGTCTCCTTGTTTCTATAGTTACTATAGACTACAAAATATTTTAGTTGATGTTTTGAGGGTTTGTAGCAAATTGTTATTTTTTTTTAATTCTAGCTTTTCCTTCTGGCCAGTTTGATTTCATACCCAAAGCCTCATGTGGAATAACTAGGTTCTAATTTTAGAAATGATTGGCCTTTCATGTCTAAATTACTCTAGCTCTTTCTCACGGCTAATACTTCCTTTGCTTACTATTTGGTATTATATCAGATTGTTAGCTTGAGTAAGTAAACAGACAGTCAATAATACAGGCTAAATCAGATAATAACAGTATCATTTTGCATTTTTTTCTCAACAAAAAAAAAAAAGTCCTTTCTCTATGTAACAAACATTAATGACATTTGGACAGACACAAAGCCAGACTTGTGGAAGATCAAGATTCTGTAGATTCTGTGGACATAACCCTACCTTAGTCCTCTTTTTACTACCACAAAAGAAAATCGTTCCAACAGGAGTCATTTTGTAATATGGCCTGTTTACTTTTCACTGGCAAAATAAGACTATTATTTAGTCTTTCCACAGCCTCAACTAATTGTACTGTGAGCTACACTGAAGACTGATATCAGAGGAGAATGTGGGCTCACAAAGCACTGTCTCTTAGGTTACACATTCTCTCTTTTAAAAATAATGTTGTCTCTATGCGTCCTGTGTTTTGAACACGAATCCTTTCCTAAAATGTGCCTTTATTAATTTTAGTAAAGCCAGCCTGTCTTAAAGATTCCCAGTTTCTATGCCCACACCATCAGTGAGGTAGCTTTTGGCTCTAACATTTGTCCAGTTTTGATTAAAAATAAATGATTGAACTGATTAGAACACCATGATGCTCTTGTCACTGACTGTTTCTGGACACTGAATATGAAGAATCAGTCCAAGTCTTTGAGTCCAGAGAGTTGGAGAAACTCCAACTCAGGCTGGAGTCTGTGTCTTAGGATTCCCAGAGCCTTCTAGCCCTGACGGTGGTCCATACCTGTATCCTGTGGAACTTGAACCCTATGAACCGGAGTTAGTGTGGTTAAAAGGTGTGGCTAGGCACCATATCAAAGGACATATAGTATTTACATATTTACAATATTTATGTACATATTTACAAGATGGATGGTCATTGGAACAGGCTGTGCTGATAGATTAACTGTTGTATTAGGGAAATCAATACAACACTATCAAGAGCAGTAGCCAGACAGTAGAACCCAGTTAATATCTCTCTGTTTCTCTTAGAAGAAACCTTGTCATTTGCACTGTAGGCATTTTATATCTAAAAATAAGTTCCCCAAAAACAGGGCTCCTTTTGGAAGATATAAAACAAGTCTCTGTCAATCTATAAACTAGATTTTCTTCCAACTACACTGAATAATGGAAGAATTATTTTATGGCAATAAAAAAAAAGATTGGAATCTTTTTAAAGGTGAAGATTCAGAACAAATAAAGTATGGAGACTTGGGTGAGCAACAGTCAGAATAACAGCATTGTCAGTGAGAAGTGGTGACACCATCACTGTTGTATGGAGTTTTGCTAAGACCATCAGTATCCCTACCATTTAGGAAAGCATGCCAGGACAAAGACCAAGGGCCTCAGACAATTTTCAAAAGCTCTAAATATAAAAAACTTAAGAACTGTGTTATAAAGGCTGAGCATCAGAAGAAATGTCACCAGTGGGGGTTTCCACTCTGTTCCTAGGGGTTTTCAACTGCTGATGTGGTTCGAGATGACTGTCCCCAGACTCTCCTAAGCCCACAAGGCTGTGTTCTCAGAAGGAATTGGCACAAAGGAAAAGTGAGACCCAGCCTGGGAGTCAATCCTCTCCAGCTCTGCAGCACAGCAGGCGGTTGGGATCCTGCTAAACCACACAGAATCCTTCCCATCTCAAAGCATTTCCTTTTCACTTAGCATCTTTATCAAAAAGTGTAGCATCTGTATCAAAAACTGCTTAAAAGTGTACTTTCATCTCTTGTACCTCACTTTCATACTAGAAACACTTTCTTACTTTTCTTTATAAAATTTATGAATCTAGAAAACTCATTTTGGTAAAAAATAAAATAAAATAAAATAACTTACATTTTAACTAAAACCTAGAAAGCTACATCTGTGCACCTCTCCCTGCCCCCCCCCATGTGTGTGTGTGTGTGTGTGTGTGTGTTTTATGCATGTGTACATATGCATATGTGTGCATATATGTGAAAGCCAGAGGTCAGTATTGTGTGCCTCTCTCAATTAATTGCTCTCACCATATTTGTTGAGTCAGGGTCTCTCACTGAACCTGGAACTCACGGACTCAGCAAGGCTGGCTGGCCAATGGCGCGCAAGGTCAGCCTATCTCTGCCTCCTCAGCACTGGGATTGCAGGTCCACATGTTTAATTCTTCTCTCATATATTACTCCCTGACTGCAGTTGCTCCTCCCTCCTCTCCACCCAGTCCCCCCCCATCCACTCTTCCTCTTCTGTTTCTTTTTAGAACACCCAATTTTTTTTTTGTGGAACCTGAGGATCTGAACTCGGGTCCTCAGGCTCATGATGCAAGAGCTGCACTGACTAAGCCGTCTCCCCAGCCCCAGGAAGTTACATTGAAACATGGAAGATGAAGACACTACATGTTGAATATCTAACAATAATAACACAGGCAAGAATGTGCTCGCTGTCTTTGATACATTTCTATTTTCTCTTACTAATAAGTTTAAGTTAACTAATTTATTAGACTTAGTTCAGTCCTATGAATTAAAAAGTATTTGAATTAAATTTACATGAGCACTTACTTTCCCATAAGCTGATTTAGACTGGCCCTTCGTGGGAGGGTATCATGTAGACAATTCACACAACAAATATCTAAAGGTAGCTTTCAGAAACTCATTCATAAGGCAAGATCACGTGACTTTTCAGTTGAAATTTTAACCACAAAGTGATCCAACAAAGCAGATTTGTAAATTAAAAAATAATAATAATAAGAGTGTTGGGGCTGGAGAGATGGCTCAGTGCTTAAGAGCACTGACTGCTCTTCCAGAGGTCCTGAGTTCAAT
This sequence comes from Arvicanthis niloticus, assembly GCF_011762505.2. Taxonomy (NCBI): domain Eukaryota; kingdom Metazoa; phylum Chordata; class Mammalia; order Rodentia; family Muridae; genus Arvicanthis; species Arvicanthis niloticus. The sequence continues at coordinate 33,964,104 of NC_047664.1, forward strand.
TCCCAGCAACCACATGGTGGCTCACTATCTGTAATGGGATCTGATGCCTTCTTCTGGGCATAAATCTTTTTAAAAAGAAAAAAAGGAGAGTTGATCTAAATTTGTAACAGAATGAAAAAAATGATGACCACATGTCCATTTAGTCAAATCCTAAAGATTTTAATTGTTGCTGTTGACTTAAGTAAAACTCATTGTCTTATTATTTTATGTGAGGGTGTTTTGCCTGCATATCTGACTAATATCACATATGTGCCTGGTTCCCAAATTGACAAGAAGAGAGAGCTGCATCCCCTGGAACTGGAGTTACATGTGACTGTGAGTTACCATGTGGGTTCTAGGAATCAAACCTGCGTCCTCTGAAGAGCAGCCAGTGCTCTTAGCTGTTGAGTCATCTCTCCAGCCCCAAGGCCTGGATTCCAAAACTTCTCTCTTGCACTGTCCTTTTCAGCCCTAACCCAGGCTCATAATTAGCTATCACATATCTGACTTTGGGTAGGATGGGCTTGAGAAAACAACCTTCTTAGACAACACAGAAGAAACCAAAGAGCATAGTTAGGCCAACAAGGGGAAAATACAATGCAGCCCAGCAGAGTGAATATGCATATAAAACAAGGGTATCAAATCAGACCCACGGGCCAACAGCTAGGCCAACAGACAAATGACACAAACACTTCATGAAATCAACAATTACCATGAAACAACCTAACAAGAAACTAAAAGACCACAACACAATGGCATTAAGTCCAAGTGGGTGATGAACCCAAATATGGAGAAAGCCCAAGGAAGACAGAAAGCTAAAGAATGAGCTCGCTGTGCAGATGCTAATAAACCTCTTCCCTGTCTTAAGGGTTAGTGGCCAAAGGACAGACACCCTTACAAAACAAAGTCAGAAAACCTGTTTGTAGGCTTAGATTTCTCAAGACTTACTTTATTAAGGGTTCTTTAATGCTTTGACCTTTTTTCTAGTCCACCAACCAGAAGTAGGGGAGAAAGAAGGTCAATAGGAAAAGGGTATTGTGGACTTTTTTAGAAGTTCTCTGGGGTGAATTCACCCTTTGTTGTCAGGATACCAGTAGTACAGTTCAATAGCAAACACCAAACACAAATCAGTTGTGGTGGCACAATCCAACAGAAAGTGCAAGGCTCCACTGGATCAACAGGACATTAGTGGAAACAGCCAGAATCAGCCAGAATACCACAGGAAGTTCTTTGGTGTTCTCTATGAAGTGAGGTCCAGCAAAGACCAGCAAAGACTAGTGAAGACTAGCAAAACAATGCACAGCAAAGTGAGAGCCACCTCTCACTGTTTATGGGGTTCCATTTATACTCTTTCCAAACATCACACACCCTCTCAAGAGCCTGCTTCAGCAAAACATCCTCTCACAAGAGAGCTTCAAGAAAAATATCATGTGACACAACTGAGTTTCCAAAGAAACCAGAAATTTCCATTTCACCTGTTGGTAGGTCAGTAGTTATGATCTGAAACGCTTTACTAAGTCCCAATGAATAAATGACATGATTTTGGAAACAGCTCAGGTTTTGTCCAGGGCCAACAGTTTGGGATCTCTCTCCCTCTGGCCTCTATGTTGAAGAGATTTAGAGATCTTTTTCTAGGATAAAAACCTCCATTGGTCTCCTGAGTCACCCCTGCACTGTCTAGCCTCGGTGTTCAAGTCAGAGGAGATCCGAATACACCCTGCTCTGCACTGCTTCCCTGTCAAGTTGCCTGAGGAAGTGTACCATGGAGAGGAAGAGGTGGAGACCTTTGAGGCAGAAATCGCTCAGCTCATGTTCCTCATTATTGATACTCTCTATTGAAACAAGAAATTTTCCTTTAGGAGTTGATCACTAATGCTTCTGATGCCTTGGATATGATTCACTGAGAGTCTGACAGGTCCCTTCTGGTGGGACAGCCATAAAAATCTCAAAATTGACATTATCCCCAACCCTCAGGAGTGCATGCTGACTTTGGTGGACATAAGCATTATCATGACCAAGGATGACCACATAAATAACTTAGGAACCATTGCTAAGTCTGTCTTAGATGTGATCGCTTGATCATGGAGGCTCTCCAGGCTGGTGCAGGCATCTCCATGATTGGCAGCTTGGTGTTGGATTCTACTCGGCCTGTATAGTAGCAGAGAAAGTGGTCATGATGACAAAGCACAATGATGATGAGCAGTATGCCTGGTCGTCTTCTGCTGCTACATTCTTCACCATTTGTGAAAACCAATGTGAGCCCATAGGCTAGGGTGCCAAAGTGATCCTTCATCTCAAATGGGACCAAACAGAGTACTTAGGGAAGATGGGGGTCAAGGAAGTGGTGAAGAAACTCTCAGAGTTCTTAGGCTACCCCATCATCCTCTACTTGGAGAAGGAACGAGAGAAGGAAGTCAGTGATGAGGAGGAAGAGGAAGGTAGAGTGAGAGAGAGAAGGAAGATAAGGGTGCTGAGGAGAAGCCTAAGATTGAAGATGTGGGATCAGATGAGGAAGATGACATCGGCAAAGTTAAGAAGAAGAAAATGAAGGAGAAATACATTGATCAGGAAGAGTTGAACAAGACTAAGCCTACTTGGACCAGAAACCTTGATGAAGTCACTCAGGATTATGATGAATTCTATAAGAGTCTCTTCTCACCCATGATTGGGAAGCCCACAGGACAGTCAAGCACTTCTCTGTAGAAGGTCAGTTGGGAATAAAGGCATTGCTTTTCATTTCTTGGTAAGTTTCCTTTACCCTTTTTGAGAAGAAAAAGGAGGAGGAGGAAGAAGAGGAGGAGGAGGTGGTGGTGATAGCGGTGGTGGTGGCAGTGGTGGTGGCGGTGGTGGTGGCAGTGGTGGTGGCGGTGGTGGTGATAGTGGTGGTGGTGGTGGTGATGGTGGCGGCGGCGATGGCGGTGGTAGTGGTGAAACTGCATGTCTACCATATGTTCATCATGGACAGCTGTGATGAGCTGATTCCTGAGTACCTGAACCTTATCCATGGTATGGTTGACTCCAGGACCTGTCCCTGAACATCTCCCAAGAAATGCTCAGCAGAACAAGATCCTGAAAATCATCCACAAAAACACTGGAAGAAGTGCCTTGCGTTGGCTGAAGACAAAGAGAACTACAAGGTATTTTATGAGGCATTCTCCAAGAATATAAAGCTTGGAATCCATAAAGATTCCACCAAGCATCAACACCTCTCTGAGCTCTCGCTGTCACACTCACTCTGGAGATGAGATGACTTCCATGTCAAAGAATGTATCTCACCTGAAGGAAACAAGTCCATGTACGGTATCACTGGTGAGATCAAAGAGCAGGTGGCCAACTCTGCCTTTGAGGCGGGTGCACAGAAGCAGGGCTTGGAGGTGGTGTGTATGACTGAGCCTATTGATGGCTACTGCATGCAGCAGCTCCAGAAATCTGATGGAAAGAGCCTGGTCTCAGTGGTTGGGGAAGGCCTGGAGCTACCAGAGGGTGAGGAAGAGAAGAAATGAAGGAGAGCAAGGCAAAGTTTGAGAATGTCATTCATGAAGGAGATCTTGGATAAGAAGTTTGAAAAGGTGACAAACTCCAATTGGCTCCTGTTTTCACCCCACTGCCTTGTGACAAGCAACATGAAATGGATCATGAAGGTTAAGGCAATGCCAGACAACTCTGCAATGAGCTACACAGTGGTTAAAACACACCTAGAGATCAGTCCTGACCACCCCAGTGTGGAGAGAGATCAGTCCTGACCACAGCATTGTGGGGAGAGATCAGTCCTGACCACCCCAGTGTGGAGAGAGATCAGTCCTGACCACAGCATTGTGGAGAGCCTGCTGCAGAAGGCTGAGGCACACAAAAATGACAAAGCTGCTGTTGGACCTGGTGCTGTTGCTGTCGGAAACTGCTCCGCTTCCCTCTGCTTTCTCACTTGAGGAACCCCAAACCCACTCCCACTGAATCTACCACATGATCAAACAAGGCCTGGGCATTGCTGAAGATGAGGTAACAGCAGAGGACCTCCTGTTCCTGATGATACCCCCTCCCATTTAAGGATGATGAGATGCTTCTTGCATGGAAGAACTACACTAGAGACCTCCTGGGAAGCCCATGCCCTCTGTATGGTGTTCCTGTGGCTTCTCCAGCAGCCTTAACTGGTCCTGACCCTCCTGGCTCTCTGCTCATGTCCAGAGGAATCTCTTCTGTCCTGTCCTTGTGCCTTAGAGCAGGAAAATCCCTCCCACAGAATAACAGGGTTGGGTATTGTGGTTTGTGGTTGGTTTGTTTATTTGTCTTATTTGGTTCTGAAATTAAAAGTATGCAAAGTAAAGAAGATGGTGAGACTTCCTTGCCCTTGAGGGTGACTAGAGAGGAGGGTAGGAGTGGGAGGGAGAAGCAAGGTCAGAGGAGGACGAAGAGAGAGAGGCACTGAGCTGTGTTCTGCAGAAGTCATCTTCACTTTCCTCCTCTTCAACATCACTTTGTTTTAATCTCCATGCAATTTTCAAAGCTTTCATTGACTTCTTGCTAACTAGTAATTTCATCATTTCCTCTCTTACATGCTTTTAAATTCCAATTAAAGAAGGCTGACAGCTTGTCAACTTCTCCGCGTCAAATTCATCATGAAAAACATGGGGGATATCAAATGTTTTCCCATTTCCTCCAATGCTTTGAAATTGAATTACTACAACTATTATGAGAATATGGCCCTGGGGTCTCAAGAAAATGACCACACCACCCAAAGCTTTTTTTTTTTTTTTTTTTTTTTTTGACAAGCTGGGAAGTTTGAGGTCTGCTGAGATTGTGTAGCTGCTAAATCAAGCAGGCCTGTGCACATTGCGGCCGCCCCACGGGGTTTCCTTCCTTGCTCAAAGAAGGCCCTGTGTCTGATGCTGAACAGTCTGCTTAGCCTCACGTGCTGGGTTGGCTAACACAGCAACTCAGATTCTGAGGTTCCTCTCTGAGCATATCCTGTGCCTCTGCCTCTCTCTCTCTCTCTCTCTCTCTCTCTCTCTCCCTCTCTCCCCCCTTAAAAATTGCAACCTCCGTGTTACCTGTGGGATCCTTGTTTTGAGTCACAGTTCTGTGCTGTTTATGAACGTGGCTCCCTCTATTCTCATCCCAGGATGCTCCTCCTCATGGAGTCTGGGGCCAATGGTCCCTGTTTATAAGAACATGAGGGGGCTCAGGAGCCTGGGTAATCTCCACATATATGCATCTTCTCAGCTGAGCCAGCAAGATTCCTTTCAGCTCAGGAATAAGGGATGTGGTCCTGGGTTTCCCTATGAGGCCATTGCATGACCTCTGGGAAGTCTCACCCGACACAGTTCACACTGTTGGGCTGGCGGAACGAGTGCCTTTACAATCAAGTGCTCGAAGTATTTCTAGAAGGTGTGCACACAAGGCTTTAAACAAGCAGGAGAAGAGATGAAAACACAGAGTTCGATATTGGAGGTGTGGCAAGGGAAGGCCAAGTGATCAGAGGTTCTGACACATACTCTGAACCAAGCAGGATGGCCTCAAAATAGAGCACTGGACTGTTACCCAGCCCAAAGTATTCACCCATGTTTTCTCGAGGAGGCAATAAAGCAGCCAGGTACACCCGCCGGGCCCGCACTGGTACTTCACATCACACCAAGGTGGATGATCTTCTCGTGAAAGTGGATCATCCTTAGGGGTCCCACACTGAATCGTCAAACACATGACACAAAACACAGTCCTCATTCCAAAGAAAATAGAAAGTAGTTTATTCTGAACCAAATATGAGTGACTGGTGCCTGGAAACATAGAATCAGATTGCCCTGGATAATATGCTTCTTCCACAGTGGTTCTGGGGCTTGAACTCAGGTGACCAGGTTGGCACCACACCACCAGTCCTGAAAGCACAGTACCTTGATACATACCCTCATAGACTAGTTCCCATGAGCCCGTGTCCGTAATATAACGCTAGGCTTCATTTCTGGATCTGAATTATGACAGTTTGAGTCTCGGTTGGCCTCACTGGAAGAAGCTTGACTCCCATGATGCTCCTGAGAATTCCACGGAATTGTTCTGTAGATGCCTAGGGACCTACACCTCGCAGCCTCTCACGGAGCCCTCTTTGCAGTTCACATCTACGCACCCACAAGGTGACCACTCTCCTGGATCACCTTCCAATCACAGTTCTCTCCTCAGCCACTTCACTTCGTCTGAGGTATGAGTGGACTGTCCTCGCTGTCCCCAGCACAGCTCTTACTGACATTTGTGGGGAGCTGGAGACCTGAGGGAAGTTGTAAGGTCCTAACTCCCAGAAAGCTTGGCAGATTGAAAAGTTACACAAGAGTAATTGAGGAGTAGAAACACTACTCCAGGTGCCACGCCCCCTTGGGAAAGCCTGGCCTGTGCATTTCCCCATGCAGCTGGGCCTGGACTTATTACTCATGGCCTCCCTGGGTACTGTCTGCCAGTGATGCATCTAATACTCCCTTTCCCAGCTCTCAGTTCTATGCCCAAAGATCTGCTTTTCTGGGATTGAATCGCCAATGTCAACTTGATTCGATATTTATTTATTTATTTATTTATTTAATGTACATGAGTATGCTGTCCCTTTTTCAGTAACACCAGAAGAGGGCATCAGATCCCATTACAGATGTTTGTGAGCCACTCTGTGGTTGCTGGGAATTGAACTCAGGACCTCTGGAAGAGCAGTCCGTGCTCTAAACCACTGAGCCATCTCTCCAGCCCCAACTTGATTGAGTTTATCATCACCTAGATTAGTGAGCCCTCAAGAGCAAAATGACTGAGGGGAGACCTGCCCTCAGTGTATGTGGCTGCATCCCCTGGACTGAAGGCTTGTGTGGAATAATACTGGGGAAAGAAATATATCTGCTGGGCCCTGGCATCCACTCTCCTGGCCCACCATGGTATAAACTGGTCAACTCTATGTGTCCTCCATACTGTGAAACACAACTCCCTATATGCATGAGCCGAAACAAGTTCTCCCTCCCTTCAGTTGTTTCTGTGGGGTATTCTGTTCACAGAGACAAAAAGTTAACTGAGAGTGGCCCAGCCAAAGCCCAGCATCAGGCCACAACCAGAACCAAGAGTTCCTTGTAAGGACAAAACATCATCAGGCATCCTTGTGTCAGTGACATTCAGCACACGGCCAGGTCATCATGCTTGTCAGCCTGTGATGATTGACATGAACTAGGAAAAACTCATCAGCTGAAATAACAAGTCCAAACCCCTGTATCTATGCTGCCTGTAGAGACAGGAGCATGGAGTCTTGCCTTATCTCATCCTAGGACATGTGACAGCCACCTCAAAATTGTCTGTAAGCCCCACTCGGTCCATCATCCTCTCACAGTTTCAGAGACTTCAAACACAAACCAAGGGAGGCAGTCCCCTGCGGTAGGGGCTTCTTCTTTTCTTGTCCTCAGTGAGTAAGGGGTGGCTAACAAGAAAAAAACCTGACCTGATCCCAGTTGGGTTTTTGTTGAAGCGGAGACTACAGGGAAGGCTCCTGCTGCCACGCTGTGTATCTGGACTGGGGATCTCTGGTCTCTCGATGGTCAGCCAGCCACAACAGGGGACATGCCCCTAAGATTGAAGTATCCTCTTCTGGCAGTGTGGTGGTGAAGCTAGCTCTCCCTCCCTTTCACTTCAAGCCTGAGTCCCACCTGCTCTCCGAGCCCGCATGCAGGAATTGCCCAGGGAAGCCCTCAATGCCGGAGAAGCTAACACACAACCATGTGGCTTGGTTTACGGGAATTCAGAGCTTTGCATGGCAGCAGCTTTGAAGACAGGCTTGTCTCATGCTTCTAAAAATAGCTGCAGGTGAATAATTCCAGGGAGACACAAGACTTCTGCTCTCCAGAAATTCTAACAATACCTTGAAATACCTGCTGCTAAAATAGATCTTCACTGCTGTTGCAGAAGTCACTCTCAGGGGACTGTTGGAGGCAGGTGAGCATGGAGGTTTGGAGCTGGGTGTAACCACAAGTCTCACTGTCTCAGCCATGAGTGTGACAAGAGCTTGCTTCTTCAGCTCTTTCTTCTGAGGCTGAAGTGACTGACCATGAACCAAGGGATTTGCCCACACCGTTCCCATCCCTGAAGCAAATGAAGAAGCAAGAGACAAAAGCTCAAGTTGTGATAAAACAGGCTCCTGGACTACCTCCCGAAACTGTGCCGTAGGGGCTCTCCTGATGTGGAAAGCAGTGTTAACTCATCCATTCCCATTTACCCCTCATTGACTCTTTATCTCAGGAACATGTCCTGAGAACCAAGCCCTCTGCTGGAAGCAGAGAAGTCCCACCACAAGGTTCCGTATATGTCCTGAGAACCAAGCCCTCTGCTGGAAGCAGAGAAGTCCCACCACAAGGTTCCATATCCAAGGGAAGCTGTCTCACAAGCAAACAGGTGAGAGAAAGAGAAAAAAACCCAGGCAGCCAAACAGCAGAAGCTGAAACAGAAAGGTCTTAAGACCATGGCCAGCACATGGGTCCACTCGGCAGTGAGGGCTCAGGGGCACAGCCAGCCCATACTGCTGGCTCCAAACACATGCTTACCACTGCATGTGGCCTCTCACTTGACACGTTAGCTCACTACCGTCTGAGAGACCATCAACCCCAACCACGGCAGTCCATAGGTGAGCAGCCCTATTGGCCAAAGCACAGAGTGATGCAACATAGAGCTAGCTCCTGATCCTCGGACTGACTCAAGTTTCTCAGGGACACAGGGAATCTGCAGAAAAGTCCAACCTGACTCTGGACCTTCAAATTCCTCCTGCTCTTGATTCCTCCCCCAAACCAAGCTCTAAACTCCAAGTTCCTGAAGGCCATGGTCCCATACAAGGGAGGCATGCTTACTCAGAAAACTTCATTGACTTCAGTAGCCCTCCTAACCCATTCCTGCAGTCTTACTTTTTCACAGTCAACTAACTAACAAGGAAAATTCAGAAGTGCATAACTGATGAGTCTGAGGCAGCACACCATCCTGAATAACATGGGGGAAATCTGTGCATTTCCCTCTGTCACACCTGGAACATAATTATCAGTCTGCCCCGTGTATCCTTTCTGTCAATACTACCTGCCTGGAGCTACTCAATAATCACCATAGTCATCAGATCAGCTTCCACAGAATTCTGGGGCTTGTGTTCAAGTGACCTCTACGGTAACAATGGCCTCAACCCTAAAAGTAGGACTGCCAGGAATTCAATTATGTCAAAGTAGATCATAAAAAGTGACTTAAGTTAAAAGGTGACATTTCTCAACAAGAAAAAAAAAATATGCTGAGATTGCTAACATCTACAATACAAGATATTTTAAGAGAATGGAAAGACCACATTCACGTAACTTTTATTAAACTATGTTCTCATGATTGCTCTATTGGTCATTACTATCAATCTCTCATCCTGCTTAACTTAAATTAATTTGTATTGTAAGTACTCTGTACACTCAACTCTGGCTGTGCTTTTAGGATTTCAGGTGCTCCTTGGATGTCACACACACACACACACACACACACACACACACACACACGGGTAAGAACTATATCAGCTCACTCATGGTCCGTCTGTTCACAAGGTCACTCGAGCCTAAACCATCAGCAGCCTAAGCATCAGAAGACAGCATGTCAAACAAGGGAGGAGGTGCTGGCTCGGTCTACACAAATGAGAGGGAGATCTCACACCTAAAAGAATAACCAGAGCTGGATGGATATATGGCTCAATAGGTAAGAGGCTTGCTCTGCAAACATGAGGACTTGAGATCAAATCCCCAGCACCCTGGTAAAAGTCAGGCATGGCTTTGCATGCTTGAAACACCAGCAATAAGGGGAGGAGACAGACAAGTCCTGAGAGCTTGCTGGACAGTCAGCCTGGCAAAATAACCACCTTCCATTTTATTGAAAGACCCTCTTCCAAAGCAATAGTGCTAAGAGCAACAGAGGGAGGCTCCAATCACCTGCTCTGCTCTGTTTTTGTTTGACTGAGGATGACCATAGAGGCTCATATATTTGAATACTTAGTTGGTCCCCAGATGGGAGAACTGTTAGGGAAGGGTTAGGAGTGAGGCCTTGCTGGAGGAAGTGAGTCACTGGGTGCAGGCTTTGAAGTTTCATAAGTCGACACCATTTCCAGTTGGCACTCTCTGCCTCGTGCTTGTGTCTCAAGATGTGGGCGTTCAGCTACCGCTCTGGTGTTACACCTGAATGGTGCCGCCATGCTCCCCACCAGGATGGTCATGGACTCCATTGTTCTGAGGCTGTAAGCCCCAAATGGACTCTTTCTTCTATAAGTTGCCTTTGTCATAGGGTCTTACCATAGCAATAGAGAACTGATCCCAAAACTTACTCACAGCCAAGCCTGTGTGTCTGGTAAGCTTTAAAAGCAACTGGATGGGCCAGGCAGTGATGGCACACACCTCTAGTCCCAGCACTTGGGAGACGGAGACAAGCAGATCTCTGTTGAGTTAGAAGTTAGACTGGTCTACAGAGCAAGTTTCAGGGCAGCCAGGGCTACACAGAGAAACCCTGTGTTGAAAAATAAACAAAAATCAACTGGATGCAAAAAGTAGAGATGCTTGGTTTTCATTGAGCCAAAGTGGGTTTGTTTTGTTTTGTTTTGTTTTTTAGTGTGTGTGTGTGTGTGTGTGTGTGTGTGTGTGTTAGACAAGTAAAACCTCAATGACATGTAAGATTGTCCCTCCTGATTACTCAGTAAGACAAAGAGGAAGAAGGCTCATGCGCTATGGTTTAAGGATTGTTCTCTGTGCTCAGTCATGGCGCCTGCCATTGTAGACTAACCCCAGACTGTGTAACTGGCTGACCCCAGACAGTTTATGACTCTACGCGTCCACTGCTCTTACTATGAAATGAGAGTGCTCTTATTATGGAGTGAGGATCTTTGTTCCTTTCACACTGATTCTGCCTAGTCCTAGTCTGTTGGGCTACACCAGAGAGAGAGTGTGTTCATTGTGAGGCTGAGATAGAAAAAAAAAGAGTCCTGCACCCTGAGAAAGCAAACCATTTGTGGGATGGTTATTGCCATAAGAATCAGGACTGATTCTAATCAATTGCAAAAGATACCATCTCAGCTTAGCAGGCACAATTCAAAGAAATAAAAGGGTGCTATCATAGGGAAGAAACTTCCTGGAGACAAAATTAAAGCAAAGGTCCCAAATGAACGTGCTTAAAACATGGAATCCTGCGTTCTCAGGTAACAGGCCACTGGGTTTTATTGCATATATATTTAAATACAGCTAAGCATGGAGTCAATTACAGTTGGGGACATGTGGGAAAGACTCAGATGAAAGTCACTTAGAGACCGCTCTGCCTGTTGTGGAACATAAGGATTATAAATCAGTTTAATTATAAATTAGTTTATCCGAAGCCTCAGCTAAGGAGGGTGCCATTCAGAAATGCGGTACTCAGAGTCCTGTGGGCACCACAGTCCCATCAGACCAAGGCCATGGATCCCTCAGTTTACAAACATAGCTGTCCATTTTCTCTCAGCGCCCACAGCACCAGGGGCCCAACATCCCCAATAACACCACCCCTGCTCCATTGTCAATCACAGAGACTCTGTGCTTCTTACTAACTCACTGCCTCTAAATATCAGACAGCTCCGGGGCTCAGGCCTTGGGCTTCCTCTCTTGGCCTGTTTGCCCTCCAAGTTCAAAGAAAAGAATTCAGAGATGTCCTAAATAAAGTTAGAGCCCAAAGAATGGAGGCATGGTGTATTGTAATTCACAGCTTCAAGCAGAATTAGCAAAGAAAACAAAAAGGCTCTTTGCCTGCTTTTAGAGTCAGCCAATCCAGAAACAGAAAAACCTCCTCTTTGTATACTGGCTGCTGAAGCCCTGACAGGGAAGGAGATACCCTAAAAAGAGACACCTGTACCCCTCCCTTCAGCTATCAGACTATTGAAACAGGGACCCCCAACACAATGAGCACCGGGGAAATCCTATCCTGGGACAAGGGAGAGATTCAAAAGCCCCTGCATAGCAGAAAGCCAAGCAGAGGAGAACTTTGCCACATGAGAAGGCGGTTCACACAATTCTCACAGTTTGCTTCACAGTTAAATTAACACACACACACACACACACACACAGGTTTCCTGGCTTTTGTCTGCTATAAGGAGTCTTTGTCTCCCAAGTTTGACAAAACTCTATAAAACCATTTTCCTTTACCAGCTTCTGTTTCCCACGAGGGACTGAAATCCCACAGAAGAGACGCCAGCCATATCTATGCTGATAAGATACCAGGTGGACTGACAGAGAGAGTTGGAATGTTTCAGATTCAGAACCAAGATCATCTTGGATCCTTTGTGCCAGCCGTCCATGCCGCCTCCTCCGGGAAGTGTCAGGAAGCCTTAGTTTGTTCAATGGTCTATCTACTCCTTTCCTCTGAGCTGGTTGCTTGGAAAATCCTTTGTTTCAAAGTATCTCCATGACAGCGTTTCTCGGCGACATTCAGCCTATGCTTCCTGCTGCCCCTCCAACATCTAAAGCTCCTTTTTCTGTCTTCTCTCTCCTGCTTTTTGTAATCTTGTCTTTTGAGTTTAGAAATTCTGTGAGTGCTTCATCATAACAATACCAGTTAAAGGGTTCTTTGTCCCCCAATTCAACATGATAGAGGGGTCACATGGGGACGAGAACATGCAATGGTCTTCCTGGAAAGACCAAAGCATCATTTCTACTTTACCAGCTCAGCCACAAAGGTGATCGCCTAGTCTCTTGAGCCCCCTGACACTCCCTTAAACATTCGAGGTTAGCCCTAGATAAAGCAGGACAGATGTGGAAGCGTACACCTTTACGATGTGAACTCAAGGGACCAACTCCCATAAGCAGCACAGGAGTCTGACCCAAAGCACAGATTCCACCACCAGCCATAGAAAGTTGCAGTTTTCATAAAAACATCTTTTAAACGGCATTAAAGCAGAAACAAGTCCTAGGAAGAAGGAAATGTTTTGAGAAAATAACTTCCATTCTGCGCTCCAGTGCATGGTAGCAGTGGTAATTCAACTTGATATGATTCTCAGACACAGGGACAGTTCATGGCCCTAAATTAGTTTTTGTACATTAAACTAGATGGTCCAGGCAATAGAAGAAAAGATGATACATGGGCAGCCTACTCTAATTAGAATGTTAAAGCATTTAAGAGAACAAGTGAGAAATTGTTATTTTATAAAAAAAAAAAAAATGAGTAAGTGTTTTGGAAGCCACCAAAAAGAGAAATGAGCCCGGAAGTTGGCCATTTTGGATGAATGTGGAGATAGCTAAACCTCCTCTGACCTTGTTCCCGAGGCCTCCCTCCCTATCTGCCTAGTTGTAACTAACTAGCTCCTAGTCTCCTTTGGAAGTGCTCACAGCGTTAGAAGTTCAGAGAATCATGACATCCCCAAGGTAGCATTGGAAGAGGAGGACAAAGTGACCACCCAGAGATGGAATTACAAGCCAGGGATCCTCTCCTGAGACAAAAGCCTGGCTGTTCGGACTCTTTAAGCAAATGACTGCAGAAATGAAGGCGTTTTGATCTTCTGGAGGTGGAAAATGGCGAAGATGAAGGAAAGCTGCTTCCTGCTGCAGCCCAGAAGACAGAGATCGCTGGTGACCACATCCTACTCCCCTGGGCCCTTCCTTGCCAGAAACCAGCCCTGACTGCAAGCAAACTCACTCACTGATTAAAAAGATCTGATTGTCAGAGCTGGGGAGATGGCTCAGAGGTTGAGAGCACTAGCTCCCCTTCCAGAGGTCCTAAGTTCAATTTCCAGCGACCACATGGTGGCGCAACCATCTAGAATGAGATCTGGCGCCCTCTGCTGGCATGGTGGCATATATGCAGGCAGAACACTGTACATAATAAATCTTTTTTTTGTTGTTGTTTTAAAGATCTGATTGTGTGCCTGTAACGCCTCCACACAGGGTGGCCTAACCACTCTTAGCATCCTTTCACGCACAGTCATTTGATACTGACAGCTTCATATGCAGCAGTGTTGTGTGCTGCACTTGAAAGTGAGCATAGCTGTGCAGAAAGCCATGTTACAGCAACATATATAATGGACCTGAAAATAATAGTATATATTACCTACCTCGGTAATATACACCGAGGTGTAGACCTGGCTCATGCAAGCGGCTAGTGAGCTCTACAATATTAACCTTTTCATTTCCCTTTGTCATAATTAGAGCTTTGTGCATTGCTCTTTGCTCAATAGGATTTCCATGGCATTTTTTCTTTCCAAAACAGAACCTAGAAAACTCGGGAACTTCAAATGCACGTTGGTGGGCTCCAAATGATTTCAATGACTAGGCAAACTTGAACTTGGCCTTAAACCTGTTTCCTGTTTAGCAATAGACTTTTACTAGGCCAGTATTTGACCATTCTAGGACATAAGTGACTTCAGTGCTTGCTAGGCAGCACTGAAGCCAGTGTTCTGTCTCAGCTCTGCAGTACTGGGGCAGCTTTCTTGGCTGCAGGAGGGCCTGCACTGGCTGCTCGGCTCTGCAGTACTTCGGCAGCTTTCTTGGCTGCAGGAGGGCCTGCACTGGCTGCTGTGTTCATTTTGGTCCTGTTTTTGTAAATACCATAGTTTTGCATGATCAAAGCTTTGCACAGCTCTGGGTACTTGACCTGACTGGGGTCACAAGGGAATGGAGACAAGACAGACACTCAGACATGCAGAAAAGCTGGGATCTAGTGGTCTAAGCTCTCTGATGGAGACGCTACAGCACCTAGAAGCCCAGCATGTTTGTGATAGACAGTTGAATTGAGAGGTGGGGTTATTGCATAGATCTGAACAAGGAAGTAGGCTTACTCTAGACAGAGAAACCATGAGATGGGGTTTATGGTGCACAGCTGAGAAGGGAGGCAAGTGTAGCTACTCTCAGTAGGAGCAATCTCCTTAGGGAAACAGTCTTTAGGCTGTAAACATGGTGGACATTTTCTGCATTTACTGTCAACATTTGCACTCAAACCAGAAGGACAGGCTTGTCCATTTCACTGAGCCTCACTTGGAGAAGGTTTTGCCATTTTCCCATTGGTCTAAGGCATTGTTTCTTGACATGGCTGGCTCAGTCAACAACAAGCATCCATTTAGAACTTGACACACTGGGGGCCTCCTCCACTCCCCAGACTGCACAACCTTTTAACATGTCTTTATAAACTCCACACATTCAGAAATAGATACTGTGGCAACCAGAAGCACAGTACACATTCTCAATATGTCATTACAGCTCCTGTAGAAGAGTCTAGAATCTTGAGCTTATTAAAACTGAGATGTCTGCTCTGCCTCCTGCAGAATTATACTCATGCGTTGTTGCTAATATCAGGACTTCCAGTGGCCTCATACGAACATGCTACTTTGCTGAGGCTTATCTTTTGTTCTGTGCAAAACCTTTTCATTTTGACTTCTATGAAAATTACACTTCATATAATTTATATAAACTTCCTTTTACTACCACATTCAACCCTGGGGACACTAAAGTAAAAGGCTTGCATTCTTGGCCTTCTGTTTCCTTCTCATACCCACACACCACATACACCACACCCCACACTCCCACACTTCACAGCTCACACACCCACACACCCACACCCCACACACTCACATACCAACACCTACATACCCCACACACCCCACACCCTCACACTCTCACACTTCTACCCTGCACCCTACACACACACACCCCACATACCACTAGAGAACTTTAGGATGTTCCTTGTCGGGCAACTTCCAAGGACCACAAGGGTGCTTGGGGGTTGTGCATAACTGGCCCTGTCTCTCAGTAGCTGCAGTGCTCTGGAGAGCTGGCCCCATCTCTCACCAGCAGCAGCATTTGGGGGAGTGAGCCCTGTACCTCACCTGGGCAGCATAGTAGAGCTGACCCTGGAAGTGGGGGCTCGGGTGAGCCAGCCTAAGGGTGAGAGAATGAGAGAGCTAACCTTCTCATCTGCTATGAGGTGGTGTGAGTGCAGGGGTGATGGCCTCTCCTACTCCCCCTCAACACCTGTGGCAGTCAGGAGAGCTAGTCCTGTCCCCTCAGTGACTGTAGCACTCAAGAGAGCAGGCCCTACACCTCACCTGGGCAACACAGTGGAGCTAGCCTTGATGGTGAAGGCACAGGTGAGCCAGTCCCAAGAATGTGAGAGCAGAAGAGCTGTCTCAGCCCCTCACGGGCTGCTGCACCTGGGATAGTGGGTCTGGACCCTTGACTGGGCAGCACAGTGGAGTTGGCTCTAGAGGCTTAGGCGCAAGTGAGCAAGCCCTAAGGGCATGAGATCAGGAGAGCGGACCCTGCCTCCTACCCACGCCTTCTACCCACTGCTCCAGCTAGGACACACTAACTACAGCAGTGCTAGAGAGCTAGCCCTGGTGGTGTGGACAAGGGAGAGCCAGCAGCCTGCCCAGCTAGCTCAGCTACTACTCAGTCCCAGATCCAGGGCTCTGAGTTGCCCCACTTCAAAGTCTATACGTCTGCGAATGATTGGGACGAGTGAAAGGGCCAGTCCTGCTGTTCCAAAGCTGCAGAATCTTCGAGACACAGGACAACAACTGGATAATCAAGAGGAGGCCTGGTGACAATCCAATATTGGTGGTTCCACAGAAGCCAGAGATCTCGGACCAGATCAATGACTCATTGCAATAAACATTTACACGTGAAGATGTGTGGACAGAGGGGTATACTGTGGGACACAGTGGGACACACTACAACTCCCATGACGAAATGTTTTCTACGCTTTGTTTTTTGTTAATGTTTGGGCGTTTTATTTTGGGAGGAGGTTGCGAGGGTGAGGGACAGATATGAAGGGATGGGGAGATGAGAAGGACTGGGGTGCATGATGTCAAACTCATAGTCAGTAAAAAGGTTTTAAAAAAAAAAAAAAAAAAAAAAAAAAGCCTATGACTGGGGAGATCCCGGCTCTAGCAGAGAAGCAGTTACTGTTGTTTTTCTAACTGGTCACGGACTCTCAAATCTTATGCCCAAGATTTAGCCGGTTTGAACTCTATTCAAAGTGTAGTAGTTACTGCAGGGACTCAGCTAGTCAGAGGTCTGAGAGTAAACGACTGTTAAGTGTTCAGCCCTAAATGAGACAGCAATACGACCATCCCTTCCCCCAAGGCTCATGGAACGGGGCAAAAGAGGGGGCGAAAAGAATGTAAACTCCAGAGGTGGGGGGGAGGGTGTGCTGAGGAGTGCTGTCTTCTGGACATGGAACGGCTGTTGCTGTCATGGTCACACAGTGGCTGTGGTTATATGCACAAGACTGGGATGATTAACATCTCATCAAGGATTGAGGAGGGGCTTGTGCAGGCCTCTGACCTCCACTCACATTCCTCTAATAAATTACATAATCTTTTGTTGAAGACACATGAAAGTAGAAGAGAGATTAGGAAGAAGAGTTCATCGGGAAGTGAGACAAAAGAAGGGAGTGAGAATATGATCAAATTATATATATTATATATATAGTACAAAATTATTACAAATAATTTTTATAATTCTGTCTCAGAGCTGGAGAGATGGCTCAGCAATTAAGAGAACAAACTGCTCATGTAGGGGACCCAAGTTCAGTCCCAGCACCTAAGGTAGGCAGCTCACCATCGCCTGGACCACCTCCAGCCTCCTGGGGCACTCCTGTGCACAGACCCACACACAGAGACACAGCGTTGCCATTTAAACTCATAGAGACTATGGCAGCATGTACAAGGCTTGCACAGGTTCAAGCCAGATGAGGGCTGGGCTGAATAGTTTGATGTCAACTTAAAACAACCTTTAGCCATCCGAGAGAAGAAAAACTCAATGGAGAAAAGTATCTAGGAAGATTGGGCTATAAGTAGACAAGCTTGCAGGCCATTTTTTTAAGTTAATGATCACTGGGGGAGGGCACAGGGACGTGTCATCCCTGGGCTGATGGCCCTGAGTTCTATAAGTAGGCTGAGAGAGGCATGAAAGAGCAAGCCAGTAAGCAGCACCCCTCCATGGCTCTGCAGCACCCCTCCATGGCTCTGCATCAGTTCCTGCCCCCAGGTTCTTGCCCTGTTTAGGTTCCTGCCTGATTTCATTCAGTGATGGACGACAATGCGAAAGTATAAGCCAAATAAATCCCAGCGTGTTTGTTCATGGTGTTTCATCCCAGCAACAGTAAGCCAGGGCTCCAGCACTGAGGTAGGGAAATGGACACAAGCTCCCATCCTTAATCAAGAAACTGTCTCTGATCAGCATCTGTTTCCTCCAGTGGGGTCTGTCTCACAGGGTATATTAAGGGAGGCGCCCTGCCCAGTAGTAGATGACTAACACAAAATGAACTCAATGGTATTTTTGTAGATAGACTTTTGTCTTATATTGCTTTGTTTGTTTGTTTGTTTGTTTGTTTAAAAGTTTTTTTCATACGATATATTTTGATCATGATTTCCTCTCCCTCCCAGATCCTCACCCACTTCCCCACCCACCAAAACCCACATCCTTTCTTTCTCTTTCTCATTAGAGAACAAACAGGCAATAATAATAATAATAACAAACTGGGGGGGAGAGCCAAGGAAACATATACAGATGCAGAAAAAGCATCATGAGATAAAAATACCATTGTTTGTTTTGTGTTAGCCATCTATTGTTGGGCCTGGGTGTGCCCTTAAGTGTCTTTTGTATACAGACTCTGAAAACTGCATTTTCTTTTGTGAGAGGTTAAAAATGGAGACTTTTGTCTACTTCTCCTCTCACTGCTGGACCTCTAACTGGCTTAGACCTGTGCAGGCCCTGTGCATGCTGCCATGGTCTCTGTGGATTCATATGTGCGGCAGTCTTGTTGTGTCTAGGAGGACTTATTTCCGTGGTGACTTCTACTCTCACTGGCTCATACAAGTTAGAGTTTCCTGAGCCTTGAGACAGGGATTTGGTGGAGAAACCTCACTTAGGACTGATTGTTCCAAGGTCTCTTCCTCTCTACACAATGTCCAGTTGTGGGTCTCTGTATTTATTCCCATTATCTATAGGATGGAGTTTCTCTGATTGTGGTAGAGAAAGACACTTAACTGTGGGTATAGCGGAATGCCAGTAAAAGCCATTTTATTGATACATTCCTTTAGTAGAACAGTAGTATTTTGGTTTTGCCTAGGCACATGGCCTATCTACCCTCAGGTTCTTGGCCACCCAAACAGTACTGGAAATGGATTCCATCTTATGGAGTGGGCCTTAAATCCAATCAGCTATTGGTTGGTTACACCCACCACTTTTGTACCACTATTATACCAATATCTCCTGCAGGCAGGACTTCATTGAAGATTAAAGGGCTTGTAGCTACGTAGGGGTTCAAGAGTCTCCTCTGGTAGTGTGCAGAGTACTCCCCATATTATGAACACTGGTCATTAGGGATGAGAGCTCTGGGTAGGCACAAGCTTCTCCATGTTTAGTGAGTTATGTAGGTATTGTCTTCGGCAATAGAGTCTTCCCATCAGCTCATAGAGATCATCCAAGAGTCTTAGAAATAGCCTGGGTGGTTTGGGGGTTTCCATGGGACCCCTTTGGCTGACAACTCAATTAGATATAATCCATTCCTGGCCCTGGAGATTTCATTTGGTGGAGAGATATATCTAGTTTGTGTTTTGTCTTCCCCCTTATTTAGTGATTCCATTTAGTTTCTTCCATACATAGACTTCTACTGTAGAAGGTTCCATACAACTCATCAGATGGCCCTTAGTTTCAGCTGTCCATCCATAACTAAATATTTTATTTCTGTTTGGACTTTTTTATCTTACTAGCCTTTTGCTTGTATATTATGGTTTCTGATTGTGTGTGTGTGTGTGTGTGTGTGTGTGTGTGTGTGTGTGTTTTCTTTTTCTGTTTTGTTTATTTGTTTGGTGGTAGTGATGGTGGCTTTTTTCTGTTTGTTTTCTAAAGAAAGGAAGAGGTTGTGGAGTTGGGAGATGGGGAAGATCTGGGATGGGGTAGGGGAACTGTTGTCAGAATATATTATATGAAAGAATATTTCCAGTTAAAAACAATTCTGTGCTTTGAGGCTAAAGAGACTGTTCGGTGGTTAAAAACATGCACTGGTGAGTTTCAAACATAAGCTAGAAGTATCTAAGAAGAGGGAACATCAGTTGAGAAAATACCTCATAAGATTGGGCTGTAGACAAGCCTGTAAGGCATCATGTTCTTATTTAATTATTGATATGGAGTTATCAGTCAACTGTGGGTGGTGCCACCCTGGGCTAATGTTTGTGGGTACCGTAAGTAAGCAGTCTGAGCAAGCCATAATGAGGGACCCTCCTCCATGACCTCTGCATGAGCTGCTCTCTCCAGGTTCCAGTCCACTTGAGTTCCTACTTTTGCCTTCTCTCAATAAACTGTTAAGATGTGTAAGCCAAATGGGCCTTCCACCACACCCACCAGTTGCTTTGGTCATGGTGTTTCGTCACAGCATAGGAACCCTGACTAAAACATAACACTGGTTGCCTTTGGAGAGGACCCAGGTTTGGTTTCCAGCAACTACATGGCCATTCACAACCATCTGTAACTCCAGTTCCTGAGGATCAGATCCCCTCTTCTAACACCATGGGTACCAGACACACATGATGGTACACATACATAAACACAGACAAAATACTTACGCACGTACAATAAAGTAAATCTACAACAGAGAAAGGAACTTACAGAAAATCCTATAACAAATGCAAGATATGTTGCTGCTTCCCTTTCTAGAGCCTCGAGAGAGGAGACCCCGATACTTTCTGCACTCATTTAAACAGAGCTGCTCTGAACACTTTGATTATAAGGCTTTCTGAGCCATCTTGGGTCTCTCTGGAAATTTGCTAATGAGTGTCACATCATCCTGTTGACCTACAGTACAATTTTCTCACCTTCATTCATTAATTCAAACGTTCCATTTGCAACGGCACCTCCCTCTCTGCTCATTCACACTTAATACAGGGAAAGCTCTCAGTGTAGCTTGGTGTGAAATCTGCATAGTGAGCAGTTTGTTAATGTAGCTGCCTCGAATGGGGCCCCTCTCAGATGCCGTAGGTGAGGACTGGGAAGCTGTATTGTGCCTTGTTTTTATTGTGTGTGCACTCTAACTTAGTGCAGTCGTTCTGTGTTCGTTTAGTTTGTGTTCGGTGACTGGTTGTGTCATTCTGTCTGCTGGTCTCACCTTTAGCATATGCTTATGGTTTAATAATCTTGTTTATATAAATATATGAGTGAGATACTATAACATAGAAAAACTTTTTTGCCTCTCGGTGTATCTGTGATTTTTTTTTCTACTGCTTTTCTCTAAGAAAAGCTTTCTACTTCAAATTTATCCTGCCTAAAGTCTAGGCGTGCAAAGTTAATCCTCAAACTGCTTAGAACTAAGGGAACTGCTGGAGACAGCTACTTTGAAATGATGAGTCTTTTAAGAAGCCAAGGCCTGCCCAACCGCCTAAGCCTCCCCAAATAACCAACTGCAGATCAAGTATTCAAATGCCCAAGACTTATGGGTCAAACGCCCACTGCTAGGCTTGCTGACCAGTGAGTCCCAGGACTCACTGCCTCCACATTACTGGGGTTACAAGTACATAGTGTCACCCCAGGCTTTTCACATGGGTGCTAGACTTCACATTCAGGTCTTCATGCTTCCACAGAAAGCACCTCACTGACTGAGCTATACCTCAGACCATACTTTTTTAATTAGTAAGTGTTTTTGTTGTATTACTGTCAAGAGGATCTGATGCTCTCTCCTGACTTCCTTAAACACCAGGCAGGCAAGTGATGTTCAGACATGAATGCAGGCAAAACACTCATACTTGTTTAAATATTTTTAAAATATATACGATCACAAGAAGAAAATAGTCAGTCTGGTTTTAAAATATGCTAATACAAACAACTTTCTTGATTACTTACAATGCTTATTTACCATTATCTGGTACTTTTACTTCCTTGGAACTACTGTAGTATTGATTATTTTAACTTTATTGTATACCACATCTGAGATCCAAATGGCAGCCAAGAAATAGAACCCAGACCTAGGTCACAAAGGCTGGTCACAAGTATGATACAAATCCCATATTCTTAATAATATCCTCCAGCAATTATTTCCTTCTCCTCAAAACTGCTTTCCTATCACCTCGGCCATCATCTTTATCAGATCCGAGGAAGAAGCCCTGTGAGCCATGGGTATAAATTATTTGGCCTTCAAATGTACAAAATGTATGCTTGCTCAACAGGAGTCACTGGGTCTGAAGTTCCCAGAACCAAACCCACACTTTAGTTAACAATTCCACAAGGCTGACTGACTGATCCAAATGTCTTGATTGTGGAGAGTTGGAATGTTGTAGATCCACAGCCTAAGCTACCTTGGGTTGGCTTTAATTCCTTGGTAGCCATTTATCACTCGCCTTTTGTACCTGACCTTACATCCTTTTAAGTTTAAGGTAGAATCTTTGGGATGAATTAACTTAGGAGACCTCTAGATCCACTGTTCTAAACACTGATATCATTAGATATCATATAAAACCTATGGCAGAGATTTTCTGTTTTGCTGTGACCTGCTACATGTTGTCCACATGAATGTATTTAGTAAATTTATTTATTTAAGGTTTTTTTTCTCTGTATCTATAATCAGCTAACCTGGGCTCGTATGAGTTCACAGAGACGATCAGGTAACCTGTATGGGTCTGACCTAGGTTCTCTGTATATATGTTGTGATGGTATAGCTGGGTCTTTTGGTGAGACTCCTAACAGTGGGAGTGGGAGATGTCTCTGAGTCTTTTGACTGTTTTACAGACCCTTTTCCTCCTACTGGGCTGCCTTGCCCAGCCTAATATGAGGGCGAGGTGCCAAGTCTTGTTGCAGCTTGATATGCCATGTTTGGTAGATAGCCCTGGGAGTCCTGCTCGTTTCTGAAGGGAAACAGAGAAAAAGTAGATGTGGGGGAGAGGGGAGTTGGGGAGGCACTGGGAGGAGAGGTGGAGGGGGAAACTGTGGTCAAGATGTAATATGTGAAAGAAGAATAAATTTAAATTTTTCTAAAATAAATAAGGAAGGAAAGAAGGAAGGAAGGAAGGAAGGAAGGAAGGAAGGAAGGAAGGAAGGAAGGAAGGAAAGACCAGCCAGTTCAAGTTCAGTAGTCTGAATAACTAAGTGAGATCCCCTTCTCAAAGTAAAAGGTAAAAAGGGACTAAGAATAGACGTAGCTCAGTGGGAAGGCACTTGCCTCGCATGTTCAAGACCCTAGATCCAATCTCCAGTTTCATGATAGATAGATGATAGATAGATAGATAGATGATTGATTGATAGATAGATAGATAGATAGATGATAGATAGATAGATGATAGATATAGATAGATAGATGATAGATAGATAGATAGATAGATAGATAGATAGATAGATAGATAGAATAAGAAATTGTTCTGTGTCACTGCCAGAAACTTGACTCTATGCTCCCAGACCAAGGTCACTCAAATTTGGCTCAGAATAAATGATCTCCTACTCTCTTTGAGGTGAGAGCTGTGTTTTGAATTCATAAAATGTTCTTGAAATACAAGGATACTGAAGTAATAAGTTTATGACCTACGTGGCTTGAACACCAAGCTACTTCATTTTGTCTTTCTCAGTGACAGCCATTGTCACTGGCTGTGGATAAGCTCATTTAGTACAAATGGTTTTTTTTTTTTCTTCTTCCAACATTCCATTATAAAACACCCTGGTTTTTTAGGTCTAGTAGACATATTCCAACTGCTGTTCTCCTGGTAGCTCCAGGAACTTGTCCCTGGAAAAATCTTTCACCTTTGTCTGACATCCGTAACAGCTCAATAAGTCTGTCGTTCCCATGTCAATGGCACGATTTGATGAAGTGATTTCAAGAGGCCCATGGCTTTGAATACTATCACTACAACGACAGTTCCCAAACTCATTCTGCCCATCTGAACACAAATTCAGACTCAAATCCATCACTTCTTGGAAGTCTAAGACAGACAGTAAACCTCCCTACTTGTTCTTGGAAGTTTAGCTCTCTCGAACTTGCTGTTTTTTACAAAGCAACATGGGCTAACAATTCTAAAGTCACTTTTCAGCCGGGCGGTGGTGGAACACGCCTTTAATCCCAGCACTTGGGAGGCAGAGGCAGGTGGATTTCTGAGTCTAGCCAGCCTGGTCTACAGAGGGAGTTCCAGGACAGCCAGGGCTACACAGAGAAACCCTGTCTCGAAAAAAACAAAAAAAAAAAAAAAAGTCACTTTTCATGGATTCCAAAAGTAAATTGCTAAGTAATTGAACAGTGGGTTTTGGGAGCCAGGCTTATCAGACTCATTGTTTTAATAAGACAGAGGTTAGAATGAAGCATGTGCAGCCACATGAGAGTTGGAGCCCCAATTACCAACAGATAGATGAGTATATGTGCATGCAGACATGAGGGTAACATTCTAGAGAAGAAATTATCAGACTTCACTGTTTTGGCCAGTTTCTGTTGTTGTTGTTGTTGTTGTTGTTGTTGTTGTTGTTGTTGTTGGGAGGTTTTGTTGGGGGTTTGTGTTTTGTTTGTTTTTGTTTTGTTTTGTTTTTGTCAACTTGATACAAGCTGGAGTCATCTGGGAAGAAGGACTCTTAGTTGAGAAAATTACTCCATCACATTGGCTTGTAGGCAAGCCTGTGGGTTATTTTTTTTTTTTATTAATTATTGACGTAGGAGGGCCAAGCCCATGGTTGGTGCTGCCACTTCTGGTCCTGGACAGTATTAGAAAGCAGGCCAAGAAAGCCATGGTGAGCAAGCCAGTAAGCAGCTCTCCTCCATGGTTTCTGCTTCAGTTCCTGCCTCTGGGATCCAAATGCTAGGCTTTTCCACCTCACCTAACTTCTGCTGTTGATTTTTCTTCCAGTCCTAATTGTTGACATCAGGTCCTCACACTCGCTATGCAAACCTCCTTTGACCTTTTCTCTCCTTTCTAGCTTAAGGCATAAACTTGTCCAGGATAGCCTTGGACATGAAGCTCCTTTTCCCCAGTCTCTTGAATAGCTGAGATTACAGGTCTGTGTCATGAGGTCAAGCTTTTAATGTTATGCCTTTAAATCACACCAAAGCTCATGTGATACGTGGAGGACCAAAGCCCATGTGATGCAAGGAGGACCAAGGTCCATGTGATGCATGGAGGCTATTCATCAGTCCCTTAATGGTGCTTTGAGAAGGAGACTGGATCATAAGTGCTTTGGACTTATGAATGGACCAACACACCATGCATTTATGAATTAACTTACTTTCTTTGGTTCCTGGCCATCACAAAGTGAGCCGTTCTTTCAGTCATGTGCTTCCTGACATGATGCCTAGCCCCACCAAAGGTCAGAAACAACAGAGCCAAGTGCACATGCACTAGACCCAGGAGCCAAATTAAATCTTTCCTTTCTGTTGGTTTCTCTAGATTGCTACAAGAGAGAGGGAATGCTAGTGTAGCATCCAACCTCACATTGCCAAAGTTACAGAAAACTCCCAAGAGCAGCCCAGGAACCCTCGCAGTCAGGAAGAGGCTGAGACTGGATACCTGACACTACGTGGGTGAAATCCTGGGATAGGGAAAGGGAGCGATAGAAAAAGCCAGGGAATTCAATAGAAATGAATCTATGGAGGTCCACTAGCTAGCAAATATTCCACAGGCCTGAAATATTTGCCAAAAGAGGAAGAGAG
The DNA here is from genome assembly GCF_011762505.2 of Arvicanthis niloticus. Taxonomy (NCBI): domain Eukaryota; kingdom Metazoa; phylum Chordata; class Mammalia; order Rodentia; family Muridae; genus Arvicanthis; species Arvicanthis niloticus. Next base: position 33,989,697 of record NC_047664.1, read on the forward strand.
ATATAGGACAAGCAGCCCCCACTGTTCTGCCTTCCCAACAAAATTCAGAAGCAGTAGAACCTGTTCTACTCTTCATTTTTATTCTTAAAATCATCTTGTGATGTCCATTGAATGCAGAGAGAACTTTGCACAAACATTCTCGCACACCCCTTGCTTCAGTCACGCCATAATTTGTATTTATTTGAGGCTAGGTTTAACTCCCACATGCTTGTGGCCTGCCTTTCCTCAGACTTTTTCTATACTAGAATAATCTGCCCTACAGCACACTTGTGTATACTTCATTGTATATACCACATTTGTGTATTCCTCAATAAAGAAGACAGACTTATGGTGTGGACTAGGGAGGCTTTCCCCAACTGGCACCCAGAGCTGCTTCAGCACCATCGACATGTGTGCTTATAATGTGTTAAAACCCACTTAGCACCTCACATCAACTCTATAGACAGCCAGTATCACTCTTTTACGCCTGAGGAAGTTGGGGCAGCATCTCTAATGAGGGAAAATATCAGAAAGGCAAAATCCATAATTATGAATGGAGGCCATGTGTGCAGCCCAGTACAGCACCCTGGGGGTTGGGCGGGGGATTATGTGCTGAAGAAATGCCAACTCTAATTTTATTTTGATTTTGGAAACCCTGTTTTCATTAGAAGCACAATTGAGTTTCTTTGGTGTCTTCATGGATTTGGGTCCACCACAGATGCTTTCTCACATACTTACTGGAATGATTTTTTTTTTTAAGATTTACTTATTTGTTTTATGTATGTGAGTACACTTAGCTATCTTCAGACACACCAGAAGAGGGAATCGAATCACATTACAGATAGCCCTGAGCCACCATGTGGTTGCTGGGAATTGAACTCAGGACCTCTGGAAGAGCAGTCAGTGCTCTTAACCACTGAGCCATCATTCCAGCCTCTGGGACGAAATTTTTATCAAGGCTTCTTTATTACTTCAGATGCAGTTGTAGGGGTTAACAAAGAGTTCCAAGGAACTTCTATCCAGTTTTCCTCTATAGCATTAATATGAAAAACTACAGTACAGTCTTTTCTTAGTCAGTGTTCTACTGCTGTGAATAGATGCCAAGACCAAGGCAACTCTTATAAAGAAAAACATTTCACTGGGGCTGGCCCACAGTTCAGAGGTTTGGTTTATTATCATGGCAGGAAGCATGGCGGCATGCTGGCAGACACGGTGCTGGAGAGTAGTCGAGAGTTCTACATCTGTATCCGCAGGCAGCAGGACAAAGAAAGACGCTGGGCCTGGCTCAAGCAACTGAAATCCTGAAGCCCACCCCAAGTGACACACTTCCTCCAACAAGACCACACCTACTCCAACAAGGGCATACTTCCTAATCCTTTCAAATAGTGCCACACCCTATGAGCCCAGGGGCCGTTTTCATTCAGACCACAGTTACGCAAAACACTGATATTCAGAGAGCAAGCGATGCCTCAATGTTAGACTCACTGTATGTGTACATCTAGTTTTAGTCCATAGTCTTGTCTATGGAGTCATGTATGCACTGACCACCCCAGTCAAGACAGAAATGCAACAAGGATCCCCCTCAGTCCACCCACACCCTCTTCCTTCCCAGCACCACGGGCCTTGGCAACATCTAATCTGTGCTTCTAAACAGTCGTCATTTCAAGAGCATGATATGAATGGGCCCATCTAGTACCTCACCTTCAGAGAGTGGCTTTTACCACTCAGCTATACTGGGTAATAACAAGCTTCAAATATTGTGTGTAGTCATCGTTTGTTCCATTGTGAGACTCTGTGTTTAAAAGGGAAGAAAAAAAAGCTCACTTTCTCAGCCTCCTTTTGTGGCATCTTTCAGAGCAGAAGTTTTTAATTTGATGAAACCCATGTATTGCTCTTTTTTAATATTTATTTGTGTATATGGATGCTTTTTGCCTGATTATATGTCTGTGCACTGTGTGCCAGAAGAGGGCAGCAGAACTCCTGAAAACTGGAGTTGCAGATGATTGTGAGCCACCGGGGTTGGTGCTAGGAATCAAGCCTAGGTTCTCTGGAAGAGCAGTCAGTGGTCTTAACCACTGAGACATCTGTTCAGCCCTTTGGTTGGTTGGTTGGTTGGTTGGTTGGTTGGTTGGTTGGTTGATTGGTTGGTTGGTGGTTGGTTGGTTGGTTGGTTGGTTTGGTTTGGTTTGGTTTGGTTTGGTTTGGTTTGGTTTAGCTTAGCTTAGTTTGGTTTGGTTTTTGAGATAGGATTTCACTTTATAGCTCTGGCTGGCCTGGAACTCTCTTTGTGAACTAAGCTGGCCTTGAACTGACAGAAATCCAATTGCCTCTGCCTCCTGAGTGGACCATTGCCAAGCACTCTGACCAAAAAGGCTGGGGTTGAGGGAGGTCTGCATTTCTCCTCATCTTACTAGTGGTCATTTTCTAATTTATAGAAACGATGAGACAAAGTCAGGAACATCTGTTAACAGGGAGACAGGTTAACTGGCTCTTCCCCGAGGAAGTGGGCCCCTGGGCCCTGGTGGTCTCCACTCACTCTGCTGTGGAGTTTTAATTCATTTCTAGGCTAAGGAGCATGGGATCTTAATGGTCTCACTTTTTTCCTTCCGGGTATCCTGTGGGCTAGAGACAGCTCTCACATGACCCTGTGAAAGAGAGACTCTGAGTAAGAAAACAACAGACTGTTCCAAAAAGAGAAGAAAGGAGAAAAGTCTTGGGAATCTGCACAGGTGATGAGAGGCCACCCCAAAGTACAGAGGACACGTGGTGACACACTGGTGAAAAGTATGCTGTATGCAGCTCTCCAGGGGGTGTGGGAAGTGGAATTCCCACACCTTCTGGAAGTAGACTGACTCTTCAGTCACAGGCTGCTCAGCAGGAAGGTCCCTAATTCCAATCCAGAGGCAGACAAGTCAACAGTGCAAAATGCAACACAGAGACATGAGAAGGCAAGACAGCTGGACTCCTGCACAAGATCTCCTTTACCAATTTCTGGTGGCTAATTTCTTTTAAAATAAGAGGAAATAGGATAGCAAACTGTATTGATTTAAGACCCTGGTAACTTAATATGAACTGAGGTATCCAGGGAGGAAAGTTCTCTCTCTCTCTCTCTCTCTCTCTCTCTCTCTCTCTCTCTCTCTCTCTGTGTGTGTGTGTGTGTGTGTGTGTGTGTGTGTGTGTGTGTGTACATGCATATGCATGTGTGTGAAAGACTACAAAGTTAACTGAGTGATTTGAACTCTATGACTATGAAGAGTTGGTCTCTTCATATTCCAGGCTATCATTAGTCTTATACAACTCAATAGAAAGTATCCCTTACTCCCTTTGAGGTTAGAACTATGTTTTGCATCTACAGCTTGGGATCCCAATATAGCAGTCCCAAGAATAATGCACTCTCACTGGAGAAAGCAGGCATGTTGGCAGCAAGTACCAGCATGGGTACCCAGCAAGCATCCATAGTTCTTCCCCGAGTCAATACTGTTACTTCTTTCTATGACCTGGACACATCTTTGATTTTGGTCAATGTCCCACTGGTTTATCGAGAGCTGGCTGCTGGCCATCTCCACGTTCATTTCAGAGATTCAGTCAGAACATCTGTTGGTTTTTATAGCATTTCCTGTCAGAACATTTGCTTGCTAAGAATGTTCGGAAAAATGTCTTCTTATGCCATGACCCTGGAATCTAACTTTAAATTTTCCCTGGTTTTTGTCATGTTTATTACATACCCCTGCTAGTTTAGAAATTCTATGCGTGTCTGATCATAAAAATGAGCAAGATAAGAGACATTTGTTTCCTCCTAGCCAACAGAGTGGGGGTGTCTTGGGGAACTCCCTGAAACATAATGCAGCCTCGCAAGGAAGTCCTGGATAGCACCCCACATTCCTATACTGGAAAGACTCTTATCAACACACATAGGGAGGATTACCCAGTGTCTTGAGCACCCTCGTGTTCCTCTACAGATGCAGGCTTTCCCAGGACATATGGAAAGAACTTGTTGTGATGCCCAAGGACACCACTCTCATGAGCAACACATCCCACTGATCCAAAACAAATCCTACCACAGGACTGCAATTCTCAGAAAAGGGGAGAAAAGACACAAAAGTGGGAAATAAACATTCAAACAAGATAAAATGTTTGGAGGGAAAAATACCCTTTATATTCCAGGCGATCTAATAATTATGTTAATTCAACTTTCGGGAATTTGTTTTCAATGGAGACCACTCCATATTCACAAGTTGGGGGTTTTGAGTAATAAACTAGACATCCTAGGCATCAAAACTCAGGATCATTAGATGACTGATTCAAATTTTAAACCATCTAAATAATAAAATTGCTCATTTGCTGGAAAACAGGGAGATTGAGAGATTTTCAAAGTTGAAAAGGAGAATCTTAAAAGTTTTGGCAATAATAAGAAAATGTTAAATGTGTAGGAATGAAGATAAATTCTGAGGAATCGACCTTTCTCAAACTGTTGCTTTCATCTGTCTGTGTCTGACCTTGCCAGACAGTTGTGAGCTACCATGTGTGTCAGCTTTTGCTGACCTATGGGAGACCTAGGATCTGAGGACCAGAAAGAATTGAGTGGACTACAGTCTGATGCTATAGACAACCTTACATTGAGGTTTGGTCTGTTTTTGTGAATTGCAATGTTAAATACTGGTCCCCAAGGTCTGATTGTCCCCAGGGACAAGGGGATCCATATATACCAAGTGATACTATGTATACATGGATAACTTGCCTCCCAAGTTATCCCTGATTGGCCAATAAAGATGCTTACAGCCTGTAGCTGGGCAGAAGAGAGGTAGGTGGGGCTTTAGCTCCCAAGCTTGGGGTCTGAAGCAGAGACCAGAAGGATAGAGGAAAGGAGAGAAGACGCCATGGGGTAGGTGAATCATGAGAACATGGCCATGAGACTGGCCAACTGGAGAAGGAGAGGTCCAAATGGAACATGGCACATCAAATCTCAGGGTTACTTACAGGGCAGTAAACACAATAGCATAGAAGGCTTATTGATATCTGCCCAGCTGTGGTGATGTCAAGACTTATCATAAATATAAACATTTTGTGTCTTTTATCCGGGAACTAAATGATCAAATGTGGGGTAGAAACCCCTGATTAAATATTTACCACAACAACCTTACTTCAGTTTTAGTGTACTATTATACATGAATGTAACAAAAAAAGCAATGATCCAAGGAAGGTTGTTTGAATTCAGAAAAATATGATCAAAAACCCATGTAGATAAATGTCACATACTAAAGTATGCACATACTAACTATTAACAGAGTAACTCTCTCCCAGAACTTTTTCTGGACAGACCAACTTTAAGACAATTGCCTGGCACATACTATAGATCATATCTAGGGAAACATGAAAGGACGGCAGAAGGCCATATCCATATTCAGAGTACACTGACCAGATTGGGTTCTATAGCTATGGTCTGATATCCAACAAGAATAAACATGTCTTATAAATTGAATGTACATGTTTGTCACAGGAGGCATGAAATCCCATCCAAGAACAATCTGGGGAATAAAATGATCCTGAGGAGAAAGGCCCTCTGCTTTTTTTCCTGGAGTCTCTCTCACAGTTCCCCAAGGCATTGTTCACCATGTGTCTTTCCTTTGACCATGTTCCAACAACTCGGGTGCTGGGAATCAAACCTAGGTCATCTGGAAGAATAGCCTGTCTCTTAACTGCTGAACCATCTTCCAGCCCCTAGAACAAAATCTTCTATCAAAGAAAAAGATCTTTCCTGTCTCTTACAATATAAAACCTAGAGGGGAAAAGAGATCATGACACCATCCACATCCTCTGGACAAAAGCCAGGCTGAAAGCTTTGATGGAGTCCCAGTGTCATATTAAGACTCTCTGGGACTCGGTAAAGACTTTCACAGCATCCTAGTGACTTACAAACCAGAATCTTCTCACTTTTATTAATTAACCCAAAGTTTCCACTTCAAGCGTTTCCCTCTCTGTTCATTAGCTCTTAATGAGGAAAAGACAGTAAGAGAAGTCCACAGAGCAAGCTCCTTCCTTTACCCATTTGCATATTATGGTTCTCTCTCTCTCTCTCTCTCTCTCTCTCTCTCTCTCTCTCTCTCTCCTTCTCTCTCTCTCTCTCTCTCTCTCTCTCTCTCTCTCTCTCTCACACACACACACACACAGTAGATAGATAGATAGATAGATAGATAGATAGATAGATAGATAGATAGATAGATATGGAAATTTCCCAACCAGTTTTTTTCTTAACTAAGGAAATATTCTGCCTTGATGTAATTCTGCTGTGTGGTCTTTTAGTTTGTGGGGCATTTTCTTTTTTTTTTAAATTTAAGTTTTTTTAATTATTCACTTTACAACCCACTCACTGGCCTTCTCCAAGTCATCACTCCCACTATCCTGCCTTTACCCCATCCCTCATCCCTTTCTCCTCTGAGCAGGTGTGGCCCCATAAATATCCCCCCAACATCCTGGCACTTTAAGTCTCTGCAAAGCTAGGGGCTTCCTCTCCCACCAAGGCCAGACAAGGCAGATGGGGCATTTTCTTAATGGTGAATGAGGAAGGCCCAGCCCACTGTGGGTGATGCCACCACAGAGCAAGTGGTCCTCGGATTTACAAGCAAGTAAGCTGAGCAAGCCATCAGGAGCAAACCAGAAAGCAGTGTCCCTTCGTGGCCTCTGCCTCAGGTCCTTCCTCCAGGTTTCTTCCTGAGTTCCTGCCCTGGCTCTCCTCAGAGATGGAGTATGGTGCAGATTTCTAAGGTGAACTAAACCTTGCTTTTCAACTTGCTAACAGTGTTTATCACAGAAATCAAAAGCAAACTAGGACCACACCCAAGGTTAACCTCTGCCCTCCATATATACACTCACACCCACAAACCCACAAACGTGTGAACAAATGCACATACACTTGTATACATACACACAAAGGAAACCTATAGTATTAAAAAAAATCCCAATAGGATGATTCTTTAAAGTATCTGGTTGTGTAACTAAATGATGTTGGAGGAGTAGTAACAATAGTCATGTTTTCTGAATGAAAAGCCAACAGACAAAACTATATGATGGCACTTACTGAGGTCTCACTCCCTTTCTTATTGTAAAGTAAAATTTTATTATGGCCACAAAAGCCATGGAATCCTGATTTACCACAAGTCAGCCTTGTGTTTAGACCCAGTACTAATATGTGACACACAGGAAAGAAGGAATATAAAGGGACGTTATCTTGGGCTGGGTGAGTTGTCCAAAAAGTGTTTGCTACACAGCATGAGGGCCTGAGTCCTGATCTCCAGCCCCCACGTAAGGAAAGTGTTTAAAGCAGGCATGGTGACACAGGTCTGCAGCTTGGGGAAGCAGAGATAGACAGATCCCTGGGGCTCACTGGCCGGCTACATTAGCCAAACAATGCACTCTGGGTTCAGTAAGAGACTTTGTTTTTAAAAATCAAGTGGGCTGGCTGGAGAGTAGTGAGGCAGTTAAGAGCACTGACTGCTTTTACAGAAAGCCTGGGTTGCATTCCCAGCACCCATGTGGTAGCTCATAACTGTCTGTCATTCCAGTTCCAGATCCCAGTTCCTTCTTCTAGATTCTGCAGGCGCTGCATGCATATGTTTTACAGACATACATGCAGGCAAAACACAGAAAATAAAGCTTAGCAAACTTTTTTTCTAAAAATTAAAGAATGACTGAAGACACACATGCACATGTACATACATATCTCACACACACAGGATACTATATTTTGCTATCTGATCCTGATTTTTTTTTCTGTAATGTGACCAGCCATTTATTTTCCTGAACCAGACTGATAAGACAAATTAAAGTATTAGTCAAAAATAGTAGTTGCGATAATTTAGTCATTAAAAGACAATTGGTCCTTAATTAAATTGAAGTTATGATTACAAAAATCATACTAGCTAAACTGAAACTAAAAAAAAAAATGAGGTGTTCCAAATGTCCTAAACATCAAAGAAAGTATTTCATAAAATCCATGCATGTAACTATAGACATAATGGAAACCACACAGCAAGTCTGTTTGCAGAGTATGGCTTTAGGGGTGTTTGCTTCTTTAGGACCTATAGGCTTTGATTATTATGTCAAACACAAAAAGAAAAACAAAACAAAATATGACCCAGATGAGGATAGATAATTGTAATATGATCCCAAGCCTTCTTCTCTATGGCTTTAACACTATGTTGGTGAGTTTTCTGTCACGAGCTACGATCATCCGGGAAGAGGGAACGTCAACTGAGAAAATGCCCTCATCAGACTGGCCTGCAGGCAAGGCTGTGGGACATATTTTGATTAATGGTTGGTGCAGGAGGGCCTGGCCCACTCTGGGTGGTGCTGTCCTTGGGCAGGTAGGCCTGGCTTGTATAAGAAAGCAAGCTGAGCAAGCCTTAGGGAGGCAGCTGGTACACTTCCTCCATGGTCTCTGCTCCACCTCCTGCCTTGAGTTCCTGCCCTGGCTTTCTTCAGTAATGCACTCTTGCCCAAAATGAAGCCTTTACCCAGCCTCATCCTAAGCACACCCTAGGAATGAGCTTTCTTAGCACCAGAGGACACAGAGCAGCGTTTGCCCTCCACATCTACAAATTGTGGTGTTTGGCCAACAAGCTGACCTGTGAAATGAAGTTCCCAGGGCAGGAAAGCCACACTTACATGAAAGGATTCTAGAAAGCTGACTGACTACACATCTGTGAGTGTCAAGAGGAGCGATGGGAATGCACAGTCAGAATTACCTTGGATTATCTCTGGTCCCTTTGATAAATACTCACTGCCCACCTCTGTATCCAACTTAACGTGTTTTCAACTATGAGGTAAAGCCTTCAGAACCCAACCCCTAAGAATGTTATCAGATAGAATCTGAGACCAGACAGACAGAGAGAGAGAGAGAGAGAGAGAGAACCTGTAAGCTGTCTGTTGTCCTCACCAACCCATTTGAAAAAAATGATTCGATTTATAACTTTCTTTTGTTCTTCTGGTATCAAAATTCATGTAACTGTTTCCATAGTGGACCATGTTACTCATGTTATTCAAGGGAATCTGACCCTATGCTCCGGGTCAGGGTGAGAGAGCTCTGACCACGTTGTTTCACGGTCCTTGGGTCCCAGAGGAGACGAGCTTCCCCCTCCTACCTCTCGAAGCCACCTTCTGGCTTCCTCTCACTTTTTCTCTGAGTTAGCTCAGCAGGAAAGAGTAGAGAGAAGCAGGTTTACAATTGTCTTTTCCAGGCTGGAAGTCTTACTCTTATCATTTTTATTAGAAATCTTAGCTTGAATCCATCTCCTTAAACCCATTCTCTCTGCATCATTTGCACTGAAATGAATTTTTTTAAAACAGACTGATCTAGGTGGATGCACGGCAGGATGTTTCAGATCGCTAAGAAAGTCTGATGTCATGGGCCCCGGTGGTACTTCAGCGCTTACAAACAATGGCACCTGAATGGGCTCAATTACGTGCAAACATACCAGTTGTTCCTGTGGTCCAGCCTCATTGGCATGAAATTCGAATACTCCAAAAATCTGTCTTCTTTCACAAAAGTCCATAAACGTTGCGACTTTTAAACCGTCCACAAATGTGCTCTATCAAAGCTATTGTCCCCACAAGTACAGAAATCAAATAGGTGAAGCAAACGCCACTAGACTGCCATTGTGACCAGGACTTCTGTGCTCTGGGACATGCAAAGAAACTGTAATTAGTTTTGTCATCTTCCTAAACCTTCTACAACCAATGGCGCCTTGGTTTTCAGTGCTGAGTCTCATTTTCACACAGTACTTAACGGTGAGGCTCAGTGTCTCACAAAGCTGAGACATGGCGCCTGAACAAGCCACCAACAGTGTATGTGTATGTAACATCGATTCCATGAGCAGGGAGGTCCCCATGACACATTTTATGCCTCTCTTCTTCCAGTGTCCTCAGAGTTATTTCTGGTGATATTTTACTCTCCCTTTCTGCGTTGACTAGTTTTACGTCAATATGGCACAAACTAATGACATCTGGGACGAGGGACCCTCATCTGAGAAAACGCTCCCACCAGACTGGCCTATGAGCAAGCCAGCAATCAGCGTTCCTCCATGGCCCTGCTTCAGTTCCTACTTCCAGGTCCCTGCCTTGAGTTCCTTCCCTGGTTCCATCTATAATGGGTCTATATGAAAGTGTAAGCTGAAACAAACCCTTTCCTCCCTAAGTTGCTTGTAGCCATGGTGTTTATCACAGCAATAGAATCCCTAACTAAGACAGAACCTGTCTTAGGGTTTCCACTGCTGTAAAGAGACACCATGACCAAGGCAACTCTTATAAAGAAAACCATTTAATTAGGGCTGGCTTACAGTTTCAGAGGCTTAGTTCATTATCACCATGGTGGGAAGCATGACAGTGTACAGGCAGACATGGTGCTGGAGGAACAGAGAGTTCTACATCTTGATCTGAAGGCAGCAGGAGACTATGTGCCACACTGGGCATACCTTGAACATAGGAGACCTGCAAGCCTGCCCCCAACAATGACACACTTCCTCCAACAAGGCCACACCCACTCCAACAAGGCCACACCTCCTAATAACGCTACCCCCTAGGGCCAAGCATTCAAACACATGAGTCTGTGGGAGCCATAGCTATTCAAACCACCACAACTATAATGTTTATCACACCAATAGAAACCCTAGGATAGGTCCTATCTCAAGACAAAACAAAATTAATAATAGCTTCTTATCTCCATCATTTCCCAGGCTACGAATTTATTGAACAAACTGGTTTCTTGGATGTAGTTTTTTTATTATTATTTTTTAAATTTTACTCCTTGGGTCATTTAGTATGTTCCTCTATTTCCAGCATTTTCAAAAACATTTAATTTTTTATTTGTGTGTGCCTGTGCGTGTGCGTGTGTCTGTGTGTGTGCCTCACTTCAGTAAGACCTAAAGCCACAAGGCACAGAAATGAGATATGAAAGGACCAAGGAGCAGTGAGGTTTGTCCCTCCCATGTTCCTTCCTTCGAGCTCACTGGATCTACCTGCAAAGCTGCTCTGAGCCACCAAGTTCTGGGGTCTCCTGGAGCTTTCAACTCAAGTTAGAAGACCCACATTGACTAAGCACTTAGACGTGATGACACGCAGAGACCATCAACAAGAACTGTCCACTGCAACAGAAGCACATGAGAATGGAAGACAGGAGACCCTCAGACTGCTGAAAGCTGGACAGGGTAGAGAATATGAGTAAGCGGCTATTACCAAGCTATTATATTGCTTATGGCTGCGGCCATGAGTCAGAGAAGCAGCCCTACAACTCCACAGTCTGTCTTCCCCAAATATACCTGTCAGCACCAATCTAGTAAAGCATGTCCTCTCATGAAACATGGCATATCAAGGCTGGCCTTTGACATTGCTTAAAATATGTGTGCCATAATAATTTCCAATAATGCATGGAATTGGGCTGTGGATATAGCTCCATAATAGAGTTTTCACCTAGTATTCACAAGGCCCTGGGTTCAATCCCCAGCACCCTTCCTCCCAAGAGAATATTGTTTTTGTTAGTTCTTTTGTCAACTTGACACAAACTTGAGTCACCAAGGAACCTCAGGTGAGGAACTGCTTCCATCAGACTGACCTGCAGGCTAATATGTAGAGTATTTTTTTGATTAGTGATTGGTGTGAGAGAGCTCAGGCCGCTGTGGGTGGTGCCACCCCCGACAGTGATCCTGAGTTGTATAAGAAATTGGCTGAGCAAGCCAAGGAGAGCAAGCCAGGAAGACACATTCCTCCATGGCCTCTGTTTCAGTTCCTGCCTCCAGGTTCCTGCCTGACTTAGAAGTGTAGGATAGGGCTGGAAAGATGGGTCAGCGGTTAAGAGCACTGACTGTTCTTCCAGAGGTCCTGAGTTCAATTCCCAGCAACCACATGGTGGCTCACAACCATCTGTAATGAGATCTGATACCCTCTTGTGGTGTGTCTGAAGATGGTGACAGTGTACTCATATATAAAATAAATAAATCATTTTTTAAAAGGTATAAGATAATAAATCCTTTCCTTCCCAAGTAGCTTTTGGTCAGTGTTTTGTCAGAATAAGAAGAAGCAAACCTGGACAAATATGGTGGCATTCTCATGTGTTAGCTACAGAATCTTTGTTTACTTTCTTATTTACCTATTTATTAGTTGCAGTGCTGAGAATCAAACCCATGGTCTCACACATTCGAGACAAACACTCTACCACCAACAGTGTTCTTAAAAAGCAGTCACGAAAAATTATTTTCCAGTGATGTTTAAGTAGCCATAAAAAGGCCTGTCAGTAATTTCACTCCTGGATATTTTGCTTAATAAGCCAATAGGCCTCCCGAAGGGAAAGGTTATCTTCATGAAGACAATAATTTGCTTATCACAGCCTTATCTGTAATGACAACCCCGAGTGGTTGAGTTTCCAGTAGGGACATGGTTATAGATTGGCGTGTCAATAGCAGAGCTCTGGGCACATCCCATGAGGGCTCATTACAAGCACTGTTGAACAAAGTATTTTTAAAGCATATGAATAATAAGTGAGAAAATGACTATTAAATCACAGTAGCGATGCCTTTCCACGGACAAGGATACTTAATATGTAAGGGGAGTTGGATTATGGATTTCTTTGAACAAATTTGACCTGACATTACTGATTTCTTTTGGGTACTATGTAAAAATGCTCTAAAAATAGCACACAACCCTCTTCTGGCCTCCATGGGCACCAGGCACATACTGAATACATACATGAAAGCAAGACATTTGTATGCACAGGTCTTTGTTTTACATTGCATGCTACATAGTAAATATCTACAAACAAAGAGTAAAGCAACTCTGTAAATAAGGACTCACTCCTCTACTTGCAAAGCAGGGTTCCATGTCGTGTTCAAAGTCTTCCTGGCTGCACCACTCAACAACAGAGCCCAGCATTCCTGGTCTTAGAGCTGTCTCGATCTGCAGGGGAGGGAGAAAATCACACCAAGGAAACCATGCTGGTGGCAGCCTGTGGTTCTAGTACAAGGCACCAACCTTATCGTTCTTGGTCACTTCACTTTAGGGATGCAGATACCAGCTGCTGTCACCTCACCCATATTAGAAGTAACATTGCCTCAGATGCCAAGCCTGGTCCTTTTTTTTTTTTTTTTTTTTTTTTTTTTTTTTGGTTTTTCGAGACAGGGTTTCTCTGTGTAGTCCTGGCTGTCCTGGAACTCACTCTGTAGACCAGGCTGGCCTCGAACTCAGAAATCCGCCTGCCTCTGCCTCCCAAGTGCTGGGATTAAAGGCGTGCGCCACCACCGCCCAGCTAAGCCTGGTCCTTAAGGAGGAAGAATACTCTACGGCGCTCCTCTGTGCTCAGGAAGCTCTCAGTTTGTTGTAGAATTAATATGCCTTCTCAGTGAGAAATCACCCAGCACTTAGATTAATAAAGGAAACTTTAATAATCATGTGTGACTGGATCTGCCTAGTACACACAAGCAGCCAGCCCTGAACAGAAACTCCCATCAGCTGATAGAGTTTCACAGCCTCAAGTTATACTTTGATCTGTTAAACATGTTTCACGGACAGAAATTCCGAGGTCTGATTGCACAAATGAGGAGGTTTACAGTATAAAATACTGTCATTGTCATCCTGACACAGACCAGGGCTGCTTTTCCTAATTTCCTGAGCAGCTGTTGACCAAGGCACTCCTGTCAGGCAGAATGACGCTCTTCCTGAACTGGGGACTTATGACCCAGTGTTACCCACTTTGAACTGTACCACTGAAGCTTTCTCTTTGACATGAGAATGGTCTTAAGGGACAACTATGAACCTGGGTGTCTCCTTCTGTTATGGGGAAAGGGGTCTAATTGGCAGCAACCGTAGTGAAGAAATCTTAAGAAGTGTATTTTTAGCAAAGCTAAAGTCTAATTGTGTTATAGGTACACATGTTTTCTTTCATGCAACTTCTACCAAGTCTGGTCAGTGTATATTACTCGTGGTAGAGAGCTCATGGGGTCTTTATGATGTCCAGGGTCATCAGTGTGATATCCATTGGAGGCAAGAAGGTAGTTTGGTTCAGCGGGTCTCAGCAGCCAGTGTTGATTCAAAGTTCGGGAGTGTGACTCAGAGTGGTGTATTTTAGGCATGTGTAAGCACAGCACAATTTGGTGAAAACTTTCCCAGTGATAATTAACTAATCGCATTCGCACAATAAAGCATAAACCTCCTTGAGGAACAAAGCAAGCTAAATACAGATCAGAGTACATCGAAATTCTTTGTAAAGTACATGGGACACTGGTTGGTCACATGTGTTTGTACAAACCTCCCCATTTGTGCAAACAACCAAACCTCAGAATTTCTGTCCGTGAAACGTGATGGTTTGAATATGGTTGGAACCAGGAGTGGTACTATTAGGAGGTGTGGCCTTGTTGGAATGGGTGTGGCCTTGTTGGAGGAAGTGTGTCACTGTGGAGGTGGGCTTCAGAGGTCTCCTATACTCCAGTTCGGCCCAATGCTCACAACAGTCTCCTCCTGGCTGTCTTTGGATCAGCCCCTCCAGCACTGTCAGCTTACATAATATCACGCTTCCCACCATGATGATAACCTCTGAAACTATAAGCCAGCCCCAATTAAACATTTTCCTTTGTAAGAGTTGCCTTGGTCATGGTGTCTCTTCACGGTAATAAAACCCAAACTAAGACAGACACCTTCCATAAAGATAAGTTCTATAGCTTGACTACATGTGACACCTTCCATAAAGACAGAGTCTATAAACTAACTGAGAAAAAAAATAGTAAGAGCCTGGGGGAGGAGCTGGTGCCAGAAAAGTCTCTAGCTACATAGAGCAAAGGTGACCAGGCTATTAACCATATCTGCTCCCAGCCTTCTGGGTGGATAACAGGTTTGGCATTCCTTCCCTTGTAGGAACAACCCTGAATGTTTAATGTTTCAAATTCCCCTAGAGCACAAAGACCTCTGTGCCTTCTACAGAGCTCTCTCAGCTAAATTCCACTTTGTGTAACACTGTTTCCTAAGTAAGTGTAAATGGATCCTTTCAACATCAGCTCCTGATTCCTCCAGCTCCCGCCTCTCACTACTCCTTCCTGTTCCCATTTCTGGTTCCTCCACCTCACCACACAGCCAAAACCATGCAGGAGACATTTCAATACTTTCATTATGTTCTAGTGAACAGGTACCGAAAATAAGTCAAATACATAACCGAATTATATAGTCTGTTCTTATGTGATGAATTTGTGTCCTTAAACATGCCTATGTCACCATCTCAACTTCTAAAACCTCAAAATGTGACCTTATTTAGAGAGAGTGTTCTAGAGCCACTCAGGTCAAAATGGGGAGGGGCCTCTGATACAATGTGATTGCTGTCCTCATCAAAGGAGAAATGTATTATTCCATTTAGAAACACACACACAGACACACACACACACAATGGCTTAAAAGCCTCAGTCAGGTCTGATACACTGTCTAATTACATCAGTTTTCTGGCTGTGACTTCAGACTACCCTCAGACCCTATAGATGAAACTCTGGAGACCCTGTATCACCAATGTGGCAAATAGATAAATGGTATTCAGGAACATTTTACTTAATTTACTTAATTTTGCAAGGTTCTCTAGAGTAACTGAATTTATAGAATGAATGTGTGTGAGAGTGTGTGTGCACATGTGTGTGCGTGTGTGTGTGTGTGTGTGTGTGTGTGTGTGTGTGTGTGTGTGTGTGTGTGATGTATGACTTACAGGCTATGATCCCACTAGTCCAACAATGGCTGGCTATGAATGGAAAGTTCAAGAATTCAGCAATTTCTCAGTCCATAAGGCTGGATATTCAGCTGGTCGTCAGTATATGCTGGAATTTTGAAGAAGTGGGTTCTAATGCCATTTAAGGAAAGGACTTGCCAGTGAGATTGAGAGCAAACAAGTGAAGAGCAAAGGCTTCCTTCTTCTCTGCCTTTATGTAGCCTTCCAGCAGAAGGCATGGCCGACATCAGAGGTCGAGTTTCCCAGCTCAAAAGATCTACATTAAAGGAGCGTCTTCCAACCTCAAAGATCAGGATTAGAAGAAGATCTTCATGTCCAAATCAAGCAAAACCTCCTCACAGGTGTGCTCTTCATTTTGGGGTTTTAGTTAATTCCAGATGTAGTCAAGTTGACAATCAGGAACAGCCATCATGCCTATGTGTCTTAGTTAGTTTGTA
The DNA here is from genome assembly GCF_011762505.2 of Arvicanthis niloticus. Classification (NCBI taxonomy): domain Eukaryota; kingdom Metazoa; phylum Chordata; class Mammalia; order Rodentia; family Muridae; genus Arvicanthis; species Arvicanthis niloticus. The sequence goes on from NC_047664.1 coordinate 34,005,852, forward strand.
ATAACTCTCTGCAAGCTTCAGTCATATGGGAAGAGGGTACCTTAAGTGAAGATTGCCTCCATCAGATTGTCTATAGGCAAGTCTACATGGCATTTTCTTGGTTAATGTTTGATGTGTGGTGACCCAGCCCACTGAGTGATGCCAATCCTGACCAGGTGGTCCTGGGTGGAATAAGAAAGAAAGCAAAGCAAGCCTTTGGGAGAAAACCAGAAGGCAGTGTTCCCCCATGGCCTCTGCTTTGGTTCCTGCCTTGAGTGCCTGCTGTTCCTTCATCGATGATGGAGTGTGATCGTCACACAGAAACCAAATAAACCCTTTCCTTTCCAGGTTGCTTTCACTCATCGCAGTCATAATGTAGCAACCAAGGACACTGTGGGTCTATAATCACTGATTTCTACGGAAAATGTTAACAACATCATAATGGATTTTCACATGGCTAAAGACATAGGGTAACAAACGATAAATCTGAAACTAGTATTTGTGGTGATGTGGCAAAGATAATGCCAAGATATTAAAGCTTCTATTAGTTTGTTAAGGAAAAAGCAAAAATGCAGAAAGGGGAAGAAAAGGGCTTACAGAAAAGCACTTCTGAACAGCTGGCACCCCTGCCATAGGCGCTCAAAGCCAACAATGGAAGGAAACAAATGAATGAATAAAGAAGGCAGGCAGGCAAGTGCTTCTTAAGACTCAAACTAGAGAAATCATGACCGCCGCCTGACTGACAAGCCAGGGAAAGTGGCAATGTCATTTGCTGCCGGTGGGAACGTGAGCAACAGAGATCCCTTTCAGAAAGCATGACAGCTATGCATTTTAAATTTTAATGCACACGCATCTTAACATATATCCTGTCACAAAGATGTCTCAGTAACAGCAGATAAAGGCACATTGCTCCATCAGTAAATCACTGAGAGCAAAGTGAACACCCTGTAGCAGGCAGTGGTGTGATCGACCATGTGTGATCAACTGTCATATAGCTACTAAAGAGAGCCGTAAATCAGAGAACCCGGGGTGGACAAGGGCTTCTTTCCAGCACTGCTGGGTTTAGGAGAGACAGACACTATAAACAGTGAGTATAAAAAATTGTAAAGGGCCGGGCAGTGGTGGCGCACACCTTTAATCTCAGCACTTGGGAGGCAGAGGCAGACGGATTTCTGGGTTCAAAGCCAGCCTGGTCTACAGAGTGAGTTCCAGGACAGCCAGGGCTACACAGAGAAACCCTATCTCGAAAAACCAAAAAAACAAAAAAAAAAATTGTAAAGGACATCCAAGATGTCTGTGACATAAGTTATCCCAGGATCAAAGGGGGAAAGAGAGAGGAGATTGGCTACATGACCATCTATGTCTTCAATTAACATGTACATGTATGAATATGCAAATTAATATAAAAGTAACTGAGGCATTCACAGTCAAGGTCTGTGGCTGTCGTCCTGAACTCTTGGTCCTGCCAGGCACAGAAGCCCCAAGCTGCACAGCTGTCTGCCCGTTTCTTACCTCTCTCTCCCAGCTTGTGGGCTCTGCAGTTGTTCTTCGAACTTCCCCGTTACCTTCCTAACAGTGACCATTCCTTCTGAAAGAGAAATCATGCCACCAGATGAGAAATGCAATTTGACTTTCCCTTGTCTCCCCTCTATGTGCCTCAGTTGTCCGTTTGCTTTGGAAAGGGAGCAGTTAATCCCAGCTTCATCCTGCTTCTGTATACATGGCAAGGGTCCCTGGCAATCAAGGTGTTCACCAATGGTGTCTTCCTCCTCAGACTATATAATTCAGTTATGTATTTGACTTATTTCCTGAACTGAGAACACCGCCAGGTGCCCACCCTGACAACTCTGAGGCACTGACCCCCGACCCTAATGGCACCCTTCTTGCCTCACCCAGATCCCCCAGAATACCTGCATGGGGCCTTGCCCACTTTCACCTGCTTTCTCTTCTTTACTGCCATTGTTCGCTCTCATGGGTCGCTAGGACGAAAGGCTGTGTCGCCTGCCCCCCACACCCCAGCACCTTCCTGATGGCCTGTACCCAGACCCCCTCCACTCTGTCAGGTTCCCTGGTGAAGGAATTGTTTACCAGCCATTTCTCCCCTGTTCCTTCTGATCTGGGGAGCATGTCTTCCAACAGTCAGCTCATGTCTTGTCTTCTAGAGCATCTGAATTTTGACCAGAGTTAATATACTTAGGCCCAGACTGGTCATTTCTAGGATAGTAGGAAGGGGTTCAGAAGAAACCCCCCCCCCCCAAGATTGATGAAGGTTCCAGGCCTTTGAGAATCCTAGGAAGACCCAGTACCCAAATTAACAAATCAAAATATACCATTAAGAAAGAAGGTACTGGAATCTCCAGACCCAACCTCCACCAAGCCTACTTAACTCAGCTCCAGCGGCTGTGTGTATGATGGCTTACAAAACAACCCTAATGAGAGGGCCATAGCTGAGCTCACAGGGACAGAAAAGGCCATGATCCCTGTCTAGAGTTTCCAAGAGAAGCACAAGGCTGTCCCAGGGACTCAAGGCAATGGGGAAAGCCATGGATTAAGAGTCAAAAGAGGCAGGTTCCATGCCTGGTCTGGCCCCCAGTTCTCCCAAAACTGTACCAAACTGTGCTCTGTATGGCAAATCGCCTGTGTCTCCTGTATGTGGGCGGGGTGAGGTGGGCTCTCCATAGTTATTATTGGACCCTTCTAGCTCTGGCCTCTAGTCAGACACATCATAGATGATAGGGGATCAAACGTGAAGGATCTCTGGAACAATTTAGGTCACTCCACAGAGGTGCAGCCCTCTGGACCTTTTGTCACTGAAGAGAAACTGCCAGTTTGTTAGTTCTTGTCACCTTGACACAACTTAAGAGTCACTTGGAAAGAGCGAATGTCAATTAATGACTGATATGGGAGGGCCCAGATCATGGTGAGTGGCACCATCCCTAAGCAGGTAGGACTGGACAGTATGAGAAAGCATGAGCCAGCGAGCCGCAAGTCAGTTAGCAGTGTGACCCTCCATGGTCTCTGCTTCAAGTCCTGCCTCGACTTCCCTTGGTGTTGTATTGTAAGAAAATGTAAGTTGGAAATGTAAGCAAAATAAGACCTTTCCTCTCCAAGTTACTTCTGGTCTAGCTGCTTTATCGCAGCAGAGAATGAACCTGTAACGCTGCCTTTGAGTTTGAGAGTGCTGTACCCTTCGCCCCCTAGAAGGGAGCTGAGAGGCTGCAGTATAAGGAATCACCGGCAGGGGGCGGCAGAGTCCAGGTCAGGAAGCCAGTGCTCTCTGAGGTTCTATTGGTCCATCCAATAGGTGTGGTGCTCAATTGGGGTTTCTAGATCTGGAGTGCTCAGTTTATTCCACTTAGGGATGTGCTCTGTTGGAGATGCTGAACTTGGATTCTCAGTCCAAGCCTGGGACACTGTTCATAGATACATGAATGCTCCATCAGGATGCTTGTGGTGAAGATAAATATGAGGCAGCCTTGCACCGCGAACACACACAGGTATCCCTCTACTCCCTATATCGTGCCACAGACCCTAGAATCCGAACACTGACCCGTTTGTTGAATGAATAAATGAACTAAACGAGCTCAGTAATGTGCTCGTGACAGTTCTGTGTGGCTAAGTTTGCAGTATCTGCAGTTGCTCCTCTTCCCTTGATGGACAAACCCTCACTGTCCCTAAACTGAGGCCTTTCCTGGTACTAGTGCCCCAAGCTTAACTTCCTCTCCACTCTTAGACACCTGCCGATCCTCCTGTTGGAGAGAAGAAGGATCTCCAGCCTGGAAGGAACAGGAGTGAACCAAGAACCCATGGGAACAGAACAGGGGATGTGGTTCATAGAAACGAAACAACTGCCAGTTTTCCCACACCCTTCAGGGTGGATCTCATTTCTCAAGAGGGTTCTGAACCGGACAGCAGTTGGCTCCAAGGACTCGGTCATCTAATGGTCTCCACTGTTTTTATTTACTGGGATTTTTTTTTCTAGGAAATGTCATGGCATGTGTCCACCAGACACACCCATGGGACAGTCTTTGCAGTGTTTCATTTGTCCCTTTGTAGTGAGGAAGCAAGGCCATCATGACCCAAAGCAGGCTGTTCACGGTGGGGAGGAGCTGGAAGTCCAACCCTGCCAGAGGACAGGAGGATGCTGAAATGAGGAATCGTCTGGGAGTCCTGGTGCTATCTCTAGCCCTTCCTGGTGCCCATGGAGGGTTTTCTCTGTTGGGAGTTTCTGGGAGATGAGCAGGTCACTGGCCGCCAAGTGCCAGTTATCCTGATGGAGAGCTGACATCATTCATCGGAAGATGCGGGGACAGGTAGTATCCCGGGTTCCTGGGACGAGGACAGTGGGTCTCCTTCTCAGAGGAGAACATTGGTCTTGCTTCCTGAAAGCCAGAGTCCAGTGCACAGCCACACCTAGGAGGGAGCAGAGTGACCAAGCTCACCACCTAAGCGAGTCCTCATGAGGTGTGTCTATGGCTGGCCACTGTAGGGAACAGGGCACATTCTGGTATGGCTGCCTCCAGCAGCTACCCAGCATCCTCCAGTGGCTACCCAGGATCCTCCAGCGGCTACCCAGCATCCTCCAGTGGCTACCCAGGATCCTCCAGCAGCTACCCAGCACCACCCCCAGCAGTCGCCCAGGATATTCAGGTAGCCCCGCCCCCCCCCAGCCCCTCTCCAGCATCCTCCATCCGTTTCCCATCACACCCCGCCCCACATCCCAGCAGTTCTCCAGCTTTGGATCTCTTCCCCTCCCTCTTCCACTCCTCCAGCTCAGGCTCCAAGTGCACCTCACATGATAAGTCATACCCCATTTTTCTATCTGGGACACCACCCTCAATGCCACCTCATGCTTCCAGTCTGTCGTTTCCCTGCCTGGCGAGTCCTTATGCCTCGCTCAGCTTTTATATCAAGATGCTATCTAGCTTTCTCAGCCTCTCTCTGAACACAGCCTCCCCAGGAACTCCAGCAGGATTTTCAGAAGACAAAGGACAGCAGAGGTGGTCTTCTCTCAGCCCCAAGGAGTCACCTGCTCTGTTTTCTCCTGCTGGAGCTTTGTGGCATCTCCATTTGAGAGACAGTATAGCTGCCCTCTTTCCTGTTTGTTTGTTTGTTTTTAAAACTCCTCAGTTTAAACAGGAACATGCCTAAAATCCCAGGAAAAACTGAGGCAGGAACATTGCTGTGAGTTGGGGGCCAGCCTGGGATACATTCCAATACCTTGTCTTTAAAAAAGAAAAAAAATATATATAAGTTTATTTTTCACTTCTTATTTTAAGTATAAGCAAGCATATAAATAAAATCTCATTGAGCTCTCAACATATTTTGGGATGCTGAGTCCAAACGCAACTATTTTTATTCATGTGACTTGTGGTTCCCCCCACCCTACCCTGCCATCCCCAGCACACTCCTTGTCACTCAGAGGCTAACCGAGCATCCTGCTGAAGCCAGATGCTCCACAGCTGTGTCCTCTGCCCACCTCGTCTTATCTCAGCTGAATGAACACTAAGGATTTTCCCCTGGTGCTCTGTGAATTTAGTGCCACTGTGTCTATTATTGGCTGTGGATTTGTGTTTGGATCCTTATCCTGGGACATGCAAGGATGTGACTAAGAAAATAAAGGTCCTTCGTACTGAAATAAAGTCCCTATGATTTCAAAGGGAGATGCTGTGACCTGTGCTTTGTTTTTAATGTGTTAGGCAAAAGACGATTCAGTGTGGGACCTGGCGAGCCAGGGTTTTAAAGTCCTGATACCACAGCTGAGAAGGCACATGGAACCGTTGTAATTGCTCCTGAGGACACAGTCATGTGTGCTCCTGTAGGTACTGTAGCTGTCCCAAGGGCAGTAAGCACACCTTCCCTGACCACCTCTTGGGCTAGAACCAAGTAGACACACGAAAGACAAGTGAACAGAGTCTGTATGTGTCTGTGTGTTGGGTATGTGTCATGTGTGTGGCAATGTGTATCATCTATGCCTGTCTTGTGTGCATGTGTGAGTATGTGTATGTGAGTATGTGTATACATGTGTATTTGGGTCAGGGGACGTACAGTATATACAGTGTATGTGGGTATAGTGTGTGTCCGTCAGGCAGAGCATACATGTTCATGGCAGATGTCATATAAAGAACACAGGAGGAAAGTGAGGGTAGCCTGACGGGAGAAGCGGGGCTGGTGGGCCAGACCTGAGACAGAAGCAGCCCCACCCCCACTCTCCAACCTGAACAGGACAAAAAAGGGCAGAGCGCCTGGTTACAGGGGAACCTGGCCCTCTCTCTTGAGTCTATAATTTCTAAAACAAGCAGTTCCTGGCCCTTAGGCCCACATATGAGGAAAGAAAGAGGGCAGGTCCTGCACTGGACAGTTTCCAACCTCCATGCCTGACATCTTCAGCCTGAAGCTCTGGGCCCCAGTGGTTCTCCAGGAAAACCACCAGTACCTGAGGCATCTCCCAAGCCTCCTCCAAATCCAGATGCCACCTCATGGTTCCATTGGAGCCGTGGCCTCTGTGTTCATTGGTTCCCAGGTGAACACACAAGAGCACGGAGCCTGTGGCCACCTGCCTGCTAAACAAAGACTCTCAAGTTTTATCCTTGTCCCAAGCCATGCCTGTGATTGTCAACTGCATGTACTTTGGCCAGTTATGACACCCAGATGTTCAGTTAGACACTGACCCAGATGTTGCTGAGCCAGCACGTTTTGGAAAAAATGAACATTTCAATCAGCAAGCGGCTGACCTTCCACTATGTGGGTGGGCCCCACCCACCCAGCTGGAGGCCTTGAGAGGGTACTCCACAAGAACTGCTTGAGTCTTCTCTTTTGCACAGTCTGCAATCTGGGAAGCATGGGAGGAAACAGTTGGAACAGGCTGAACCTACAGACAAGCTGTCCTAGCAGAGAGTCTATACTTCCCAGTGCAGCTCAGGGAGTGAGTGAGAGCTCCAGGGTTGGCTGGTGGCCATGGACCAGAAGAGAGTGAAGGAAGGAAATTTGAAATTATAGATCTGCCCCAGTTTAGTGTAGGGAAAGATACAGAGACCAGCGGAGAGAGTGACCATGTAGGAAGGATGGAAGAAGGCAGGAGCAAAGACGTGAGGGACGCAGAAACTGAAGGAGAGGGTTGAGAAGGAGTGAGGCCAAGAAGACAGAGCTAGAGACAAAGAGAGACAGAGAAAAGGTGACAGACAGAGATACCAGGACCAAGGGTCATATAGTAACAGACTAAGTAAGATAGGAAGAAGTGGCAGAGACTAAGCATGTGCAGATGAGAGGGACAGATCAGGATAGCCCAAGAAGAGAGCAGGAGACGAGCTGGCCAGCCCCAAGGCCAAGGCCCTGTGTCTCCTAATACCAAGGATAATGTAGAACGAAGCCTGCCGGGCGGTGGTGGCGCACTCCTTTAATCCCAGCACTTGGGAGGTAGAGGCAGGCGGATATCTGAGTTCGAGGCCAGCCTGGTCTACAGAGTGAGTTCCAGGACAGCCAGGGATACACAGAAAAACCCTGTCTCGAAAAAAAAAACCAAAAAAAAAAAAAATGTAGAACGAAGCCTGTGGCGAGCCCTAGGCTCCTTGGCCACCACACCCATGGGTAGGGCACGTGACCCATTCAGTGCTGAGTTCCTGCTTCCCACTGGAAGGCCTGCAAGTTCCTAGCATGCTATTTCCCTCATTAGCAGTGAGTTGGAGGATCTCTCTCTCTCTCTCTCTCTCTCTCTCTCTCTCTCTCTCTCTCCCTCTCCCTCTCCCTCTCCCTCTCCCCCTCTCTCCTCTCTGTCTCTTCTTCCCTCTCTCCCTCCATTTCCCCCTTCCACACCCCTCCCTCTCCTTCTCCCCCTCCCCTATCTCTCTGTGTCCTATCTTCCTTCTCTCCCTCCATCCATCACACTAGCTATTTGTCTCTGTCTCTATCACACAAAAGGTAGCTGTTACAGACCCAACACTGTGCTGCCCAAAACTCTCTCCCAAGGTGATGGCCGTTAGGAGTGGATCTCTTGCAAGATGCTCTAGCATGACTAGTGTAGTTATCCAAAAGGACACAAAAATTTCTAAGTTCCTTTCTCCCAGGTGAGAGGATCCAGCAAGGAGGTGCCACCTACCTCCTGGAAGCAGGTCCTCACTGGAGCCTGTCTGCCCCAGCCACTAACCCCAGACTTTCAGAATTCACATGTTTGATGAATAAAGGTACCCAGATTGTGGTGTTCTGTCACAGCTGCCTATGTGGGCTAAGACAGAGCTCCCCACCCACAGACTGATGTAACTTCTCTTCCTGCCTCTTGCACAGAGTGGCCCCACCCTCAACACTAGACAGGGTTGGGGAGTTCTGAAGCCAGGGCCAAGTGCTGAATTCCCTCTGAATTTTGATGCCTCTCCTGGCTGAGCTCACGGAGTTATTTTACCTGGAAATTCCTGACCCTAGATGCTTCCTACAACAGTCCTGCTGTGGAAAAGACCCAACATCTTGTCACAGGTCTCCCACATACTCCCTAGAACATGTGAAAGAAGGTGAAGCACTCACCAATTTGTCTAGAGCACGTGGTCTCTGAGGCCTGTGGGTTAGCAATCTCTCCATTTCTCAGGAACAGTTTATCCACTAGCAAACTCTGCAAGTCATAACAGAACTGCCTCAGACCTCCTGGAGACTGGAGATTTAGCAAGGTCGTTGACATAATGGAAATAAATTCATTCATGGAAACAAACAAGATGGAAAGAATTCAAATTGATCTCTACCAGGAGAGTGCAAATCAAACCTCTGTTAAGAGTGTATCTTGCCACGGTCTGAATGGCAGACAAAGAAAATAAGCAAATGGTCCCAGGGATGAGGGAAAAGAAACCTTTCTATGCTGTTTGTGGGGACATATGAAAATTAGTGTGGAGGTTTCCAAAAACATGTAAAATACAATAACCCGGCTATTCTACTCCTGGATACACATCCAGAGATCACACATGTTGATTATGGCACTGTTGACAATAGCCTAGAAATAAGTCGAGCCTAGGTACCCATCAAAGTATGGATGGATAAAAAACACATGGTAGACACACAGGCTGAGTTAAAGCCAATCTTAAAGGAAAAGGAAACTACATCCTTTGCAGGAAAATGGGTGGAACCAGAGCTTGCTGTGTCAAGGGAACCAAGCCAGACTCAGAAAGACAAACATATTTTCTTTTATGTGTATAATCTGGTAGCGAGGAGCTGTTAGGGAAGAGAAAACAAAAAAAAACAGCACTGGAAGGTAAATGTGGCCAAGGACATCACGTGCAGGTATGTAGGTGTCACACTTAAACATATTATCCCGCCTAACACTGAATATAAAACAGCTAGACAGGAAAATGAGCACATGAATAAAACATACTGGGGCTGGGTCGGCCTCCTCCCCGCCCTCCCAACGAGGTGCACATTTGGAGTAAAATAACTCACCATACACAGCAGTGCAATCAAATTCTGACCCTGGGGGATTTCCATTTCCCCACCTCCTTACCCTAGAACTGTAAAGTGAGTGTTCTGCTGGCCGAACCTTGGAAATGGCTTTTATAGAATGATCCAAGAGTTAAAATGGAACCTGCTCATACCTTAACTTTCTTTTTTCTTCTCGGTAAGAGATTAGTGGCTAGTAATAAATAACTCCCTGAATATTTAATATGTACGAGAAGCCATTAGGCACGTTGTGTGCACTGTTATTGAAGGAGCTCAGGAGGTGTAGTCATTACAGGAGGAATAGTTGTCATTTGTGGGGTTTAATTCTAGCCAATCTTCCAGCGGCACCTCCATCCTGCAGACATGACGAGTCCCCAGGCTCAGGAAATTGTTCCTGAAAGAAACAGTGGGAAACGGCTAAGCTGAGATGGACCACTCACTTTCCTCATTTCCAACCTTTGGCCTCTCCACCACCCACTGACCAGCATGGTGACTCTGCCCTGCTCCTGAAAACCCTTCTTCCACTTTCTATTTCTTTTGAAAGTATTTTTAAAAATTGTTAAGTTCCTCCCCCCCCCTAAATCCAATGCCTGTCTTTTCCTCTTCTTAATGATTTCTTTTGAAACGGTTTTTTAATTTTTGATGAGTCCAAATTGCCTGCTGTTTCTGTCCCACAGACTGTGCATTTAGTCCTGTGTCATCTGAGAATTCTCTGTTAACACAAAGCCTCCCAGACTGTCTCCTGTGCTTTCTCCCGAATGTTTTATTCTCTTAGGGTTAGCCCTTCCATTTGGATGCCTGAGAGGCCCATGCTTGGTCTCACTGTGCAGTGACGGACATGTCTGAGCTCACCTTCCCCGGCCTCCTCAGTGAGGTCCTATAGCTTTTAGTATGTGGTTCTTGCTCCTTTTTGATAAATTTCTTTTCTATTATCTTATTTTTGGAGCTACTATGAGAGGTTCTGTGTTCTTCAGTGCATTTTCAGATTGTTCCTTATAAGCAGAAATGCAACCATTTTTTGTGACTTGAGGCTTAACCTTTGTGGTGGTCAGTCCTGATTGTCAAATTGGCTGGATGTTGTATCAGGGATTAGTGAGGGGGCCACCTCCAGAGAGAATTACCAGGAAGATGATCCACCCATCTCACGGCCTGAGGGTCCCAGTGGGATAAAGGGGGTGTGGAGGAAGCCAACCAATGCCAGCACCCCTTTCCCTGTTCTACCTCCTCCCCACAGTATGAAACTATGCAGCAAAGTAAGTCCTTTTCCTCCCGTTTAAGTCAATCTGTCAAATATTTCTCACAATAGAGGAGTTAGTGATACACTCTGGCATCCTACAACCTTGCTGTGCCTGCTTATTAGTTCTGTGTGTACACACATGAATGGATATATGTCTGTGTGTGTCCATGTGACTGTGTGTATATATTTGTGTGTGTGCATGTCTATGTTTATATGTCTGTGTATCTGTGTCTGTATGTGTATGTGTATCTCTATGTCTGTATTGTATGTTTGTGGGGGATCTGGGTGTGTCTGGGTGTGTGTCTGAGTGTCTGGGTGTGCCTGTGTGTGTGTTACATGTTTTTTAGCATTTCCCACATTGTTGGTAGGAAATGTCAGTTTTACTCTTGTTTTGCAATCTGGATTCCTTTTATTCTGTTTCTTAGAACCTCCAGCAGATTTTTAAAAGGAAGTGGCAAGAGCCAGCACATCTGCCTGATTCTTGGCTCTTAAAAAGAAGATCTTCAGATTTTTTAACATTTAGTGGCAACCGGGCCTTGAGCACATAAGAGTAAGCCTATTAACTCCATTTTACAATTATTGTTTCATGACGCTGTCGTTTCAGATTGGTTAAAGGGGCGGGAGTTACAGCTCAGCGCAGAGCACTTGCCTAACGTGCGCAAGGCTCTGAATTCAGTTCCCAGTCTAACCAAACCAACCAAAAATAAATAAATAAGATCACCTAGGAGAACAGAGGGATTTAAATATACATGCTTATGCTGGTTGTTGTTGTTGTTGTTGTTGTTGTTGTTATGAGTTGTTATGTTGTTATGAGTAGGTCAGGTTGGCCTTGAACTCACACTGTAGCCAGGTTGGCCTTTAATTCACACTGTAGCCCAGGCCGACCTCACACTCACAGCAGTCCCCCTTCCTTAGCCCTGGGGAATACAGAAATTGCACACACCTGGTTGACTTGCTGTCTTCTAGAGCCACCCCTGCGGTGACCACTGCTTGTTTCTCCATGTGGATCCTAGGGACCAGATCATGTTCTTCCTTCCAGACATTTCTTTGGGGAATGGATTCTCTCAGTCTTTACCTGGAAATGTCTTCATTTCTTCTTTATTTTCAGCAGAAAAACGTGATGGTTAGTGTTGTCAAGTTCATTCACAGATTCTAGAGTCGCCTGGAAGATGGACCCCTGGCCACGCTTGTGTAGGATTATATTGATTTCATTAATTTAAGTGAGAAGCCCCGCCCACTGTGAGGAGCCCCGCCCATTGTGGGTAGGCCCATCCCCAGCATGGCGTCTTGTACTGTGAAGTTGGTGGAAGGAAGCTAAGAAGCACCAGGATGTCATCCTTTCTTCTCGTTGGTTGTGGATGTGATGTGACCAGCTGCTTCAAGTTCCTTAACTTCCACACCATGGTGGATTGTACCCTTGAACTACAAAGCAGAATAAACCCTTTATGCGTTGTTGATTTTGGCAAGGTATTTTATCACAGTAACAGAAATAGAAACTAAAGCAGGTAGTTCGGTAAGTTGTAAAATTCTGAGTTCACAACCTGTCAACACTTTTGGCGGGTTTGTTTGTTTGTTTTATTTTGATTTGATTTTGATTTGATTTGTTTTACATTCCAACCACAGTTTCCCTTTCCTCCTCACCTCCCAGTCCCTCTCCCCGACCTCCCCTCCATCATCATCCCTCTTTTTCTGCTTTCGATATTCTCTTTTTGACTTTGGCTTTCTTCAGTTTGACTCTGCTGTGTCTACATGTGAACCCACACAAACTGTTTCTTTTTCACGTGGATTTAGTTATTACTGTGTATATATGTATGTGTTCATGTGCCACAGCATGTAGTGGAAGTGAGAAGGACCTTTGGGAGTCAGTTCTCTCTTCCCATCATTCACGCCCTGGGGACCAAGCCTAGGCGGTCAGTCTCAACGGCCGTGGGTCCTGTTGGGCTGAGTTGTGGGTCCCGCGTGTCTGCCACCCCAGGCGGCTGGAGCCACAGCTCAGGGGGCAGAAGCATGGGAATTCAACTGTGCTCACTCCACAACATGCAGGGCAGATGCCAGGCTGTGAGAAGCTGCATTGACTCCACTCCAGGTTGGAGAGAACACAGTCTGAGACCCCCGCGGGGGCAGAGCTCTTGGGTTAGGAATCCCCGGGGCCAGGAGGCAGCCGGTGACCAACTGGTCTCAGCTCTTGGGCAGCCAGGCACTGCTGAGAGGTCGCAGAAGGACTGAGACAGGTCATATGGGCTGGATTGACCCGCAGCCAAAAAGCAAGGAGGGGGAGAAGTTGAGCTCCAGTGGCACCCCATGGGGAATGAGACTCTTGGTTATGGAGACTTGCTTGGCTGGGTCATGGTTGGCTCCGGAGCTCCCTTGAGTGGGCAGCCTCTGTGGCTGGAACGTAGAGGGGTCTTCGGTGGGAGATTAGGCTGAGGCTGGGTAGTTGAAGACCTTCTCCATGGTTCCCCATGACAGGCCCCAAAGATTAGGTAGTCGGGTCTTAAGTATCTCATGAATATGGAGATGTCTTGAGCCTGTAGTCATGCCCTCTACCTGTGCAACGTGACTGATGGTCACAAACCTCTCTTTGGGAGGGTTGTGGAGGACTGAAGCTAAGTGAAAGGAACCAGGGCCCAGGAACAAGGCCAAACACCTACCATCCGTTTAGGGTCTCCGGGTTCGAGGCCTGCGCTCAACCAGGTAGGTACCCAGCTGCCTCTCACAGCCCACCACCCCACAAGGGTCTTTATACACCGAGCCATCTCACCAGCCGGGCTGAACTTTGGATAGATGTTTTTCAACAGAATAAGGAAGTTTTCAGCTGCTATTCCTTCAAACATTTTCTTCTCTTTTTTTCTCCTGCCTCCTCCCGCTTCTAGAGTCCACACTGCTCACATGGAAGAGGACTTGCCAGCATCACACGGATCCTTGAGACTGTTCCTCGTCCTTCCTTCTTTCTTCTTTGCTTTTCAGACCTGAAATTGTTCACATTCATTCTTGTGTTTAAAACTATATCAAATCATTTTATTATAGTGCTATTGAATATGTAAACATTATTATTACATATAAACTAAAGTATATTTTTTAAGTTTTTTTACATAAGTATAAGTGGGCTTTTGTTTATAGGAGTATGTTTACCCTGTCAGAGGCTGTACCATTGAAGGAACTATTTCTCTATTAACCATCATCTCTATATGAACCCTTGGGAAGGAATGAGACCCTGTAAACCACTCTCCTATCTATGGTAGGCCCCGTCTTGTGTAGATCTTGTGCTGGTAATCACAGCTGTGAAATCAACAGTGAAACCACCATGTCACTCCAGTAAGTCAGCAGTCTATGCTTCTCTCCCTTCCTCAGCTCTTATGTTCTCTTTACCTCTGTTTCCATGATGTTCTACAGCCCTGGAGTGGATGTTACAGGTATCCTGTTTATGTCTAAGCATTCGACACGCAATTATTACCTATATTTTGAGCAATTATGGGTCTCTGCAGTTACCACTGGCCACTGCAAATTCCTTCAGCTCTTTAGATATCGGTCTTTGAAAATGTTTATAAATCTTATGGTTTGAATATTTGAATATTAAATGTCCCCTACAGGTCCACCTGTTTAAACACCAGCTGGTGGTGAACATTTGAGAGAGTTCCCAAGGCACTAGGGGTAAAGCTTTAGAAATTGTATCTTTGAGAACTAAAGGGATGGCTCCGCAGTTAGAAGGTGCTAAGGTTCCATTCCAAACACCCACGTGGCAGCTAACAACTGTCAATAACTCCAATTCCTGAGGACCAGATGCAGGTACTGCATGCCAGTGATGTACATGTTCAGACATACATGCAGGTAAAACATTCATACACATAAAGTAATAAATAAATAACTGAATACCCCAAGTATGGTGGTGTGTGCCTTTAATCTCAGTACTCTGGAGGAAGTAGAACCTCTGGGAATTCAAGGCCAACCTGTCTCAAAAAAAAACAATCTATCTATCAATAAATAAACCTCAAAAATTAAAAAGTTATATCTTTTAGCTGGCACATGACTTTATATCAGCATTCAGAATGCAGAGAAGGGCAGATGTATAGGTTTTAATTTATTTTTGTTTTTTTAGGTTTTTTTTCTTTATACAGAACTATGGGTAGGCATTTGTTTGTAGGTGTATATTTACCCTGCCAGAAGCTGTACCTTAAACTCTATGAGTTTGATGTCAGGGTAACACAGAGAAATCCTGTCTAAAAAGAAAAAAAAATATGCCTTTGATCCACACTATGCTGTTTTAAGTGGTTCTAGTTTTCCTTGTAGCAGTCAAGGTAAAAAGAGTCTTTAGTCTGTGAACCTGACTCATACGGACCCCTAGAAACACCAACAAGAAGCTGTCATCTCACGTTGTCTTCAGTGACACGGGGACAAATGCTTATAAACAAGGAACTCACCAAGCAGTGTCCCTACCAGTAGCCATGTCCGATGAATGAGGCAGGATGGAAATCACAGCAGCCTGAGGGAGGAAGCACCCTGGCCACAATGCTCCATTATCCCACTGGCGGGAAGATGGACCCCTGGCCATGCTTGTGTAGGATTATATTGATTTCATTAATTTAAGTGAGAAGCCCCGCCCACTGTGAGAAGCCCCGCCCATTGTGGGTAGGCCCATCCCCAGCATGGCGTCTTGTACTGTGAAGTTGGTGGAAGGGCAGCCCAGGGCACGAGCAAGCTTTACTATGAAAGGTGACTAGCTACCCCGTGATGTGTCAGGCAGGGGCCTTGGATGCTCAGGGGATTCACTTACAACCCCAAAGCTCTAGAGCAGGGGTTCTCAACCTTGCTAATGCTGCAACCCTTTATACAGCTCCTCATGTTGTACTGACCCCTCCACCATAAAATTATTTCATTTCTACTTTATAACTGTAATGTTGCTACTGTTATGAATTATAATGTAAATATCTGATATATAGGATATCTTATTTGTGAGCCCCAAGGGGGTCATGACCCACAGGCTGAAAACCATGCAAACGGGAAACGGGGGCATAGGGGGTTCATTACCTGTTCAGCTTTGCTGAGGACTTCAAACTTCAGTGAAAACAAATGTTTCTCAAAAACTTGCTTGGGTATATTAATGGGAGCTGTTTCTAGCTTTTCTTCTTCTTCTTCACTGATCTATGTGTGTGTCTCTTGGTTGCCAACACCACACTGTGGATCAGTGTAGCTGCCTAACATGTTCTGAGTGTGTGTGTGTGTGTGTGTGTGTGTGTGTGTGTGATTTCTCTCATATTGTACATTGTTCTCAAAAATTATTTGCACTATCATTATCAATTTTCAGTATAAATTTTATAATGATCTTAACCATGCCTACGAAACTCTGAAGTGTTTTGGGGGGGGGATTATTACTATGATGATGATGATGATGATGATGATGATGTGTGTGTGTGTGTGTGTGTGTGTGTGTGTGGTGTAGTGTAGTATATGTGTATAGTTGGCGATATTTAAATCTCCAACCCAAATATGACCAGTCAATGAAAACACAACTCAGTAATTATGAATATATTCTGTAAGCCTAGATTGGGCAGATACCCCTACACTACTCTGTTCCCCAGCTATGAGACCCTTATAACTTGAGGATTTTCCAGACTCTGCATCTGTCCTTCTACCTCCTGCTTCCCAGTCGTCCTCTCCTTCATGTCTTCCTCCTCCATTGTCTTCCTCCAGTCCTCCCCTCTGCTCTCTTCCACCAACATTTATTTCACCTCCCCTTCTTCTGCCCAATCACTGGCTCCAGCCTTTATTTTACAAATTAAGATGGGCAGAAGGTTCACTAGAATTCACCTGTGTAACGACTCACACCTCCTCTGCAGCCCTTCACAGGAAAGGGGAATTAGTATCAAAATACAAGACCCGGGCTATCCACAATATATGTGTATGTGTGCGTGCTAGTGATATGGTCAGAGACAGCCTTGGTTGTTCATTCTTGCCCTCTTCTTCCTCTTGTGTTTGAAGCAGGATTCCTTTTTCCCTGCTATGTACACCAGGCTAACTGGCCCACAAGCTTCTGTCTCTCTTTTCCACCTCAAGGTAAACATGGGATTACAGATACATGCTCAGTAGTGTTGTATCTGTAATCATACATAGCTGTCAGGGATCCAACTCCAGCCCACACACTGGAATGGCAAGAGCTTTGTCCACTGAACCATCACAGCAGATCTCCATCAGTGGTTCTGATAGGAATTTTACTAAACCTTTACATCAGTTTAAGAATCTGGGCAGAATGGCAGATGCCTGTAATCCCCGAACTTGAGATATAAAGGCAAGAGAATCATGAGCTGGAAGATAACCTTGGCTAATGAGAGAAGGCGGTGGGGAGAACTGGGGAGATGGTTCAGTTGGCAAAGCATAAGGACTTAACTACAATCCCCAGGGCCCATTTAAAGCCAAGGATGGCAGCATGTGTCAGTAATCCCAGAGCTGAGGAGACTGAGGAGGCATAGGGCCAGCCATTCTGGATGAATCACTGAGATCCAGGACAGGGAGAGACCCTGTCTCAAAAAATAGAGAGAATTTTAGAAGGGCATCTAACATCCACCTCTAGCCCCCACATGTATGCACATGCGTGCACATACATGTGCACACACACTGGCATGTACACGTATACGTACTCATAGACAAAAACAACCATTTGGGGGGAACCGACACTTTAACTGTCAACTTATATCACTCATGAACGTGGTGAATCATTGCCCTTATCTTCCCTAGTATAGTTTATCAGTGATTTGCAGTTTTCAAAATGAAAGACCTGTGTGTTGTTAGATCGACACCTAAGAACTTTGCTTCTTTTGAGACCTTGGATGACACTCC
Organism: Arvicanthis niloticus; assembly: GCF_011762505.2. Taxonomy (NCBI): domain Eukaryota; kingdom Metazoa; phylum Chordata; class Mammalia; order Rodentia; family Muridae; genus Arvicanthis; species Arvicanthis niloticus. The sequence continues at coordinate 34,023,310 of NC_047664.1, forward strand.
ACTTTTATTTGGGTCTGCAAAATACAGTTGATTTCTGTGGAGTGCCCTTGTGTCCTAAGACCTTACTAAACACATTGGCTCATTCGAGGAGAAATTTGCCGAGTCGCTGAAATCCTCACCAAAGACAAGCTTGCCATCAGCAAAGAGGGACAGTGGGTACCCTCCTTCCTCATCTGTATGCCTTTGTTTTCCTTATCTTCATTTTAAAAAGTAACTAGAGTTTTCAGAATGATACTGTCCAGAACACTAGAAACACACTCAAGTCTTTGACCATTCAGTGTGTCATGTACTGTCTCTCTCTCTCTCTCTCTCTCTCTCTCTCTCTCTCTCTCTCTCTCTCTCTCTGTGTGTGTGTGTGTGTGTGTGTGTGTGTGTGTGTGTGACTTTATTCTGCTTTAGTAACTGAATGCTACTTAACACACCTAGGAACCTGACCTATATTCCTGAATTCAATGGGTTTTTGCCTTTAAAGGGTGTGAAACTTTCTCAAACACAGTGCCGGGAGCCAAACCCAGGAAATTATCTGGTGTTTTAGAAAGTCTAGTCAGTACAAGGTTAAGAAAGGACATTCACAGGTCTCAGGTCCCAGGAACTTAAAGAACGTCTGGCATTTCCTTGGAGCTGATTATGACAGTGGGATGGTCTAGGGTGATAAGATTATGACAGTGGGAAGGTCTTAGACAGTAAGGATTCCATAGTAAGATAGCCCTAAGCAATGACCCTCGCCCAAACTTCCTGGTTTGCTGTGTCTTTATAACCTGCCCCCAAAATTAAAGTTTCAGAGCTTGATCAGAACCCAGACTTGCTCTCATTCTTTGTGTCTCTTGTCCTTTCATTCGTTCGCACCCTTCCCTAAGGTCTCGTCGAATTCCCGCGGGCCGGGGCAACACAGTGTCTTCATTATTTTACTGTTGCTGTGACAAAATACCATGACCAAGAGAACTTATATGTAAAAGAAAGTGTTTAGTTAGACTTATGTTTTTAGAGAGCCCGAGTCCGTGATGGTGAAGCAAAGGCATAGCAGCAGGAACAGCTGAGACATCACATCTTGATCTGCAAGTTGGCAACAGAGAGAAAGAGAAACCGGGGATAGTGTGCATCTTTTGAAACCTCAAACTTCACACCCTGTGACACGCCTCTTCCAACAAAGCTGTACTGCCTAATCCTTCCCAAACACTTCCACCAATTGAGGACCAAGTATTAAAGCATGAGACTTTAGGTCTCATTCTCATTCAAAGCACCACACACAATGTATACACCAATTGGTATTAATAGCTGATGTTTTCTTCTTTAGCCTGCTAATATGCTGGATTATGTGGATTAATTTTCAAATAGCAGATTAGCCTCAAATCCCTCCAGTAATCCTGCTGGCTGCTGATGTATAATTCTTCGATACATCACAAAGTCCCATTTGCCAATATGTTATTAAGGAGCTCTAAGTTCACAATTAAAGGAAATGGGTCTTTAGTTTCCTTTATCATATTATATATGTTAAGTTGGGGTACCCCTAGAATGTTGAAAAGAGGCTAAAAATGGTGTTAACTCTTTAAATCTAAAAATGGTGTTAATTCTTTAAATACTTAATAGCATTCTCCGCTGAAACCATCTGGGTCTGGAGATTTCCAAGGGAGAGCTTTTATGTGTAATTACAAATTCAATTTTCTGAATATTAATGGAATATTCAAATTAGCTGCTTCCTATGGGTGGGAGCTGGGTAGTTTCTGCCTACTGAAGAATTAGCTCTGTGAAAGTTGTCAGAGCTTTGTGTCCAGGTACCTGCAGTGTTTTTTCTTGTGTTTTTTTTTTTTTCTTCCAGTGGCTACAGCCACAGCTTCTGGTTCTTGTAAGTAGTCTCTAGTCTTTTTTGTAATGTCACTTTAAATGTCAACTAGTCTTTAAAAAGCCTTCCTAGAAAGGTCCTGCAAAAATGTATCATTTTTCTGCCATGAGCACATGGGAAGACACCACACACACACATCTTTAATTATTAAGAAAATCCAAAGCAGAACCTCAGGTAGACTCCCATCCGTGCCCATTGGGATGGCCACTGCCCAAAATCAGAAGCAAGGCTTTACAGGGGTCCAGAGAAAGTTCAACCCTTGTACACTGTCAAAGAGAGTATAAAAGGGTGCTCCCACCATGGAAAACATGGTGGCTGTTCCACAAAATGCATAGCTAGAGACAGAGATATAAATAAGATAAATATAGATGATATAGATATAGATTAAATATACATTATAGGTATACGTTTACCCTGTGAACCAGTAACTCCACTTCTGGGTACATTGACAAAAGTAGGGATACACGTGTGTGTGTGTGTGTGTACAGCATGTTGTACACATTCATCCTCTGCTGAGGTCACTCAAATTATTTATCATAGTTATTCCTTCCACTCAACTCCACATAAACATCTTCTCAAACACCCTACCTTTTCTGATCCTCAGCCTTACAGACTTGGTCCTCATCTTCCCTGGGACATGCATGTCTTCCCAGCTCCCTAAGCATCAAGCATGTTCACATGGTCCAGATCTTTTCCTGTTTGCTGTGATAAAATACTCTAGTAAAGGTAATATAAGACTTATTACCCCATATTCCTAACGGGGATAAAGGACTCATTTTAGCTTGTGCTTTGAGGTACAGTCAACCATGGTGGAGAAGCCAAGGCAGCAAAAGTTCAAGTCAGTTGGTCATACTGCATCCACAATCAAGAGGAAGCAATGGGTGCCCCTTTCTCCATTATACAGCCTGGGAAACAACTCTATCCCATTCATGCTGGTTAGGGTTTGGTTTGGTTTGGTTAGGTTTGGTTTGGTTTGGTTTGGTTTGGTTTGTCAACTTAACACTAGCTACAGTCATCTAGGAAAAGGGAAGCTCAACTGATAAAATACATCCATCAGATTAACCTGTAGGCAAGTCTATGGACGTTTCTTGGTTGATGATTGACGTGGGAGGACCCAGCCCACTGTGAGCAGTGATGCCTCTGGGCAGGTGGTCCTGGGTGTATAAGAAAGCAAACTGAGCAAGATATGAGGAATAAGCCAGGAAGCAGTGTTCCTCCATGGCCTCTGCCTCCAGATTCCTGCCTTGAGGTCCTGTCCTGGCTTCACTCAATGACTGGCTGAGATTGGGGTATATAAGCCAAATAAACCCTTTCCTCTCCAAGTTGATTTTAGTCATGTTTCACCACAGTGATAGAAATCTGACTGTGACACCCTTCTCAACGTGGCACTTTTAAGCCATAACCTTCCACCCCTGATCCCCATAGGCTCACGACCATGTTGTTATATAAAATGCATTCTTTCCAACATTAAAAGTCTAAAGTCAGGAGCCAGAAGGATCAAGGATACCACAAGAACACTGCCCACAGAATCAACTTTATGGGTCTGACCTAGGTCCTCCACATAAGTGTTATGGCTGTGAGATTCCTAACAGTGGGAGCGGGGCTGTCTCTGAGTCTTTTACCTGCCTTTGGGATCCTTTTCCTTCTCTGAGTGGCCTTCTCCAGCCTTGATGTGTGAATATGTGCCTGGTCTTTTGTAGCTTGTGATGCTGTATTTGGATGGTGTCCCTGAAGGGACTGCTCTTTTTGAAGAGGAATGAAGGGAGTGAGTATCTGGGGGAAGGGGAAATGGTGGAGGGGAAGGGGAAAGAGAAAACTACAGTCAGGTGTAAAATATGAGAGAAGAAGAAAGAAAAGGGAAAAAAGAAGTCTTTGTAGTCTTTAACACTCCAACCTTTAAACTTTTTAGTGATTGTTTGTGAGTTTCACATCATATACCCTAGTCACGCTCATCTCCCCGTCCCCTCATCTCCACACTTCAACCTTGAAACCTCCCCCACCAAAATAAAAAAAAAACCAAACAAACAACAACAAAAAGCATAGACAACATCTCCCCATGGAAGCTGTAGTGTGTCACAGTGTGCCCCACAGTATATCCTTGTCTGTACATCTTCCTTTGCAAATAGTCACTGCAATGAGCCATTGGTCTGATTCCAGATCTCTGGCTTCTGTAACATCATCAATATTGGATCCTCACAAGGACTCTTCCCAGTTACCCTGTGGTTGCTCTGTGTCATGGCGATCCTGCAGCTTTGAATCAGCAGAGCTGGCCCTTTCACGAGTTCCAACCATTCGAAGATGATACAGATTTTGGGGTGGGCCAACTCAGAGTCTAGATCTGGGCCTGGGTGGTTGGTAGCTGAGCTGGCCAGTGCGTTGGCTCTCCCCTCTCCACACCACCAGGGCAAGCTCTCCAGCATTGCTCTGGCTAGGCCACCCAATCAGCAGGAAGCAGAATCAGCGCTCCTGCTCTTATGCCCTTAGGGTGGCTCCCCATCACCCATGCCTCCAAAGCCAGCTCCACTGTGATGCACAGTCAAGGTGCAGGGCCTGCTCTCGAGTGCTACAGCCAGTGAGGGAGCAAGGCTAGCTCTCTCAACTACTGCAGGTGGCAAGGGAGTGGAGGGGAGAGCATCACCCCCACACCCCTGCCACCTCACACCACCTCACGGCAGATGAGTGGCAGGGCCAGCTCTCCCAGGCTCTCATGCTCCACTTCTCTTTTCCTCCCATCTGTCCACCACATACTTGCACACTGTGGTGGCTCCCACTGCATGCTGTCTGCATGGCTGGCAGCACCTTGGGTGACATCTTCCAACAAGTGGGTGGCTATGACCCACCTGTGCTGTGGGCCAGAGGGCTGGTCTAAGGGTGGCATGGCGGTCTACAGGTCTATGTCTTCCTCCTGCCATTCTGCCCTGCATGATGGTAGACTGGCCTCTGTGTGTCTATGATCAGCCTATACCATGAGGCAGAAAGCAAGTCTGTGGTCATCTTTCCCCACCCACACCATGTGGAATGGAGGAACACAGGTCTCTGTCTTCTTTATCCCAAGCTGCCTGCCTGGGTTTGGCTTAATTTTTATGTGTCCTAGGCATATAAAACAGTTTTAGCCATCAAGCCAGGCATCAAGCTAGAATGGATGAAGGACTGCCATCTGCTCTGCCAATGCCAATTTTTTTTTTTTTTTTTTTTTTTTTTTTTTTTGGTTTTGGCTTTGATTTTTGTTTTTGTTCTTAGTTGGTTGGTTGGTTGGTTTTGGGGGGAATTTGATTTTTTGGCTTTGTTTTTGGGGGTTTTTTGTTTGGTTGGGGGGGTATTTTATTTTATTTTATTTTATTTTTTGAGACAGAGATTTTTCTGTGTAACAAGCCTTAGCTGTCCTGAACTCACTTTGTACACTACGCTGACCTGGAACCCACAGATATCAGCCTGTCTCTCCCTCCCAAGTACTGGGATTAAAGGCATGCACCACTATGTCCCGGCAAATTCCAACATTTTAAAAGTTCTTTTAACTCTAAGCTCCTATAAAATCAAAAACAAGTTACATATTTCCAACATATAATGACAGACAGCAAACATTCCTATTCCAGGTGTGTGTCATAGAAAGAAAACAATAACACCACAGCAACAGCAAAATCCAGTAGGACCAACACTAGATTCTGCAGTTCTATGCACAACATGTGAAGTTCATAATGGAGTCATCTGGGATCCAAAAGGCTTGGGTAGCCGGGACTCTCCAACTCTGCTGCCCTCATCCCACACAGCTCCCTGCACCAGCTACACTCTATGCACACAGCTCTCCCTGGCCAACATTGCAGTGTCTCCTGATGCCGCCAATATCTGGAATCTACCCTTCAAAGAAGACCACACCTTCACAGCTTCACACAATGATGTCTAGGGGTCTCGAGCCAGAGAGTCTCACTCTGCCACACATTGTCTACCATCAGCTGTTCTCCTAAGCCCCCTTAATCTTGCATCTTTCATGTCTTCAAAAACTATTCTCCAAGCCCAGGCATGGTAGCACATGCCTTTAATCCCAGCACTCGGAAGGCAGAAGCAAGCAGATCTCTGTGAGTTGGAGGCTAGCCTCTCCTACAGAGTGAATTTCAGGACAACTAGGGCTTCATAGAGAGACTCTGTCTCAAAAACAAAACCACTCTCCTAGACAATGGCTTTCCAGGAGCAGGGAATCTCTCAACCTAGGCTTTCTTCCTTTAAGTGAATTCAGATCTTCACAGATATGGCTTTCAGGGAGTGGCGATTTGCCCTCGAATGGAGTTCCTGTTCCAGTGTAGAACAGATTTCTCTTCCGTCGTGTTGATCTCTTTAGCAATTAGAGCTGTCTTCCCAGAACCAGCTGAACATTCCCCTGTCTTTTCAAAATTTTCCTGTGACAAATTTTTCTGTCACCTTAAACATAAATTCATTCAGATTCTCAGGATAAAGCCAGATACAGGCAAGATAAAGCCAGATTCTTGGCCAAAATATCACACAAACGGCCCCAGCCCAGCTCCTGATGGAGTCCATGTTCCCCTCTGAAAGCTAATCTCCAGCCCTCCACTGTTTACATTTCTCTCAGCATTCCTGTTTTCCAAGCTCCCACCAAAACAGTCCACTAAGCATCTCCCAGCACGGAGAAATCCCATGCTGTACCCTTTGTATCTCAAAGCACCAAACTCTTCCACATCCCAGTCACAAAACAGTACCAAGAGCCTAAGGACCACATGGTTGGGTTCATGGCAGCAACAGCCCCACTTCTCAGCACCAATTTCTGTGTTGGTTGTTTCTCTGCTGCTATGATAAAATGCTCTAACAAAAGCAATGTAGGGGGAGGGGTTATTCTGCCTCACAGGTGAAGGCACAGTCCATCATGAAGCAAGAGTTTAAAAGCAGCTGGCCACACTGCGTCCACACTCAAGGAATAGAAGGGCTGAGTGCTACGATGCTTTCAGCTCAGCTCTCTTTCTGCATCTGTACATTCCAAGATCTCACCTAGGGTGTAGTTCTGTCCACAGCTAAGATGGGCCTTCTCACACCAACTAACCTAATTAAAATAATCTTTACCGGTATACCGGGTAAAGAGAGGCCTGTCTCTGAGCTGATGCTATGTTCTGTCATGTTGACATTATCCAGCACAGTGTGGTCTCCACTTGCCTCTCAGAAAGCATCTCTTGACTGTACTGTTTATATGTGCCAAACTAGCTCACATAATATGTGTTCCCCACACCAGGCCAATGTGGTCTGGTCTCTCCTATTAAACTGGACACTCTCTTCACCTTGTTCTCCCAGTTCATCTCTGTTTTGTATAATGTATCCTTCATCTGAGACACGATTACATGGGATCTGATCTCTTCATCTCTCTCAGCTCCAGCCACCAGTCAGCAGGGTCTCCAACCTGCATCCTCACTAAGCCCATATTAACTATTCATCTTTGGCTTTGAGGGCCCTCAGCTGTGTTGTTGTAATTATTTAAAAAGAGGTCAAGGGTCAAGCTGACTAGCTAAGCTGTGGCGGCTCTAACTAGCTCAGCCGCCACAGTCCACGTGTGCATGCCGCAGAAACACCAGCTCTGCCACCCATGAGATGCCAGCATAGGAGATGGCTCTGCCAATCTTCTACTCTGTCTCTGCAAGACTGGGCATTGCCCAGACTATCCCGTCAACCACACAGGCTCAATACAAATGAGACTCCAATGCTTAGATTATCCAAAGACTTATATATTTGGTAATGATCAATAACAACATGCCCATTCAATCAGAAGTGTAACCCAATACCCAACCTAGATATACCAACTACCTTTGACTGAGGGAGACACATGAACATCCGCCTCTATGTTTCTCTCTCTCTCTCTCTCTCTCTCTCTCTCTCTCTCTCTCTCTCTCTCTCTGTCTCTCTCACCTCCTAGCTCCTCCTCTTCCTTCTCCTCTCCTCTTAATCCTCCCACCTTAGCTCCTCCTACACAGCTGTGCCACCAATATCTACCCTTTGACTCTATGAGCCCGACCTGTTACCCTTACTCCATCCATCTCTGCAAATTCCTTTTCCTCCACAATCCAACCTTGTTGGCCGGGTATGGTTCCTCCTATGACTGTCCTAAATCATCTATGGTCTTACCTACACAGCCGGGTCTGCCCTCACTTTTCTGCCTAAGCTTTCTCATGGACCTTCCTTTCCTGGCCTTACCCTCTCCTTGGTCCTGGTCTATACTCAACTCTCTACCTGTGTCTCTTTAACCCTCTCCATTCTGGATCTCACCTGTCTAACCCCATCCTCATTTTTGCCGGGGCCCTGTTTTCACGCCTCAAGTGTGTCTATTCTTCTCTATGGTCCTTTCACCTCCATCCCCTCTGGGTCTCCATCTTTTCTGTGCTTCCCCACTAGGTACTCTGCAGGGGCCTAGATGAGGCTTCCCCTTCCTCCACACCCTTCCACCCACACCCCATTTCAACATCAGTCATGCTCACTGTGGGTTTTGGAATTCAATTCTACACCCTAAATTTGTCACACTTCTACGGCAGTGTGTAGGATTATCTGCTTTATTTAAGTATAGATCTAGGAAAGAAAGATAAGAAGTTGAAAAGCAAGACCCAACAAGCTTGGAGTCTGGATATTAACTTTTAATGAAACTAGACTTGTGTGGAAATGCCCAGCGCTACTGTTCCTTTGGTTGTGGGGACTCGTGCTGAGCCCTTCCTGTACGCAGCTTGCTTCCCCGCCCCCATGTTGTTTCCCTTAATTGCTTAGAGGATGTTCTCATTTAATATTTGCATACTTCTAGAAAACCACATCTGAAATAATGAGATAAAGAAAATTAGCTTCAGTGAAGTGGTACTGGGAAATAGCTCTCTAATTCTTTGAGTCAAAAAGAAGAAGCCATTTCAGACTCAGAAAAGCACTTAGATGCAATGGCCTACATGTTTTAAAGAATTTTTTTAAAAACAGACTATTAGGAAACCGAGATGCTTTTCTTTAAAAGAAAAAGAAAGAATGTAACAAGAGAGAAGATAATGCTAACCCTACTAAGAAACGAGCAAAGACTGGTGCAGCTCCTGAGGATGCAGAACCAGCTCAGCTGTGGGCTCCAGTCCAGCTGCCCAGTAAGAGCAACCCAACCCACTCATAGCCAAAACTGCCATGTCTTTCATGTTAGAAGAATTTTTACATTTTTAAATCTAATCATTTTATTTTATGTATATGGGTGTTTCACTTATATGTATATGTATGTGCCGTGTGCATGTCTGGTGTCCACAGAGGCCATACTGGGGACTGTGAGTCAGCAGGTAGGTGCAGGGACTCAAGTCCTGATCCTCTAGAAGACCAGCCAATGCTCTTAACTTCTGAGCTACCTCTCCAGCCCCTGCAGAAAGAACTTCTATGGCTTAATTTCATTTTATTTTTTTTTTTTTTATTTTGGCTTCTAAGGATAGAATCTTCAGTCTTGCACATTCTAGACCAGGGTTCTCCCACAGACCTACAACCCCAGATCCTAATTTTATATTAATTTTGAAATAATATTGCCTAACAAAGGGCTGAAGAGGCATCTCAGAGGGTAAAAGTGCCTATTGCACAGGCATGGGGACCTGAGTTCAGATCCCAGCACTGGTGCTGTAAGAAGCCAAGCATAGCCAGGAACACACCTGTAACCCCAGCACTGTGGAGGGTGGAGAGAGAAGATTATCAGGGTTTGCTGGCCACTAGCCAGCCCATCTTCAGGTTGGGTGGAGACCTTGTCTTAAAGAATAAGACAGAAAGTAATATGATATGCCCCGTGTCTTCGACAAGCATCCACATGGGTGGTCACACACCTGCATATACATCCATAAACATCTCACACAAATACACCACACACACATACATATGTGCACCCAAGCAAAATTGGATGGCACTAAACCAGACTCACTCTTCTATCTAGGATTATAGTTAATGATGTAACTCATGAGGAGACATGACATTTCACATTACTTTGCAGCATTTTAAAATGCACACCATAAAAACAGAAATAAAATCTAAATGGTGTAGACAGGAGAGCTATTGGTTTTACACTGTTTGTTTGTGGAAGGATGTCTTCTTCCGGAGGTACTTGGGCTATATCTGTTAAGCCAAGGACAAGGAGGGTATCACAGAAGGGAATGAGGAGGTGGCTCAGTTAGTAACGTGATCACCTCACAAACAGGAGGACTTGAGTTTGACCCCCTGAACCCACACAAAAAAACAGGCTTCACTTGTAATTCCAGCACTGGAGAGGTGAGACAGGAGGATGTCTGGGGCTTACCAATCAGGCAGCCTGGCTTAGTTGGTAAGCTCCAGAGCAGTGAGAGACCCTTCCTCAAAGGACACAAATTGCATTCCTGAAGATGACAACGAAGGTTGTCCTCTGACCTGAGCGCACGAGCGCGTAAGCGCGCGCACATGCGCGCACACACACACACACACACATTGGTGTACAGGAAGCATGAATTTGGAGAAGATGGAGCTACATAGTATATACAAAGAAAATATTGTTCAGTTTACATTCATGAGAAACAGGGCAGAGCCGGCATTGGGACATGTCCTTTCTGCGTAGCAAGCAGTCCCTACGTGCTGGCTAGTTATATGTCAGCTTGACACAAGCTAGAGTCATTTTGAAAGAGGAAACCTCAGTTGAGAAAATGCCCTTACCAGCTGGTCCTTCCCTGACTTCCCTGGATGATGGACTGCAAGCTATAAAATGAAATAAACCCTTTAGCTCTCCAAGTTGCTTTTGGTCATGGTGTTTATGACAGTAATAAAACCTGAAGACATCCTATAGCTGGAAGACTGACCAGAGGAGAAAAACCTAAAGAATGGTTATACATCACAAACACAGAGGGTCTGCTACAAATCCAGGTTCTAATTGTGTAATTGTCTTTTTTGTACAATAAATGCATTTAAAAAAAAAAAAAAACTCTTTAGAGAAACAGTTTGAATGACATAATAACATAACAAGAACCTGGCAAAAAAAAGAGTTTTGGGGCAAAACCCTCAGGCAGCTCCATCACAGCAGAGTCAGCCACCTCCCCCAAGGCACCCATTAAAGAGATGCATAATGGTGAAAACAGAGGAAGAGACTTGTCAACACATCTGCACTAGGAAGATGTGTTCAAGTGACTCCTACCCCATCTTCAAGGTACTGACTTTAGCTTTAGGTTTATGTAAATAAATAGTTCAGGCAGGATTAAAAGGTACAAACATGAAGCTATTCTGATCAAAGTGCGGACCTGCACCTCACCGGTCCATCCCTGGCAGACCTGCACATCACTGGCCAGTCCCTGATGAACCTGCTCCTCACTGGTCCATCCTGTCTCAGCACTGCTCCTAGAAGACGGCCTGAAAACATGGGTGAGGGAATCAACTGGCTGTGGAGGTGATTACTTCAAATCAAAGGTGTCTCGTGGTCCTCATTGATAAGTGAACTTGAGGGGAGCTCAAGTGAGACTGTGTTATTCCATAAATCCAAGGTGACTCAAGAGAAAAGGTTAAGGACAATTAATTATCCCTATGCCTTCAGCCAAACAAAAAGAGACAGACACAAAATGAAGAGAGATGCCAGCCTTTTGCGTGGTTTCTGTTGTCTTGTAGATCCAAGTGAGAAATCAATGCCTTTTAGTGAAAGTGGTCCCTAGTTCTTTCTTTTTGCTGTGATAAACACGCTGTCTATCCTAGTTAAGGTTCCTAATGCTCTGATAAACATCATGACCAAAAGCAAGTGGGAGAAAAGGGTTTGTTTCCGCTCACATGTGCTGATCACAATCCACCATGAAGGGAAGTCAGAGCAGGAACTCCAGCCAGAAATCTTGAGTCAGAACTGCAGCAAAGGCCACAGAGGAATGTTGCTTACCCACTTGTTTTCCATAGCTTACAATACAATAATGGGTGGCACTAACCTCAGTGTGGTGGTTTGAACATGCTTGACCCAGAAGTGGCAATATTAGGAGGTGTGGCTTGGTTGGAGTAGGTGCGGCCTTGTTAGAGAAAATGTGTTACTATGGGCATAGGCATTCTAGCTGCCAGGAAGCCAGTCTTCTCCTGTTTGCCTTCGAAGCAAGATATAGAACTTTCAGCTTTTCCTACACCATGCCTACCTGGACGATGCCATGCTCCTGCCTTGATGATAATGAACTTACCTCTGAACCTGTAAGCCAGCCCCAATTAAATGTTGTTCTTATAAGAGTTGCCTTGGTCATGGTGTCTGTTCACAGCAGTAAACCCTAACTAAGATACTCAGTAAGCCAAGTCCTCCACATCAATCATTAGTTAAGAAAATTTCCTACAAACCTGCCTATGGGCCAATCTGGTGGAGGCATTTTCTCAGTGAAGATTTCTTCTTCCCAGGTGTGTACCAAGTTGACAAAAACCAGCCAGAACAACTGAATCCTTGTCAGTGTGACACACAAATATATCATTTATTAAACCATAACCTTCCTTTCTTGTTCATCCCAGGATGTCTATTCATATCACATTATGAACAAAGTATAACTTTAAAAGTCCCATGGTCTTTAAATTTTTCATCACTTAAACATTTTCTTTAAAATATCCAAAGCTTCTTTTCAACATTTGAAGATTCTCTAAAATACCCAATGT